>NC_053499.1:72849009-73207165 GCF_905171775.1 Rana temporaria
TCCGCACAGACTTATGGGGGAGGTTACTTAAGGAAAGGGAGTGGCTGATCTCGTTCTCTCAGGACCTGCTTCTTCTCCTCTGCGGAGCTGCTGACTACAGCACAGCCGTGCTGTTAGGCCTGAAGCCTGGGCCTAACCTTTCCGGGAGACCAGCCATCCAGAAGGAAGCAAGACCACTCACCCAGCTCGTGTTCCAGGAGATCAGAGACAGGTTGCCCAGCTGACAACTGAAACAGTAGAGAGCCTGATGCCGGAATCCTTGTGCTGTGGAGCAGTGATCTACTAACGTGCCCTTTTTGAGGAGAACTCAGGCGGATCAGGCCTGTCGGGTGAGAGAGCACATGCTCGACTTCCAATCCTCCTTTTTCAGACAGTTAACTTAGTGCCACCCTACAAGCCGGAGACACGTGTTGGCCTCTAGCTGAAACTTAGAGGCCCTTTAACTTTATAGTTATTATACAGAAGTGACTGACGCTGGTGAGCAGTCAGTTCACCAACGTTGCTGTTCAGGATACTTTGTTTAATAACCTTCCTTTCATTGTTTACCACTTGCGTATTATAAACCTAAGGTGCACCAACCGGCCGCAACGTGGACTTTAGTCTCGAGACGTTTCTTAGCTGTTTTGCAGGACTGCCCGCTAGAGGGAGCTCTCGGGCATAGATTGCTTACACTAGTTTAGTTTAACTGAATGTTACCATTCTGAGGTCAGATATTGTCATCATTGTTATTTACTGAATCCCACAAGGGTCCTTGCAGAATCATATTGTGCCATTACATAGTAATTGTAAATACATAGTTGAGTGAAAAAAAGGGGGGCGCTAGGGATAATTGATCATCTAAATTTAAATAAATAAATAATGAATAATCAATAGTGAATAATCAGCAACAATGATTCATCATAAATGGTGAGAACATATAAAGTGAATAATATTATTGATAATAAGACTGCAAAACAATAATGTCCATCATAATACAGACTCCCTTTAGGGAGATATCTTTAACCACCATGTGCAGAAGAAAAGTCTAAACAGTGAATAATAAGCAAATGCTTGAAGGATGATTCCACTTAATCAATACAGGCTTCCACCTCCACCACAAAAAGAGAAATTGTAATCACCCCAAAAAAAGTGCTCATGGATGGCACCTTACCACAAGATGTTGACCCCTTTAGTTAAAAAGAGGTCAAATAGGCATGTGTTATAACCATAGATTCCAGACGTAGCTCTTGATGTCTCGATATCGTCATACTCAACACCACATGAAGTAAATCAAAAAGAGAAATCGCCATAGAATGATAACGTTTATTTAAAAATTATATATAAAACAGGCAGCGCCAAATGGCCCCTTACTTGAAAAGTGCCTTAACCCGGCACTGAGGCTAATCGGCGTTGGATGGCGTATGGAGAGACGGTCCCACGCATCAGGAAGCCTGCAGCCAGCGTGCGTTCCACCTCTCAGGAAGAGAGGAGCAGCGTGACCGGAAGTACGTAGATTGTGCGTGACCAGTGCGCCTCGACGTACGTTTTGTGATTGCCAAATCGTCAGGAAGCGTCACTGGTCACGCACCAAGCCTATAATATAGGCCCTTCAATCAAAATAAGTGGGAGGAACGAGATTATGACAGCCTCAGTCCCGGTTCAAGCAACTATACAATAGATTACACAGCAAAATGGCTGAAAAAGACAATTTAAAAACGAATACATAGATACATATATACGAACCCAGGCAGGCAATTTAGTGAATTACAAGCCAATTTATATAAATTATACAAATAATTTGACCGACACAAATGTATTCAGTAATTCCTATTAGTATATCATACTGACATAATATACCAATATCTCTATAAAGATATATATAATGATTAATATGATAGACTAATTTAAAAAAGTTTAAAGTTAAAAAAAAAATGTAAAATAAAAATTGGTACACTAAAATGTGTATTTAATACAACATTATATAATACAGCTAAAATAGCAGAACGGACAAGAGTCAGAAAAATCAAAACACACACACACACGCCCTGTAGAAAAAAGTCCTTTATTAATAAAAAATAAATAAAAAAAATCCAGCGGTGACACTCGTTCCCGGCTTCCTGCTCCAACGTTGTCTGTATCCAGCGACGGATGCGGGTGATCTCCGGTCCAGCGATGAGAAGATCCATTCATCCAGAGCACAGCATCGACAACCTCCTCTCACTGCTGGACACAGCCCAGCGAATGAGCGGCTGAAGCTGTGACATTTCTTATATAGGGGAGGCGGGCCACCCGTCACGTGACCCCGCACCCTCTGACGCACCCTCTGCTACGTCACTGGGGAAGCCCAGTCTTCCCCCTTGCTGGGCTTCCCCAGTGACGTAGCAGAGGGTGCGTCAGAGGGTGCGGGGTCATGTGACGGGTGGCCCGCCTCCCCTATATAAGAAATGTCACAGCTTCAGCTGCTCATTCGCTGGGCTGTGTCCAGTGGTGAGAGGAGGTCAGCGATGCTGCGCTCTGGATGGATGGATCTTCTTATCGCTGGACTGGAGATTACCCGCACCCGTCGCTGGATACGGACAACGTTAGAGCAGGAAGCCGGGAACAAGTGTCACCGCTGGATTTTTTTATTTTATTTTTATTAATAAAGGACTTTTTTCTACGGTGTGTGTGTGTGTGTGTTTTTTTTTTAACTATTTACACTTGCTTCGTGAAATGGTAGGGGTACAATGTACCCCATTACCAATTCACATAGGGGGGGCAGGATCTGGGGGTCCCCTTTGTTAAAGGGGTCTTCCAGATTCTGATAAGCCCCCTGCCCGCAGACCCCCACAACCACCGGGCAAGGGTTGTGGGGATGAGGCCCTTGTCCCCATCAACATGGGGACATCCTCCCCATGTTGAGGGCATGTGGCCTGGTACGGTTCAGAAGAGGGGGAGCACACTCTGTCCCCCCTCTTTTCTGCGGCCGGACAGGTTAACGTGCTCGGATAAGGGGTCTGGTGTGAATTTTTGGGGGAACTCCACGCCATTTTTTTGTTTACATTTGGGGTGGAGTTCCCCTTAAAATCCACACCAGACCTGAAGGGACTGGAATGGATATTTGTGGGGAACCCCACGTCATTTTTTTTTAAATTGACGGCGGGGTTCCCCTTAATATCCATTCCAGACCTGAAGGGCCTGGTAATGGAATTTGGGGGTACCCCCACGCTATTTATTTATTTTTTATGAATGAAATCGCTCTGAATTGCCAGAGCCGACAATTCATTATAGCCGCAAAGCCGGTTTTAAAATACTTTTTTTCCTTTCAGAAATGACACTTTGTGCAGGGACAGTTCTATTTACTGGAAACATGCGCTCTTTCACATGCTAACTTTACACCCCCTCTAGGTACGAAATTTAAAGTAATATTTCACTTTTTAGTTTCACTTTTAGCATTATTAAATTCACTGCTCCCAAAAAAAATGCAGTTTTTAAAACTTATTTGTGCATTGATACGTGTCCCCTGGGGCAGGACCCAGGTCCCCAAACACTTTTTAGGACAATAAATTGCATATTAGCCTTTAAAAATAGCACTTTAGATTTCAAATGTTCGAGTCCCATAGACTTTAATAGGGTTCTAAAGTTCACACGAACATTTGGTGTGTTCGCAAGTTCTGGTGCGAACCGAACAGGGGGGTGTTCGGCTCATCCCTAGTTATCACCATATCTAGCCCACAAACTCATCCACTGATCACTAATAACGTCTAAAATTTAGTTACGTACCGTCGTATGACACAATCATTACTTCCGCCTTCTTCCACAGATTGTGAATGCCGCTTTCACTCACGTAGTATCCCTTTATACACTGTGCACGCATGAGGCTCCGCACGTTTCCCCACCCCTGACGTTCGGTCTAGTCCTTTCCCCGCCCCTTCTCTCTCGTTTGATGAGGAACAACATGGAGGACATGCAGACTATGCCAAACTCTACACAGGAGCCAGGCCAGGCGGAAGCAGACACAAGAACCAGGAGAAGGACATATAAGGCCTCAAACATGTCCTTTCAGGAGATGGTGGAGATGGTGACCATCTTAAGGACAGAGGACTACGATGGGAAACATGGCCCGTACAGGTTTCCCAACAAAGTCAAGGCCGAAATAATGGAGAAAGTGGTTAGGAGTCTCCACCAGAAATTTGGGGTGCGCAGGTCCAAAGAGCAGCTCAGGAAAAGGTGGTCGGACCTGAAATTACAAGAGCCGGACCAAATGAGGAAGATAAAAAGAGTGATTAGAAGAAGTAAGTAATTTTCCTTTGTAATCTTTTTTTTTTTTTTTTTTTTACTCAGCAGTTGGTGACACATGTGGACTCACAATTGTACAGTTGTTGGCCACAAGAACAACCTATTTAGGGTGTCACACAGAGGTGAGGTGATCCAGTGGATACTTGGTTTGCTTCCATGTAGAAAACTAGACCAAAGCTACAACTAATTTAATGATCTTTGGGAATGCCTACAATCCTGTGTTCCGCTTAGAGGGGTTGTTAAAACCAACAATAGTCCCACAAATTGTTAAAAGAATGATTCATATTCCTCTTTCAGGCCTCTAATCTTTTTAAATCATGTTTACCCTTTCTTCATTCTCGTAGGGCGCAATCAAGCTTCAAGGCAGGAGCAGCAAAACCACACACAAGCCACACCCCCGCGGGATGTTGATGAAGTGGAACCTGCCACCACATCCGGTAAAGTATCATATACCACAGCTTCAGGTAATATAGATGTAGGCCTGCATAATTGTAATACATGGTTTGGTCCCACATTTCAGGAGCTGTTCGTGCTGGTGAAGGATTTGACACCTACAGCGCACAGCTGTTGATTGGAGATGTGTTGTCCTGCAGGGCAGACATTGAAGACATACATATCGCTTCAAGGCAGATTAGAGAGAAAACCAAAAGGGTGGAACAAAAGCTAAAAAATGTGATAGATGTTCTGGGGAGGGTTTGATATATGTTTTTATAATGTTGTATGTTTTTTTTATTTGCATGTTTTTTAGTTCAACTCTTATGTATTAAAAAAAAAAAATCAGATATTATGTGTAAATAAAATAAAAAAAAACTGATTTTATGTGTAAATAAAAAAAAAAAAAAACTGATTTTATGTGTGAATTAAAAAAAATAAAAAAATAAACAAAACCTGATTTTATGTGAAAATTTATAAATAAAAAACAAAAAAAACAAAACCTGATTGTATATATCTTACAAAATAAACATATTTGGATACTCAAAAAAGTGTGTCTTGTTTTTCTTAAAGAACCTATAACTTTAGATGTGTTTACTTTTGGTGTTACCTGGGAAATTATTGATAGTTGACAATGAAAATACACTTGACACTACATGTAGTACACTAGGAAAAATTAAGAGGCAGCTAAAATAAACACAAGCGAGACCTAACAATTTTTTGGTACACAGATTTAATACACATTGGCTTGCGAGGGAATGGCCCCCCTACCCATGAAGTAGTCCACATATTGATCCCGGACTGCACGGACACTTTGGGGGAGCAAGCCAGTATGGGCAGGTTCGAGGCCTGGCAATGATAGTTCAGCATTGGTAAGTCCAGCCTCGGGCCAAACCGTGGCCATATATGTCGGAGATTGTCTCCGCAAAAAGTTGTGCAAAATGCAGCATGAAAATATGATGTAGTTCCACTTGTGCCATATGTAAGGATGTAAGAAACAGGCGGAACTAGCTGGCCATTATCCCGAAGGCGTTCTCCACCACCCTTCGAGCTCTGGCCAGCCAGTAATTGAACACCCTCCTCTCTGGGGTGAGGGTGCGCTGGGGGAAAGGCCTCATAAGATGGGGTCCCAGGCCAAAGGCTTCATCAGCCAAAAAGTCGAAGGGGAGTCCTTCAACATTCTCTGCATCCGGTGGCAATGCTATATCATCACTCTGGAGACGAAGAGCAAACTCTGTCTGCCTGAAGGCTCCCCCATCCGACATCCGGCCGTTCTTCCCCACAGTTGGGGAAGTTCCACCGCGTCACAAACTCCGATGCCACAGTCTGCCATTCCTGTAGCGTGGACGGAAGCTGTGGAATCCAAAAAAAATGAAAATAAATTAATTCTTCACATAACATTGCAAGCAGGTTATACAAAGACATAATAATCTTTCTAAAATGTATTTTAAACAGCATTTTACACCAAAAATCTAAGCCACAATTAGCACATTCATCACCCCCTCTGATGGACCATTGACCAATTTTTTTTTTTTGGGGGGGGGCCTAGATGAGTTTGGGAGTTCAAAAATAAATAAATATTGGTGAACCTAGACTTTACAACACATTTTGGAGGGGGAGGGGGGGTAAAGCATTACAATGGATATAACACAATACATTGGAAAGTGACTAGGCTAGGTGTGTTTGGGCCCAGGAAAGCATGCTGGGGAGGTAAGTGAAGGGAAATATGCATGTAGGCCAAAAAAGGGACATCAATAAGAGTTTAGAGCATGCATGGGGCAAAGGGGACATTCCCAGCATATTACAATCATGGTAATTAGGGAAGGAGGAAATAATTACAATACATTAGCATACATTAAATGTGATATTAAAGGGGAAAACTTACCCTCATATAGTCATCCTGCAGAACCTGGATAATGGCAGTGTAGGTATCAGGAATGATGAGGCCCAGAGCCTGGGGGGAGATGCCCGTCGTGAACTTTAAATCCTGAAGGCTTCTCCCAGTTGCCAGATAACGTAAGGTGGCAACTAGTCTCTGCTCAGCGCTGATGGCTTCCCACATAACGGTGTCCTGCCTGGTGATATATGGCGACACCAAAGCCAACAGGTGCTGAAATACAGGATCAGACATCCTCAGAAAATTCCTGTAATCAGGATTATTTTCCTGGATCTCCCGCAGCAGAGGCATATGAGAGAATTGGTTCCTACACAGCAACCAATTCTTGGTCCATGAACGCCTCCTCACCCTGTTCATGGACTCGTCTAGGTCTAAAACAAGCAGACCTACACACATCTTTTGCATAGCACGAAGTCGCCGAAGATGATGGTGCCTGCAACATGGCTAGAAACGAACGTCAAAACAGAACGCACTAAACAGACCGCACTGAAGAACAGCAAATCCTATGAAGAATGACCTGAAAATCAGAAACGAGCGGACAGAAACGCAATGTAAAACAAATACGACCCCTGACCGCAAGTCCTGATAGACAAGATATGAATCCACAAGCACAAACTGAATGGCAGAAATCGATCTGAAAGCACGAAGACTGAAAAGCACGAATCGTCACTCACCAAACTTTTACTAACACGCGGCAACACGAGATTAGCAAAAGCAGTCCCAAGGGTGGCGCCAAAGGATTCAAACTTCCCCTTTATAGTGCAGTCGTACGTGGTGAACGTCACCGCGTTTGAGAACGAGGAGATTTGGTCTGTAACGTGTGTACGCAAAGCAAGCTTGTCGAGTTCCTCGACAAGCCTAACAAGGAACTCGACGAGGAAAACGATGTGTTTCGCCTGACGAGTTTCTCAGTCGTGTGTACGAGGCCTATGTGTTCAGGAAGTGCACCGAATCTAAGAAATATTAAATTGTGGAAGGGTCAGGTTGCACCAGGGAGGGGTCATCCTTTAAATTATAAAGGGTGCTGTAATATGTGCTGAACGCATCTGCTATATGCTGTGGGTTTATTCCTTTATCTTTGGTAACAGGATGATAAATAAAAGGGATATGAGATTTAATGCGTTGCCCTCTAATTTGTTGGGCAAGAAGTTTCCCTGCTTTGTTACCTGAGTTGTAGAAGTGCATTTTTAGATGCTTTTGGGATTCGTCATTCATTTTCTAAACAGAGAGATATTAGCTCCACGCATTGTCTGAGTAATTTGGTTTTAAGCTCAGGGTTTGGTTGCTGTTTGTTGGCGGAGTCAGTGTTTTGGATATCTTCTAGGAGCTTGTCAATGTGCTGCTTCCTCTGTCTCCTATCCCTTTATCCCAATTTAATAAACACATCCCTCATAAAGGCTTTGTGAGAAGCCAATAGCATATTAACATCAGTGACCGAATTCACTGTTAAATTTTTTTTAAGGTTTTTGCGTAGGACAGGTAAGGATTTAGGAGATTGCAAGATCCGGGTGTTCATTAGCCAAAGGTATATGGGAGAGGAACCAGCGATGCACACTGGAGAGTGGTCAGACCATGTGGTAGGGAGATTAGTAAAGTCTGATACTTTTTGTAAGGTCTATTGGTCAGTAAGAAAGAGTTCTATGCGTGAATACGAGTTGTGGCATGGTGAGAAAAACATATGGGCCCGGATTCAGATACCATTTACGGCGGCATATCTCCAGATACCCTGCCGTAATTTAAAAACTGCGCCGTCATATCCTTACGCCGATTCTCAAAGGCAGATACGCTTAAAAAATATGCTTCCTCCGCCGACGTAACTTGCATACGCCGGCGTATAATTGTGTGCAATTTTATGCTGGCCGCTAGGGGGTAGAATATGCAAATTACCTACATACGCCGATTTAGAAACGTACGTGCGCCCGGCGAATTTTTTACGTCGTTTACGTAAGCCTTTTTCCGGCGTAAAGTTACCCCTGCTATATGAGGCGTACGCAATGTTAAGTATGGATGAATGTTAAGTATGGATGTCGGGCCAGCGTCGAATTTTCCGACGATTACGTCGTTTGCGTAAGTCGTTCGCGAATAGGGCTGTGTGTAATTTACGTTCACGTCGAAAGCATTGACTATTGCGGCGTAATTTGGAGCATGCGCACTGGGATACGTTCACGGACGGCGCATGCGCCGTTCGTTAGAAACTTCAATTACGTGGGGTCACACATAATTTAAATAAAACACGCCCACATCTTCAACATTTGAGTTAGGCGGGCTTACGCCGGCCCTTATACGCTACGCCGCCGTAACTTCGGGCGTAGAATCTTTCTAAATACCATACGCGGCTCACAAAGTTACGGCGGCGTAGCGTATAGGAGATACCCTACGCCCGCATAAAGATACACATTTGTATCTGAATCTGGGCCATAGTCCCATTCTTCAACATGTTGACAACTCCAGACATTATATAGCTAGAGAGCTGGAAGTAGACATCCTAGGAAGGGTTTGTGTCTCGCAGAAGCAGAAGAGGAGTCCAGGTAAGGGGCATAGACTGTTACAATGATGTATAAGACATCATTTATATAACAAAGTAGGGTAAGATATTCCCCCCCTTGATCTGCAATGCAATACTGGAGCTAGAAAGCAAGAGGGTTCTTGATGGCAGCATTAGCTGTGAAGACATTGGTGACGTTTTTGTGGCTGCAGGATGGCGGGTTTGATCCATGGAAATTAGTCTCCTGTATACAAAGGATATCGCACTTGGATTGCACTGCTTATTTCCACAGGGAAGATCATTTTGCGGGGTGATTAGGGCCTTTAGCGTTAATAGTCAGAATCTTAATGATCATGTTGGTAGGCAAAAAAAATGAAAACAAGTGGTTGAAGAAGGTTGCTGAAGAGTAGAGTGATCCGTGAGGGGGGGGGGGCTGCCAGGAGAGATTTTCAATAAGATAGCAACTGGTAGAGTGATAATACTAAACACCAAACTGTACTTGAGAGCAACCTACCAATAGAAAAATCGATCTATACTGGTAAATAGCAACAATACATGACAGAACCAAAAAAAAAAAAGGGGTTGGGAGCTCTATATTACTTCCCATATTGGTGACACCAATGGTGCCAAGAAAGAGAACAGTAAAACTGAGGGGTGAAGAGTTCTAAAGAGCTAACTGTGATGACAACAGGGACACCAAAATTCAGTCACGTAACTGCGTTTCACACATAGAACGTGGTGTGCTTAATCATTCATTTCTTTTTTTTAGGTATCCTACTGAGGTGGGCCAGGGCTAGAACTCCTACCTGGTTCCATTTGGGTCATTGTATACACCTAGAGCAGCGGATCCTTTCTTCCCCGTATTTTTAGAGTCTCTGGCCTGCTGAAAGGTGAGCCTCTGCCCCAGTCTCAAGTCTTTCCCATACTAATGCCATGTACTCACGATCGGATTTTACGTCGGAAAAACCTTGGATTGTTTTTTCCGAAGGATTTCTGCTCAAGCTTGGCTTGCATACACACGGTCACACAAAAGAACATTCTCAGAACTTTCGACCATCAAGAACGCGGTGACGTACAACACTATGACAAGCCAAGAAAATGAATTTCAACGCTTCCGAGGATGCGTCAAATTGTTTCCGAGCATGCTTCAGAATTTTGCGCATCGGAATTGCTACAGACGATCAAATTTTCTGATAAGAATTGGAGCATACACACGGTTGGAATTTCGGACCAAAAGCTCACATCTGACTTTTCTTGTCGGAATTTCCGATCGTGTGTGGGCGGCATAACAGGTTTTCTTAAAAGGTTGCCTTGTATTTGGCTCCATCGATCTTCCCCTCAACTCTGACCAGCTTTCCTGTCCCTGCTGAAGAAAAGGTGGTGTGTTAAGGGTAATGTGCAGTGTTAGTATTCCAACACACATGACATTTTGCTTTGAGGCCAAAAAGTAAAATTTTGGTCTCATCTGATCAGAGCACCTTCTTCCACATGTTTGCTGTGTCCCACATGGTTTCTCACAAACTGCAAACAGGACTTATGGCTTTCTTTCAACAATGGCTTTCTTCTTGTCACTCTTCCATAAAGGCCAGATTTGTGGAGTACACGACTAAGGCCTCGTACACACGACCGAGTTTCTCGGCAAAAACCAGCAAGAAACTTGCTGGGAGATATTTTTTTGCCGAGGAAACTGTCGAGAAACTCAACGAGCCAAAAAGAGAACAAGTTCTCTATTTCCTCGACGGGAATGGAGAAACTTGCCTTGTCGAGTTCCTCAACAGCCTAACAAGGAACTCGACGAGGAAAACGATGTGTTTCGCATTCAAGTTCCTCGGTCGTGTGTACAAGGCTTAATAGTTGTCCTGTGGACAGATTCTCCCACCTGAGCTGTGGATCTCTGCAGCTCTTCCAGAGTTACTATGGGCTTCTTGGCTGCTTCTCTTATTAATGCTCTCCTTGCCTGGCCTGTCAGTTTAGGTGAACGACCATGTCTTGATAGGTTTGCAGTTGTGCCATCCTCTTTCCATTTTCAGAGATGTTCAAAGTTTGGGATATTTTTTATAAACTAGCCCTGCTTTAAACTTCTCCAGAAATGTATCCTTTATAGCTGTTTTTTACACTAAAATGTTTTAAACCATTTATAATTTTCCTTCCACTACACAATTATGTGCCACTTTGTGTTGGTCTATCACATACAATCCCAATAAAATACATTTAAGTACTTGAGGTACCCGGAGGATCTCGACGCCTTTTGTGATATGCTGGGAATTCCTGTCCCCCAACTCCCTGAATGGGACCTTGTAGCCACACCACCTGCTCCGCCAGTTTGCCTCCGTCTAATTGACCCCGGAATAAGGAGGCCCCTCGCAAACCACCCCACCACAGAAGCACCTGAGAGCTGAAATCTGGAATGCCCTCCTTTTGTGAAGTTAATTTTTTTCTTTTGAACAATCCAATTTTTTCACTGTGACTGGTGATCCTGCCCTGGACATTTTTTCTTTGAGTATTCAGTCCCCCCTACTGTGCCCTTGGCTTCATTTCTAGTTTGCCTAATGGGCATGTCTCTGTTGAGACTTGAGAGAATAGGAGCCTTTTGCTCATCCACCCCCCCCCCCGGTTTAGTGACCATATTTATCCACGTCTTGTATTTACAGGTTTTTTTTGACGACCACCCTAGGGCTCCCGGGCACCTGTCCGGTGCATTCTCTTGGAGTGTGGCCGGACGGGTCTTTGGGAAACCGTATTGACCTAGGCCTATCGGCCTCTCAAGGTCTGGCGCAAGTGTTAGTTCTAATTGCTCGTTGTCTTTTTGTATGTACTAACTTCTCTTTTCTTTTTCAGTCCTTGTCTCCCCCCCTCTCTCTCGAACGTCGGATGGCTCACCACGGAGTTTGTGGAATTTGCCTGGAACACCTCCCGGGGCGCCTTTGTCCTTGACCTCTGATCCCCGTCAGCTCCACATCGCTTCAGGTAAGAGACTCCCCCCTACCCAACCTCATGGCTAAGATACTGTCCTTGAACGTACATGGCCTAAATTCTGATAGGAAAAGGCATCTGGCACTAAGGGAGTTTAGACAGTCGGGCGCTGACATAGTTTTTGTCCAGGAAACGCACTTTGACAGCAAGGGGTCCATCGCATTCGCCTCCAGACAATTCCCACAAATCTACTCCTCCTCGGGCCCTTGTAAGCGGGCTGGGGTCGCAATACTTATCAAACACGGATCTCCGTTCACTTGCTCTGGCTACTATAGCGATCCCCATGGACATTTTGTTATTCTCAGAGGTCTGTGGCAGACGCGGGAAGTTACTTTTTGCGCACTTTATGCCCCGAATGTTCAGCAACATAGATTCCTGACTAAGATGTTGACCCGCCTCTTTAGGTCGGAACATGGACTTCTAGTGGTGGGGGGACTTTAATTTGACCCAATCTGCAACTGCTGACCTCCATGTGGTGGGTCCCCGGGCGTTGTCAGCTCGGGCCCTTAGGGACTCAAAGCTTTTCTGCCAATTCACTAGACATTATGCTCTATTCGACGCTTGGAGGGCCCTCCACCCGGGTGATCGGTAGTACACTTTTTACTCGGCCCCCCATAGAGCTTACTCCCACATCGACTATTTTTTCACTAACAACTCTACACTCCGAGTGACGCGTGAAGCACAGATTCTCCCGATATCGTGGTCGGACCATGCCCCTGTCCTACTTACACTAGACCTGGGTTCCCCTATCCATAGGCCCTACAACTGGAAACTAAATACCTTCCTCCTCCAGCACTTACCGTCCAAGACAGAACTCACCTCCACCCTTCAACTTTATTTTGTGGAGAACAACACCACTGATACCTCCACTTCTACGCTCTGGGAAGCCCATAAGGTGGTCCTTCGAGGTAGATGTATAGCATTGTCCGCCGCCTTGAAAAAGGACACGCGGGCCACCAAACAGAGAACCAAGAGGGAACTTGAGGTTCTGGAACGCCGACTGCAACTGTTCCCCTCCATCGCCCTCCTTAAGAAAATCACAAACCTCCGAGTGACCCTGAGAGACCTGGCTTTGGGCTGTGTAGAAAAAGCTCTTGTCAGACTGCGGCAGGTCTACTATGACAAAGGCAATAAGGCCTATTCCCTACTAGCGAAAAAACTCTGCGATACCCACCTTGCGATGATGCCTCATCAAATTAAGGACAGCTCGGGCTGCCTACAGTCCCACCCCAGAGACATAGCCCACACGTTTGCAGAATTTTATACGAACCTTTACAACAATCCTGACATCCCCGGTGACCCACTTCCCCCGGACATTTCCCTTAGCATGAGACGATATTTGGAACAAAGTGGGGTCTCCTGACTCCAGCCCTCTGACCTGACATCCCTAAATATGCTGATCACTGAAAAGGAGATTGAGCAGACCATTAAATCCCTGCCCTCCCGTAAGTCCCCTGGCCCAGATGGCCTGCCCTATGAATATTACAAAGCCTTGTTGCCCCTCTTGCTCCCCCACATGTGCAAACTTTTTAATGCCTTCCTCCGAGATACCCCTGTCCCGGCAGACATGCAACGCTCCTTTATCACTTTGATCCCCAAGCCAGACAAGGACCCCGTTCTCTGCGCCAACTACAGGCCCATCGCCCTGCTGAATTCAGACCTGAAATTTTTTACAAAATTACTCTCAATTCGTTTGAACAGGGTTCTCCCTTCCCTTATCCACAAAGACCAAGTGGGCTTTATACCACTTAGGCAGGCGGGCGATAACACTCGAAAGGTAATTGATCTGGACCGGATCTTGACCGGATCGGCCCAGAAAGGCCTAATTTCTGATATATATAAAATACTAAACGCCTACCCCCTAGAATCCCAGGGTAAACACTCTTACATGATTCGATGGGAAAATGCCCTTAACAAGGTAATACCCATGGAGCAATGGCGGACTATTTGGTCCCAGGCAGCTAAGAGTTCACTCTGTGGCCGGCACATGCGCGAGGAATCCAAGATGGCCGCGTAAGCCAGGAGCTCCTCGCTGCTCCAGCCATCGAGCGTCCCTACGGCTGGATCCATCACAGTGAAACCCCTACAGACTCCGGGGATCGATTGGGGATCACCCCTGCTCCTCTCCCATGCTCAGCGGCTCGGTTCGTCGGGACCTCTGGCCGAGTTTCAGATTCAGAACACATACACGTATTACAGGAGCAATTGGATGCAGCTCTAAGTAAGTTAGATGACCTTGAAAATCGCTCCAGGAGAGATAATTTTAGGGTGAGGGGTTTACCGGAGTCTATCACGGATGTACCGGCAACAGTCAAGGACTGTCAGGGCACTGCCCTTTATGGTCACATTTCCCCAGTTGGCTCTGGGTGGAATTGAACCTGGGACCTGTCCATTGTGAGTCCAGCTCTTTGCCTCTGAGCCACGGCTCAAGTATTACATTGCTTGCTGTCCCTTGGAGCCTGGTTCTGAACCCATGTTACTTTGGACCAATCAGTGGCCAGTGCGGCCTATTTAAGCCAGCCCCTTCCCCTTTGCTAATTGCTGGTTCGTTGTCAGCTTTACCCTGTGAGAGAACCTTGGAAACCTGTATACCCAGACCTGCTTGACCCGGATTGGACCTTGACGATTCTCTGCCATCTCCTACACTTCACCCCTGCCTGCTTATCGGATTTGCTGTTGTCTCCTGCCCCTTGACCTTGGCTTGCTCTCACGGACTTCCTCTGATCTCTCCAACTCCTGACCCACGGCCTGTGACCCGGATTTGCCTTTGTTTCCTGTTGGTCCCTTCTGGACTTACCTGCCTGTTCCTGCCTGATCAACGACTGTCTCCAGTCCTCTGCACCTGCCCTGTTTTCGTCAGCTGCACCAAGTCTGCCTACCAGTTCCCGGCACAGGTGCCTCCTTGTGCCGTCCCTCCTCTGTTCTAACTCCAGGGAGTGGTCTGCACAGGGTCGCAAAGGTGAGTCGCCCTCAGCATCTCGGCCTCGGTGAGTACTTACCTTAATGGTCCTGACAGTACGAACCAGCCATTATGTCTGAGGCCGACAGGGCATGCTCACCCATGGAAAACCTGTGCCAACAGGTGTCTGTTTTGACGGTTGCCGTTCAAAACTTGCAAGAAGGTAAACCCTTGCATAATGGACTAACTAATGTTATGGAGTCCGCAGACTTATACAAGATGCTCTCCTCCCTGGCTCTGCAAGTCTCCAGCCTGAACCATACTATTCAGGAATTACAACAGGAGGTCCAAAAATTTAAAGAGACAACACGCCCAGCCCCGGAACCTGTATATTATGAGCCATTTGTTCTTATGCCAGAAAAATTCGATGGGAACCGTGCATCCTTCCTGTGCTTTCAAACCGATTGTGAGCTGTTGTTCACCCTCAGACCTAGGACCTATGCCACGGATTATATTAAGGTTCGAGCCTCCATCAATTTGCTAACAGGGCAGATCAAATCGTGGGCTCATCTGCTGTTGCAGGAAAAGAGTCCAGTCTTGGACAGCTGGGAGACGTTCATGTCTGCGCTGGATTCATATATTTCTGTTTCCAAGAAGACCAGCGCTCCCAGGTCTGCTCTTAATTCACGGGGCCTACGGGTACCCAGGGATAGGAAGCCCCAGTGCGGTTATGACACCCAGCCAGCCCAGTGTGTGCCAGATTATGAAACCCTGTATGTGCCCAGCCAGGAAGCTTCCCCATCACAAGGTCTTGATATCTCTGTGGATGCTCACACGCCTACCTTGGAGGAGGAAGAACCTATGCAGATCGGGGTCATCCGGTCCAGCCTATCTATGGCAGAAAGAGAGCGGAGAAGAGCCCATGGACTTTGCTTTTATTGTGGTGCTAGCGGGCACCTTATATCGCTTTGCCCAACTCGCCCACCTCGGCCAAAGCTTCTTCAAGTGGGTACTATTGGAAGTTTTTTCTATGCCTCAGAATCTGTGCCTACCTTTCCAGTGTCTTCAGTTCCAGTGTCTTCAGTCCCAGTGTCTTCAGTCCCAGTGTCTTCAGTCCCAGTGTCTTCAGTCCCAGTGTCTTCAGTTCCAGTGTCTTCAGTTCCAGTGTCTTCAGTTCCAGTGTCTTCAGTCCCAGTGTCTTCAGTTCCTGTGTCTTCAGTTCCTGTGTCCCCAGTCCCAGTTCTTATGTCCTCAGTTTCTGTGTCCCCAGTTCCAGTTCCTGTGTCTTCAGTTCCTATGTCCCCAGTTGAAGTTCTCCCTCCAGACTGCACGTATGCCTCGGATGGTACTATGGTCCGTAGACAGGATCTGGTAATATTTGAACAGGCCTTACAAGCAAGGAGGGCGCCCCCTACCAGAACTTCAGGATCAAAAAAGCCAAAAAAGAAAAAGTAAAGATCTACATGCTCCCTGTTTGATCCATCAGGAACTAGTGGACAGTTTGGGCGTCCAGAGTCCGCCCCTAGGGGGGGGGCACTGTCAGGGCACTGCCCTTTACGGTCACATTTCCCCAGTTGGCTCTGGGTGGAATTGAACCTGGGACCTGTCCATTGTGAGTCCAGCTCTTTGCCTCTGAGCCACTGCTCAAGTATTACATTGCTTGCTGTCCCTTGGAGCCTGGTTCTGAACCCATGTTACTTTGGACCAATCAGTGGCCAGTGCGGCCTATTTAAGCCAGCCCCTTCCCCTTTGCTAATTGCTGGTTCGTTGTCAGCTTTACCCTGTGAGAGAACCTTGTAAACCTGTATACCCAGACCTGCTTGACCCGGATTGGACCTTGACGATTCTCTGCCATCTCCTACACTTGACCCCTGCCTGCTTATCGGATTTGCTGTTGTCTCCTGCCCCTTGACCTTGGCTTGCTCTCACGGACTTCCTCTGATCTCTCCAACTCCTGACCCACGGCCTGAGACCCGGATTTGCCTTTGTTTCCTGTTGGTCCCTTCTGGACTTACCTGCCTGTTCCTGCCTGATCAACGACTGTCTCCAGTCCTCTGCACCTGCCCTGTTTTCGTCAGCTGCACCAAGTCTGCCTACCAGTTCCCGGCACAGGTGCCTCCTTGTGCCGTCCCTCCTCTGTTCTAACTCCAGGGAGTGGTCTGCACAGGGTCGCAAAGGTGAGCCGCCCTCAGCATCTCGGCCTCGGTGAGTACTTACCTTAATGGTCCTGACAAGGACCTTATTAAATCCCTTATCCCAGAAATTGCCCCGAATAAATTGGAGCTTGATAGGGCCCACAGATCTCTTGGACCCCCCAGGAAGGACGGATCACCCCGCGATATAGTAGTAAAACCCCACTTCTATAGCGTGAAAGAGGAAATAATGAAAATTTCACGGCAAAATTCCCACTTATCTTTTCACGGCTCTGAGATACAGATTTTTGCTGATATTTCTCCTACGACAATTCAACGCCGACGATCCCTAAAACCCCTGCTTTCCATTCTCTCGCAAAGAGAGATTAAATATTGGTGGGCTTTCCCGTTTGCACTGAAGTTTTCGCTTAAAGGCAAGACCCACTCGTTTTCATCTTTTCCTGAGGGGGAACGGCTTTTGTTGGACTTAAAATTCATCACACAGGACTCAGCAATGGACACCTCTAACCTCTTAGTGACCTCCTCCAAGCGTCCTACCCCTTCCAGCCCTATATCCCCTTCGTGGAAGACAACCAAATCTAGACGCACTAAGGGATCTCTTCACACTTGAGCCGGAGTGTGTATTCTCTTTCTTACTTTTTTTTTTTTCTTTTTTTTTGCCAGCTTTTTTTTTTTTTCCTTATTGGGACAGCCTTGCTCAACCGATTTGCATCACCTAGTGGTGTTTGTCTTCGCAGGCAGCCCTGGGATTTGAAGACTTAACCCCAGATAGAAATCTGCAACAGCTTTAAAGAAGTCTTCTAGAAGTTCCTTATAGATCTCTACGGATGGATGGATCCATTTAATTTGTACTGTTATAGTTATTTCTTTCTCTTTTTTTTTTTTGATTACCACAGCTGACATTTTCTTTGATTATGTTTATTATTAAAAAAGAAAAAAACAGTGCAGCGCTAGTGAGTGATATTGTGCTCATATAAATTAATAATAAACAAAAAGAGTCATTCTGGAATAAACTGAAAATTTAGCCAGAATATGAAAAAACATAAAAATGCAGATGGATATATGAAGAAAAAGTCTTAAAAAGCCACGAAACAAAGTTCATATGACTCTATCCAGTGATTTTCCTTGTGAAAGAAAAGTGGATTGTGCAGACAATGTGAAAGACTCTTGATTGATGTGAGGTAAGCTGTCACCAATACACCCGTGAGGAAGGATAAGATTGCCTGCTTACCAGATGAAAAGACTGTTTTGCATCAGTCTAATAGGGCCTGTGGGAAGTCTGGTCTCCCAATACCTTAGCCGTCAAGATAACCACGGTATAGCTCAGCATACAATCCGAAGAGTCATAAACCAAAAAAAGAAGAAGGACCTCTCATAGCGTATAACGTTTGAAAATAGAAGAGGGTTTAATAAAAATTGCACTTACAATTAGGCAATATAAATACAGCATGGATAGCAAAACGTCTCCGATCTCTTGTTCCGATGCTTCTCGCTACTCGGTCAGGAAAACACAGCCGGCGTTCAGGACGGAACGCGATGACGTCACGGCACCCTACGATCGTTTCGTCGCTAATGGACTTCAACGGGGGAGTAAGCCGGATGTTGACGTCAGCGCGCTAGGTGTTTAAATACCCACGGGTTCCATGTTTGATACTGGAAAACTCGGGGAGAGTCCTCATAGTGACTGAGGGCAAAATAATTGATTAGCGAGAAATGGAAAAGTATTCTAATCATGTTGTACATAACGTATCAGATTAAATAACGATATATATTAGTACAGAACGTGGGGGTGTTTAATAACTGGTAGCGGAGCATCGAATAATGAAAATAAGATCGGAGGTTAACAATATATGTAAAAAGATTGTATCATAAAAGTACATAATCATAAAAATCAATCTATATTTAATTAGAAAAGATCAATATCATAAAAATCATCTATATTTAATTAGAGAAGATCTATAAATTAATTTAAATTTTAATAATGATTATGATAATTAAAATTGGAATAAAAAATTAATATAAAAAATTTATTATGAATTATTTAAAAAGCAGTTTATATCCCAATCTACGTTAAGTCCGAACGGAATAAAAGATTTCATAGAAAAAATCCAGCGAGTTTCGAGCCTAGATATGGCCCGAACCATATTAGTACCACGCCAATGAGGACGAATGTTATCTATGGCAAAAAAACTTGTCCCCTTTAATTGTCTCCCATGGATTTTATCGTAATGTTTCGAGAGGTTATGTTTAGGGAACCCGCTTTTGATCCTGCCCACATGCTCACTAAGACGTATATGCAGTTCTCTCTTAGTACGGCCGATATATTGCTTTGAGCATGGACATTGAATCATGTAAACAACGTATTTTGTTGAGCAAGTCATAAATGAATCTATGTCATAAATTGTACCAGTAGCTGTTGATTGAAAATTAGTACATTTCCGTTCCCTAAAGGAATTTACCTTGCAGATATTACATCTGCGACATGGGAAAAAACCTTTAAGGGACTGGAAAAATGACATAGTTCTTGGTGGATCTATAGCATTTGGTGCAATTTTTAGCCTTAAAGCAGGTGCCCCCTTAAAAATCACGATTGGATTATCAGGGATAAGTGATCCAATAATCTTATCACTTTTAAGAATATCCCAATGCTTTTTTAAGATTTTTTTAATTGAAAAATGCTGATTTGAATATTTGGTAGTTAGGGACCAGCTAAATTTTACCGAAGGAATAGGGTTCTTACTACTGTTTTTTATCAATAAGGATTCTCTATCCATCTGTTCCACCTTTCTCATAGTTTCGTTAATCAAATCTTCTTGATATCCTTTAGTCAAAAATCTTTGTTTCAGAACGTGTGCTTGTTCATGGTAGTCCTTAATATCAGTGCAGTTCCTCCTTATGCGTTGAAATTGACCTTTAGGTACTGCGGCTAACCATGAGCTATGATGACAGCTTGTGACAGGAATAAAAGCGTTCCTATCTGTCTCTTTGAAGAACGTGTTGGTAATCAGTTTATCTTCTTTTACATAAATGTTTAGATCCAAAAAATGGATGTGGGAGGTGCTAATATCATATTGAAGAGAAATACCCCTCGTATTGGAATTTAATTTAAAAAAGAATTCCTCAAGTGATGTTGTGTCTCCCTCCCATATGACTAACACGTCATCTATATAACGTTTCCAAAGTCGTAATTGTGAGGGTGGTTGATCATCAATAGCTTCTCGTTCCCAATGAGCCATAAATAAATTGGCTAGGCTGGGGGCGAATTTAGCCCCCATCGCCACGCCACAGATCTGAAGAAAAAAGGTACCACCGAACCAAAAATAGTTATGTGTAGTTGCAAATCTTAACAACTCCAAAATAAACTCCTTCTGTAAGGGTGGTATATCAGATTCTTGCTGGAGGTAAAAGTCCACTGCCTGCAGACCATGTTGATGTGAGATAACCGTGTATAAAGAAGCCACATCAGCAGTGGCAAGGATATAGCCATCCTTCCATTGGACCTCTTTTAATAAATTCAAGACTTCAGTGGTGTCTCTAAGGAAAGCAGGAGTCGATTTCACTAAGGGTTGTAAAAAACTATCTACATATTTACCTATCCTGGCCGTGACGGAATCTATTCCGCTTATAATTGGACGGCCAGGGGGTTTAACTAAACTTTTATGAAGTTTAGGTAAATAGTATATCACCGGTACTCGCGGTGTGATGGGTATGAGATGGGCATGTTCTTTTTTGTTAAGAATCCCCTTTTGTAGGCCTTGATCCACAAAATTGGATAACAACTTCCTATATTTTACTGTAGGATTCGAAGGTAGGGGGGTGTATGTTGAACTATCAGACAATTGTCGATTCATTTCTTCAACATACTGGGACTTGTCTAAAATGACAATCCCCCCCCCCCCCTTTATCTGCAGGTCTAATTACTATCTCATTCCGCTGACAGATCTTCTTGATGTTAGTCTGAATAGGGAAAACACCTCTAGGTTTAGTAATTTTAAGAGACAGAAGATCTTTTGTAACCAGTTCTTTAAATACTTGTATCGCAGGAGCAACAAAGCCTGGTGGATTGAATAGTGATGCATTCCTCAGATTGCTATGTTGAATAGGAGCACAAATGGTAGGTGGAACGTCGTCTGAATTGACTCCAAATCTTCGAATAGAAGATGGGGGAATCCTATGGATAACCTGAGTGCCATTTCCAATTGGATTTAGAATGAAATGTCTTTTAATATTCATCTTGCGGATGAATTTGTTAACATCAATAAAGGTCTCAAATTTATTGAGTTGATGTGGGGGGGCATATTTAAGACCGTGACTCAAAACATTTTGCTCGCCGACTGTTAATGAGGCTGAGCTAAGGTTAAAAATACCAGCTAGGTCCGTGGTTTTCCTCTCTTTGGCCCGAATTCGCCTCCCCCCTCTGATGCCTCTCTGTCGTCGTACTCCTTTTTGCTCTGACTCCGTGTCATGGGAAAAAAACGAGGAGGACTAGTAATCCCATACTCCCGTGGAGATTCAATATAGTAGTCTCTCTGAACTGGGAGGCTATTTTGATATTCCGGATGCTGAGTAATAACATAATTATCTTCATATGTATCCAATTGATGGTTGGAGAGCGCAGCAAAGCGGTTTTCGAGGGGAATGCATCCTGGAGTTTGATTTCTTCCTTCAGCTCTTTGATCCCTATATCCCTGTATTGCTGGTTTGAGGTTCCAGCGATCCCGTGGATCTGTATGATAGTCTCTGGAATCATTAACTGAATTGGTGGAATTATAGGGATGAGGTCTAAAATGCCAGGTGCCTCTAACTTCTCCCCTCTGTTCTGAAGAATTCAGATGTGGCTGAGATTCTCTAGGGACATAGTAGCCATTATGAACATTGTCTCTAAAGTTAGGATCTCTCCCTGTAGGAGGTCCCTTAGGGCGAGCCCCTTGAGGAGGGCCCTGTGGATAACCCTTTTTGGTTAGTTTAGGAGGTTTGGATGAAAAAGGAGCATTACCAGTCGTCTGGTTTTTGTTATTTATTGGGCCCTGTGTTGGTCCACGGGGAGGGGGTCGGTTATCAATAGAGGAAGCAGGTTGCCGGGAAGAGGCTCCACTTTCAACTTTATTGATTTCTGCATTCTCCAAATTGGTCTGCCATTTAAAGACCACCTTGTTAGAATAATCCGACAGATCGCGGTTAAATTTCTTCTTTTTCTTATTTTTTTGGTCCAAACCTTCCTTCTCTATAATTTCTCTCAGTTGATCAGATTTGGATATATATAAATCCTGATCCTTGAATAGATTGAGTTTAGTTTTTATTATAGTAATTAGACCTGCAGATAAAGGGGGGGGGGGGATTGTCATTTTAGACAAGTCCCAGTATGTTGAAGAAATGAATCGACAATTGTCTGATAGTTCAACATACACCCCCCTACCTTCGAATCCTACAGTAAAATATAGGAAGTTGTTATCCAATCTTGTGGATCAAGGCCTACAAAAGGGGATTCTTAACAAAAAAGAACATGCCCATCTCATACCCATCACACCGCGAGTACCGGTGATATACTATTTACCTAAACTTCATAAAAGTTTAGTTAAACCCCCTGGCCGTCCAATTATAAGCGGAATAGATTCCGTCACGGCCAGGATAGGTAAGTATGTAGATAGTTTTTTACAACCCTTAGTGAAATCGACTCCTGCTTTCCTTAGAGACACCACTGAAGTCTTGAATTTATTAAAAGAGGTCCAATGGAAGGATGGCTATATCCTTGCCACTGCTGATGTGGCTTCTTTATACACGGTTATCTCACATCAACATGGTCTGCAGGCAGTGGACTTTTACCTCCAGCAAGAATCTGATATACCACCCTTACAGAAGGAGTTTATTTTGGAGTTGTTAAGATTTGCAACTACACATAACTATTTTTGGTTCGGTGGTACCTTTTTTCTTCAGATCTGTGGCGTGGCGATGGGGGCTAAATTCGCCCCCAGCCTAGCCAATTTATTTATGGCTCATTGGGAACGAGAAGCTATTGATGATCAACCACCCTCACAATTACGACTTTGGAAACGTTATATAGATGACGTGTTAGTCATATGGGAGGGAGACACAACATCACTTGAGGAATTCTTTTTTAAATTAAATTCCAATACGAGGGGTATTTCTCTTCAATATGATATTAGCACCTCCCACATCCATTTTTTGGATCTAAACATTTATGTAAAAGAAGATAAACTGATTACCAACACGTTCTTCAAAGAGACAGATAGGAACGCTTTTATTCCTGTCACAAGCTGTCATCATAGCTCATGGTTAGCCGCAGTACCTAAAGGTCAATTTCAACGCATAAGGAGGAACTGCACTGATATTAAGGACTACCATGAACAAGCACACGTTCTGAAACAAAGATTTTTGACTAAAGGATATCAAGAAGATTTGATTAACGAAACTATGAGAAAGGTGGAACAGATGGATAGAGAATCCTTATTGATAAAAAACAGTAGTAAGAACCCTATTCCTTCAGAAAAATGTAGCTGGTCCCTAACTACCAAATATTCAAATCAGCATTTTTCAATTAAAAAAATCTTAAAAAAGCATTGGGATATTCTTAAAAGTGATAAGATTATTGGATCACTTATCCCTGATAATCCAATCGTGATTTTTAAGGGGGCACCTGCTTTAAGGCTAAAAATTGCACCAAATGCTATAGATCCACCAAGAACTATGTCATTTTTCCAGTCCCTTAAAGGTTTTTTCCCATGTCGCAGATGTAATATCTGCAAGGTAAATTCCTTTAGGGAACGGAAATGTACTAATTTTCAATCAACAGCTACTGGTACAATTTATGACATAGATTCATTTATGACTTGCTCAACAAAATACGTTGTTTACATGATTCAATGTCCATGCTCAAAGCAATATATTGGCCGTACTAAGAGAGAACTGCATATACGTCTTAGTGAGCATGTGGGCAGGATCAAAAGCGGGGTTCCCTAAACATAACCTCTCGAAACATTACGATAAATTCCATGGGAGACAATTAAAGGGGACAAGTTTTTTGCCATAGATAACATTCGTCCTCATTGGCGTGGTACTAATATGGTTCGGGCCATATCTAGGCTCGAAACTCGCTGGATTTTTTCTATGAAATCTTTTATTCCGTTCGGACTTAACGTAGATTGGGATATAAACTGCTTTTTAAATAATTCATAATACATTTTTTATATTAATTTTTTATTCCAATTTTAATTATCATAATCATTATTAAAATTTAAATTAATTTATAGATCTTCTCTAATTAAATATAGATGATTTTTATGATATTGATCTTTTCTAATTAAATATAGATTGATTTTTATGATTATGTACTTTTATGATACAATCTTTTTACATATATTGTTAACCTCCGATCTTATTTTCATTATTCGATGCTCCGCTACCAGTTATTAAACACCCCCGCGTTCTGTACTAATATATATCGTTATTTAATCTGATACGTTATGTACAACATGATTAGAATACTTTTCCATTTCTCGCTACTCAATTATTTTGCCCTCAGTCACTATGAGGACTCTCCCCGAGTTTTCCAGTATCAAACATGGAACCCGTGGGTATTTAAACACCTAGCGCGCTGACGTCAACATCCGGCTTACTCCCCCGTTGAAGTCCATTAGCGACGAAACGATCGTAGGGTGCCGTGACGTCATCGCGTTCCGTCCTGAACGCCGGCTGTGTTTTCCTGACCGAGTAGCGAGAAGCATCGGAACAAGAGATCGGAGACGTTTTGCTATCCATGCTGTATTTATATTGCCTAATTGTAAGTGCAATTTTTATTAAACCCTCTTCTATTTTCAAACGTTATACGCTATGAGAGGTCCTTCTTCTTTTTTTGGTTTATGACTCTTCGGATTGTATGCTGAGCTATACCGTGGTTATCTTGACGGCTAAGGTATTGGGAGACCAGACTTCCCACAGGCCCTATTAGACTGATGCAAAACAGTCTTTTCATCTGGTAAGCAGGCAATCTTATCCTTCCTCACGGGTGTATTGGTGACAGCTTACCTCACATCAATCAAGAGTCTTTCACATTGTCTGCACAATCCACTTTTCTTTCACAAGGAAAATCACTGGATAGAGTCATATGAACTTTGTTTCGTGGCTTTTTAAGACTTTTTCTTCATATATCCATCTGCATTTTTATGTTTTTTCATATTCTGGCTAAATTTTCAGTTTATTCCAGAATGACTCTTTTTGTTTATTATTAATTTATATGAGCACAATATCACTCACTAGCGCTGCACTGTTTTTTTCTTTTTTATGTTACCAAGTTGTTGTACACAATTTAGTGCTAGCAGCTATTTACATTTATATTTCAATATTTAATTTAGCGCAGCGTCAACCTTTTGGTTTTTCTTTATTTCTATGTTTATTATTGTTTCTAGGGATGTGACTGGCTGGAGCAGTAGTCATGCGCCTCCCTTCATCTTCTGATCATGAACATTTCATGCTCAGGGGATGGACTGATGGTCCGTTTTGAGGGCCGCGCAAGTTGTTTTTTTGGTAGGGTCAGTAGGGGACGTATCCCCTGTGTGCCTTACAGACCCATTTTGGGTCAACGTGTTTCTTCTTTTCCTGTCTTTTTTCTCATTTTTTCTTATTTCCTTTGCCAGCTCACGGTCACTTCAGCTTCATCGGGCTTCTCAAGGTTCCAGGTGTCAACCGACTCCAAGAGTACAGTGTCCCAGACGGTTGGTGGTGAGTCCTATTCATAATGAGTTCTTTTCTCCCATGCACCATGCCTGTTAACAAACGTAAATACTCCATTCATGGTCTCCCACAATGTGCAAGGTTTAAATTCACCTTCTAAGAGGAGGAAATTTTTACAATCCTATCACAAACAAAAAATGGAAGTAATTATGCTTCAGGAAACTCATTTCCCAGTCAGGTTCTCACCTTCTTTCTTACACTCACATTACCCACAATTCTTCCTGGCTAATGCAGAAGATAAAACGAAAGGGGTTGCGATCTTATTCGCCAAATCAAGCCAGTTTAAGTCGACCTTAACACATAGGGACCCCGAAGGGCGGTATATTTTAGTGAAGGGTCAGATTGATGACCAAATATTTTCTTTTGTTTCATATTACGCCCCTAACAAAGGACAGAATCAGTTTTTTAGGTCAATGTTTACGGTACTAGACAAATTGCTGGAGGGCACGGTAATTTATGGAGGCGACTCTAACACCGCCTTCGACCAAATCCTAGATAAGTCCAAGATCCCGCCCAAACAATTAACCCAACCCTCTCGCTGCAGCTCTAAAATAGCAAAACTGATATATCAACAAGGGCTGGTAGACATTTGGAGGGAACTTAACCCTTCGGTCCGGGACTATACTCATTTCTCGCATCCCCATTTATGTTACTCTAGAATCGATCATATATTCGTATCTTCTATTCATATCCCGGCAGTACACAAAGCCACCATTAAGGACACAGCTATGTCTGATCATTCCATGGTAATTATGATCATACAGAGACGCTTTAATGGGCCTTCTGTCTCTCAATGGAGGCTTAATGAATCGCTATTGGATGACCCTATGGCCCCATACACACGAGAGGATTTATCCGCAGATACGGTCCAGCGGACCGTATCCGCGGATAAATCCTCTCGAGGATTTCAGCAGATTTCTATGCGATGGCGTGTACACACCATCGCATTGAAATCCGCGCTGAAATCCTCTGGCGATGACGTGTCGCGCCATCGCCGCTATTATGACGCGGCGACGGGCGCGACGCTGTCATATAAGGAATTCCACGCATGCGTCAAATCATTACGACGCGTGCGGGGAATCCCTTTGGACGGATGGATCCGGTGAGTCTGTACAGACGAGCGGATCCATCCGTGGGATCCGATTCCAGCAGATAGATATTCTGTGCATGTCGACAAATATTTATCTGCTGGAATTCGGAAATATCCGCGGATAAATATCCGCCGGAGTGTACACACCATAGAATCTATCCGCAGAAACCCATTCGATGGGATTTATTTGCGGATAGATTCTATCGTGTGTACGGGGCCTATGATTAGATCAGAAATCGAAAAGGCCCTGAAGGAATACTTTCTCTTTAACAACACGGATGGAATCTCGGCAGAGACTCTCTGGGCGGCCCACAAAGCCTCGATCCGGGGAAAATTTATTCAACTAGCTTCTAATCTGAAGAAAATGCGAACCTCGGATATCGAGAATTTGGAAAGGGATTTTGCTTTAATTAGCAAGAAACATAAAAGAGATCCCTCACGGTCTCACTTAGCACAATTGGAAAAGACTAAATTAGCCTATGTTAGCCAATAGGCTTTCCCCTAAAATGCGCTCTCACACTCTCCCTAAGATCAAACAACAGGACGGCTCCTATACTCTTAATCCCCATCGAGTCTTGAACTCATTTCAAGAATTTTACAATAAATTATATCAGGAAACTGTGGAGTCCAGGGCTACTGACACATCTTCCTTTCTGGATAAACTTCCTATCCCTTCTCTCCATAAGGAACATGTCGATTTGCTTGACGCTCCATTTACATTACAGGAAACTATAAAAGTCATTAAAGGTCTAAAAGGAGGCTCATCCCCAGGTCCGGATGGGTTCTCCACCCTATATTACAAATCCTTCTTAGATATCTTGGCCCCTCACCTCACTAAATTCTTTAATTCAAAACGAAAGGGAGAACCTTTAGCACCTCTTCTTAATGCAGCCTACATCTCAGTAATCCCGAAGCCCGACAAAGACCCAGAGCGAGTAGAAAATTACAGGCCCATATCCCTAATCAATAACGATTTAAAAATTCTTACCAAAATATTAGCCAACAAAATGGGTTCTTTCATCAATCTCTATATACACAAGGACCAAGTAGGTTTCATTCCCGGGAGACAGGGCCCTGACCAAGTACGGAGAGCAGTAGATATAATATCCATTCTCCAATCGGGTTGGGACAGGGGGCCAAAACAAGAGGGCTTCTAGCTGTCACTGGACCTACAAAAGGCCTTTGATTCTCTCTCCTGGTCGTATTTGTTCACTATTCTAGGTCGGTGGGGTTTTGGTCATTCCTTTTTAAATTTATTAAAAGCTTTATATTCTAAACCGGAGGCCAAGATTAAGTTACAGGGATACTATTCTGAGCCTATCTCTATTTCCAGAGGGACAAGACAGGGATGCCCGTTGTCCCCTTTAATTTTTGCAATCGCAATTGAAACTTTGACTGTAGCGATACGCTCGGAACAGGCAATTGAAGGTGTCAGCTGTGGAAAAACAGTACACAAATGTGCACTGTTCGCTGATGACGTGCTCCTATTTGTTACTTCACCCCTCACATCATTACCTTCCATAAATAAATTACTAGAGGATTTTGGCTCAATTTCGGGATTATGGGTGAACATGGCTAAATCCCATGCGCTGAACGTATCCCTTCGACCCGCTATGGTGGATCAACTTAAAATCTCTTGTGCATATAAATGGAACTCGTCCTTAATCAGATATTTAGGCATAAATTTAACCCCTAAGATTGAACTTTTATATAAAGAAAATTTCCCACCCATGTATCGTATTCTGGAAAATGACCTCAAAACATGGTCTCTCTATGGGATTTCATGGTTGGGTAAAATCCACTCAAAAAAAATGACCCTGCTCCCGAGACTCCTATATCTTTTTCGATCTCTCCCTATAGCAATCTCTAGAGAACATCTTAATTCATTTCAGGGGAAGATTATTAAATGTGTATGGGGGAAAAAGGGATACAGACTCTCCAGACAAGTCCCTTTTGGCCCTAAAACTCAGGGGGGTCTGGGCCTTCCCAATTTGTTACGTTACTATCAGGCGGCTAGGCTTGCACAGCTATCAATTATTTATTCTAGATACGAAAAACCTGACTGGGTCAATATTGAACGGCAGGCGGTCCCGTCGCATACTATTGATTTTTTGCTTTGGTGCCCTCGCAAGTCGAGACCTTCGATCCTCGCGCCCACACTATCACAGTCATTGAAACTCTGGGATGATTTGATACACCTTCCTTCGTTAACTTCCGATATTAGACCACTCTCACATATATTCCATAATCCGCTTTTTAGTCCAGGAATGGACATAAAGGCGTTCAAATGGTGGCTGGACAAGGGGATGTACAGAATTGGACACTTTTTCACTTCCTCTGGCCCTATTCCCCTTAAGCATTGCCTAGAAAAATTGAATCTACCTGAGTCTGAAAAATTTAGACATCACCAAATATTTAATTTTTTTAATTCAATTTGGCGGAATAAAGGGAAACCCCCGGAGTTCACTGAATATGAACGTTGGTGTGGTCAGGGGATGGATCATAAAGGTGGTATTTCTATAATTTACCTGTCACTTGTGGAACCCACTTCTAAATTTCCTTACATGGAGGCCTGGGAGAAGGACCTACGGGACACCTGGGACCTGGACGAATGGCACAGAGCGGGAACGAGAGCTTATAAAGGTGTAATAAATGTATCTCTGATTGAAGCCAACCTTAAGGTTATGATGAGGTGGTACCTAGTTCCCACCAGACTTGCTGTGATGTTTTCTTCCGCTTCTCCTTTATGTTTCAGGGGCTGTCAGGCTCAGGGTTCCATGTTGCACATTTGGTGGGAATGTTCGAAGATTAGGAGTTTCTGGAACAAAATGTTTAGCCTTATTCGAAAAGTTTCGGGTGCCCCTGTTATGCAGTCCCCTCAAATAGCTTTATTAAACGCTTTCATTTCTAAGCTTTCTAAATCCACACGTAAATTGATAGCGTTTATGCTGCTAGGGGCAAAACTTTTTATAGCTAGGGCCTGGAAACTTCCGAAAGTCTCAATATCGGAGGCTAAAAGAAAGATCTCTTGGATTATGTCACAGGAAAAGTTAACTAGCTCTTTGTCGAACTCCACCAAAACGTTTGAGGCAACATGGGAACCCTGGGCTGACTATATGGGAATATCCTTGATCCCTGGTATTGTTGATTCGCATAAGAGTAGCACTGTATAAGTTGTGAGCTGGCTCTTCTTCTTGTATCGCCCTTTATCTCCTTTCCTTCCTATCTTTCTCTTCTCTATGCTTTTCTTCATGCCTTACTCTGGTAATGTTACCAATTGGAAGCCATAGCTAGATTTTATACTGCTCCTTGCTGTCTATGATTCGCTCCATCTGTATTTTGCCCTTGTGGGGAATCATGGACAATATTGGTACGTTCGTCCTCATTATTATGGGTACGTATAAATATTACTCACCTATTTTTTTTTTTTTTATTCAGATGCGGATTGCTTCCTGGGCCCCGGAGAGTTCTGGTATTCTGGGGCCTAGCAAGTGAACCCTATACAAAGGGGGAGTTTGTTAATATGGTTTAGTTTGTTGTTTCCAGATATTTGTGTTCCCAGTCGGGGTGTCTGGCACGACAATTTTTACTTTTATTCTTCCTAGGATAACCCCCCCCCCCATGTAATATGACATATTGGTCTTGAATTGAGTGAGTTACTGATTTCCGCTCTCATTTTCATCATAGGATACAGTAAATTTTCGCTTTTTTTTTTTGTTCCATATTTTGACTTTCATGTGTATTCTTTGTCCTTTATTTTGCTGACTAATGTTTAGTCAACTATTTGATTCTGATATAGTGGACATTGTAATGTACCCCAGAGTGAAATGGGGAATTTTCGCTGTACTGTACTGCTTTTTAATAAATTCCTCTTTAAACTGAAAAAAAAAAAAGTTCACTCTGTACTTTGTACAAGGAAAATGCATATAAAGTCCTTCTCTTTTGGTATATGACCCCTGACGTGCTTCACGCCATACACCCAGCTAGTTCTGATCACTGCTGGCGATGCCAGGGAGATAAGGGCTCCCTCCTTCACATTTACTGGAGCTGTCCATTGATCACCCCCTACTGGACCGCGGTGCAGCAACTGTTAGGCCGCCTTCTGGACGCGCAGGTCCCCATGTCCCCCAAATTCTTCCTCTTGGGCCTATCCCCCTTGAGAACCTCCACGCCTTGCAAAAAGTTAACACGCCATATCCTCACAGCTGCCCGCTGTCTTGTAGCCCTGAACTGGAAAAAAACGCTTTTCCCCTACCCCTGAGGCTTTGCACGCTAGGATCAAAGATGTGGAGCTGATGGAGAGAATGACTGCCAGAATACAAGACAGGTTGGAGGCCCACAACATTGTCTGGAAGCCATGGCGCCTTCGGGAGGACCCACCGTGACTAGGTAAATGAGCTAATTCGATGATCTTCCCCTCTCCCTACCCCCCCTTTCTTTTTTCCTTTCCTTTCTCTCTTTTTCCATTCCTTTTTTCTTTCTCCCTCCTACTGGGAGTACCTTCATGACCCCTCCATGTTTGACGTTTTGCAGTATGATAACATATGTCGCTATGATATGGCATCCTCAACCTCAGTTATGTGCTTGCTATTGTTTAGGAGTGTGAAGACGGTCTATATCCGTTACTATCTGAATACATGTAAAAAAGGCAGCCATGTGCCTTGCCTCTTTATCTCTCCCCATGCTGTATCATGTGTTTCTGTATGTTGTAAGGATTTTTTTTCCTTTTTCAATAAAAAGTTATTTGAGAAAAAAAAAATACATTTAAGTATTTGGTTGTAACATGACAAAATGTGAAAAATTTCAAGGGGTGTGAATACTTTTTCAAGGGATTGTATTACCTTCACTAACACATGTGCCTGCTGTGAGTGCAGTAGAAACTGTATGTAGCATCAGTATATGTAGTGTAAGTCTACATAAGTATGTAGACTTCCCACCCTGCTCCCAGAACAAAATTGAGTTGGGCTGAGCAGGAAGTTTTGTAATTTCTGAATAAGTACAAAGCTTTCTCTGATTGACAAAAGTGGAGAGGCAGGGGAATGACATCATGATCTTCCATCTCAGCCAATCAGAGGAAGCTTTGAATTAATTCATAAAATACAAACCTTCCTGTGAATGGCTGGGCAGTGCTCGGCCCAATCCCAATTTCTATCATCCAATCATATGCAAACAAAAATGTATTTGTTTTTGCTTGTTTTTATTTCTTTGTACCTGTTTGCGTATTTTTTACAAAGTGAAACTTCACTATATTCACTAAGCTCCAGGAAAATTGAGTGCAACTGCACTTGCAAAGTCAAGCCTCATTGGGATTGATTTACTAAAACTGCAGAGTGCAAAATGTGTTGCAGCTCTGCGTAGAAATCAATCAGCTCCTAATTTCAGCTTGTTCAATAAGCTTTGACAATTAAATCTGGAAGCTGATTGGTTTCTACGCACAGCTTCACCAGATTTTGCACTGAGAAATAAGATCACGCTTGGATTTAGTGCGTCCAACCTACATTCAATTATTCAGGAGATATCCGTCCATCTATGTCAGGAGAATGTTAATATTTACGCTTATAAAAAGCCTTATTGTTTTTGTTTGCCTTTACTTCAAATATATATTCAAGCTTTTAATATATAGGAAAAGCAAATGGAAGAGGCTACTCTCAGGAACTAAAGTCTCCTATTTGCTAATCTGTATCAAGTAAAAATACATACATGAACAAAATTCTAAACACAACACTTTTGTGTTTGTCCCTATTTATCATGAGCTGAACTCTATGATCTATGACTTTTTCTATGTACACAAAAAGCTTATTTCTCTCAAATATTGTTCACAAATCTGTCTAAGCCCAGGTTCACACTGGGCTGTCGGAATGAAGCTGAACTTGCACGATTTCACTCCGGCTTGTCAGTCCTGATTTTGGGCGCTAATACAGAGACACCTGTGCAGGTTTTTGCACATATGCCAATGTAAATTGCGGCCCAAAAATCACAAAAAGTAACGCTTAGGATGGTGCCATTGCCATCAATTGCCGCCGATTTGACATGTCAAATCGCATGCCAAAACACACCAGTGTAAACCAGGGCTCAATCTGTGTTAGTGAGCACTTCTCCTTTGCCGAGATAATACATCCACCTCACAGGTGTGGCATATCAAATGCTGATTAGACAGCAGGATTATTGCACAGGTGTGCCTTAGGCTGGCCACAATAAAAGGCCATTCTAATGCTGGCCATACACATAAATTATAAGAATTTTCGCTCTTATTTCAAACCACCAGTGGACTGCAGCAACAGCCGATTTTCGTGCGGCCATCGAATTTTAATAATCGGACATGTTGGAAATTTTTTGAAAAAACAAACGATTTTCTCATCAATGATGGGAGAATCGTGTGAGAAATGTAATCAAAAAAGAAATGCGCATGTGCAAGAAAAGAAAATTCCCGGAAAAAAAAGAAGATTCCTCGAAAGAAAAGAAGATTCCCAGACACAAAAATTATTTTCTGTAGGAACATGAGGTGAAATTGAAGGTTTGGTTGGTCGAATTTCGAAATCAATTGTGGCACCATCGGATCACAAAACTCACAAATTTTCTGATTTTCAAAAGAAAGTTCTTTCGAAATTCGATCCGTGTATGGCCAGCATATGGCTGCTTTCACACTGGGGCATCAGGGGCGTCGGCGGTAAAGTGACGCTATGTTTAGTGGCGCTTTACCGTCCTTTTTGCAGTGCTTTAAAGGGTTAAAATCAGCCACAAAGTGCCACTGCAGCGGTGCTTTGCCAGCGGTTCGGCAGCTTTCACATTGATTTCAATAGGCAGGGGCACTTTAGAAGCGGTGTATACACCGCTTCCAGTGCCAGTGCACCGTTCCAGTGTGAAAGCTCTCTGGCTTTCACATTGGAGTGAGAGGAGAGGCACTTTCATGGAGCTTTGCATGCGCTATTTTTAGCGTTATATCGCCTGCAATTCACCTCAGTGTGAAAGCAGCCTAAAATGTGCAGTTTATCACACAGCACAATGCCACAGATGTCGCAAGTTTTAAGGGAGCGTGCAATTGGCATGCTGGCTGCAGGAATGTCCACCAGAGCTGTTGCCTTTGAATTAAATGTTCATTTGTCTACCATAAGCTGTCTCCAAAGGCGTTTCAGAGAATTTGGCAGTACATCCAACGGGCCTCACAACCGCAGATCACATGTAACCACACCAGCCCAGGACCTCCACATCCAGCATCTTCACCTCCAATAGCGTCTGAGACCAGCCATCCAGACAGTTGCTGCATCAATCGGTTTGCATGACGAACTGCAATCAGATTGAGACCCCGATGAGGACGACAAGCATGCAGATGAGCTTCCCTGATACGGTTTCTGACATTTTGTGCAGAAATTCTTTGGTTATGCAAACCGATTGTTGCAGCAACTGTCTGGGTGGCTGGTCTCAGATGATCTTGGAGGTGAAGATGCTGGATGTGGAGATCCTGGACTGGGGTGGTTACACGTGGTCTGCGGTTGGGAGGTTGGTTGGATGTACTGCAGTTCATATAAATGGTGACCACACTGCCAAATCTGGGCCTCTATTAAAAGAAGATGGGATGCTGAGGTAAACCTTAACCACTTACCCCCCGGACCATATTGCTGCCCAAAGACCAGAGTACTTTTTGCGATTCGGGACTGCGTCGCTTTAACAGACAATTGCGCGGTCGTGCGACGTGGCTCCCAAACAAAATTGGCGTCCTTTTTTTCCCACAAATAGAGCTTTCTTTTGGTGGTATTTGATCACCTCTGCGTTTTTTATTTTTTGCGCTATAAACAAAAATAGAACGACAATTTTGAAAAAAATGAATATTTTTTACTTTTTGCTGTAATAAATATCCCCCAAAAATATATAAAAAAACTTTTTTTTTCCTCAGTTTAGGCCGATACGTATTCTTCTACATATTTTTCGTAAAAAAAAATCGCAATAAGCGTTTATTGATTGGTTTGCGCAAAAGTTATAGCGTTTACAAAATAGGGGGTATTTTTATGGCATTTTTATTAATATTTTTTTTTTACTAGTAATGGCGGCGACCAGCGATTTTTTTTTCGGTATTGCGACATTATGGCGGACACTTCGGACATTTTTGACACATTTTTGGGACCATTGGCATTTTTATAGCGATCAGTGCTATAAAAATGCATTAGATTACTATAAAAATGCCACTGGCAGTGAAGGGGTTAACACTAGGGGGCGGGGAAGGGGTTAAGTATGCCTGGGTGTGTTCTTACTGTGGGGGGGGGGGGTGGCCTCACTAGGGGAAACACTGATCTTCTGTTCATACATTGTATGAACAGAAAATCAGCATTTCCCCTGCTGACAGGACCGAGAGCTGTGTGTTTACACACACAGCTTCCGTTCCCCGCTCTGTACCGAGCGATCGCGTGTGCCCGGCGGCGATCGCGCCCGCCGGGCACACGCACGGGAGTCGGGGGCGAGCGGGCGGCACGCGTGCGCCCCTAGTGGCGGCTAATAGGCAGGACGTCATATTACGTGCTCTCGCCTAGGAGAGCCACCTTGTGGACGTATTTCGACGGTGCGGCGACGGCAAGTGGTTAAGCAATGGGTTGAATTTAGAAATGAGAGGGTTTCTTTTTTACGTGGAAAACAGTATAAACATGTTTGTATAAAAAGTCATGTAACTCTTAGTCAACCACATAATACATTTTTTTGTATAACCTTTACAAATATACAATTTTCTTTGTTATTGTTTGTATTATATTTTTTATATGGCTTTTTTCAATAAAGCCAAATACATTTCTAAAGTATATACTGCCATGGAAACAAGATGTATCAGTAGACTATTGTGCATATAGAATGGCTCAGGAAGGACACACCAGAAAAAAATATATTCTTTCAAACTGCATACAGGAAGTCATGGGTAGAAATAATAAAATTACAAAAAAAAAAGATGATATATGATATATATATATATATATATATATATATATATATATATAATATATACTATAATCCCCCCTCCACCAAATGATTTGGAGGGGTGGCCCAGTACATTTGGCAATATAGTGTGGATGAGCAAGTTTGGGGTGGAGTAACTTGACTGGCCTGCATAGAATCCTGACCTCAACCTGATAGAACACATTTGGGATGAATTAGAGCGGATACTGTGATCCAGGCCTTCTCATCCAACATCAGTGCCTGACCTCACAAATGCGCTTCTGGAAGAATGGTCAAACATTCCAACAGACACTCCTAAACCTTGTGGACAGCCTTTCCAGAAGAGTTGAAGCCGTTATAGTTGTAAAGTGTGGGCCAATTTTATATTGAATATTGGGATGTCTTTAAAGTGGAGGTTCACCCGTATATATGACTATTTCCCCCTAGATGGATGCTCGTTTTGACTAGGGGAATCGGGTAGATGTTTTAAAATATGAGCAGTATTTACGGTTTACGAGATGCATCTTCTCCATCGCATCCGGGTATGGGCTGCGGGACTGGGCGTTCCTATTTTTATTGACAGTCTTCCGAGAGGCTTCCGACGGTCGCATCCATCGCGTCACGATTTTCCGAAAGAAGCCGAACGTCGGTGCGCAGGCGCAGTATAGAGCCGCACTGACGTTCGGCTTCTTTCGGCTACTAGTGACGCGATGGATGCGACCGTCGGAAGCCTCTCGGAAGACTGTCAATCAAGAAGGAACGCCCGTTCCCGAAGACCCATACCCCGGAAGCGACGGAGAAGATGCATCTCGAAAACGGGTAAGTACCTGTTATATTTTAAAACAAATAGCCGATTCCCCTAGACAAAACGAGCAGGAATCTAAGGGGAAAAGGGCAAAAAACAAACAAATGGGTGAACTCCCGCTTTAACGATCATGTGCGTGTAAAGGCATACATCCCAATATTTTTGACAATATAGTATAGTATATAACTTTAGTGACCAAATGTGCAGGATGATAGACTGATGGTGGAACTGCTTACAACTGATTGCATGTGATAACATGGGCACGTGACTCATTTACGTAAATTATCCTATGTGGTTAGAAAAGTCAAATTTATTTACAAAAAAAAAACAATGATTTTGCGTTAACTGCTTGCTGACCAGCCACCGTCATTATACTACGCGGCCGATTTAAGAGCAAAAGCCAGCGCGTGTATGCGTCACGACTCTGGAGCCGATGTGCGTGGCTGGTGGTCGCGATGTCCATAGGCCACCTGTGATCGCTCCGCAGAGAGCCAGAGCTGGGATCTGTCAATGTAAACAAACAGATCCCTGTTCTGACAGGGGAGGAGAGAGAGATCGTCTGTTCCTCGTGATCAGGAACAACGAGCTCTCTCTACTCCCAGTCAGTCCACTCCCTAGGGCACACTTTAAGGGTCACTAAAGGAATTTTTTTTGTTCTGTTCTGAACACTTCCTGGTTGTCTGTTTCCTGATGGGAGCTTTCTCTCTGTGGTCACTAATCAAGGAGGTGCGCTTACTGTGTGTCTAAAACCCCTCAACACCAATCAGTTTTGTTTTCCAAACCATCACTGCCCTGTATTGGCTCTGTGCAGCAGAGAAGCAGGAAACATGCAAAAACTAAACTGAAACTGTAGGTACATTATATGATTGATTTGTATCTATTTTTAATCATTTTTAAAAGCAATCAGTTAACTATTATGTCTCTATACCCTGTAAACAGTCATTTCAGCAAAAAAAATGTTTTCCTTTACAACTCCTTTAACCCCTAGATCACCCCCTAGTGTTAACCCCATTACTGCCAGTGTCATTTATACAGTAATAAGTGTCTATTTTTAGCATTGATCGCTGTATAAATGTCACTGGTCCCAAAAAAATGTCAAAAGTGTCCGCTCTGTCTGCCGAAATGTCGCAGTCCCACTAAAAATCGCTGATCACCGCCATTAATAGTAAAAAAAAATGTATAATAAAAATGCCATAAATATATTCCCTATTTTGTAGACACTATAACTTTTGCGCAAACCAATCAATATACGCTCATTGCAATTTTTGAACCAAAAATACGTAGAAGAATACATATTGGCCTAAACTGATGAAAAAAATGAGTCTTTGTTTTTTTTTTTGGATATTTATTAGAGCAAAAAGTAAAAAAAAACATTAAGGGGGTAAATCTTTCAGTGGCTGAAGTGGTTAACCACTTAACCCCCAGACCATATTGCTGGTAAAAGACCAGAGCACTTTTTGCGATTCGGCACTGTGTCGCTTTAACTGACAATTGCGCGGTCGTGCGACATGGCGTCCAAACAAAATTGGCGTCCTTTTTTCCCCCACAAATAGAGCTTTCTTTTGGTGGTATTTGATCACCTCTGCAGTTTTTAGTTTTTGCGCTATAAACCAGAATAAAGCGACAATTTTGAAAAAATGAATATTTTTTACTTTTTGCTATAATAAATATCCCCCCAAAATATATAAAAAAACTTATTTTTTCCTCAGTTTAGGCCGATACGTATTCTTCTACATATTTTTCGCAAAAAAATCACAATAAGCATTTATTGATTGGTTTGCGCAAAAGGTTTAGCGTTTACAAAATAGGGGGTATTTCTATGGCATTTTTATTAATATTTTTTTTTTACTAGTAATGGCGGCGATCAGCGATTTTTTTTTCGGTACTGCGACATTATGGCGGACACTTCGGACACTTTTGACACATTTTTGGGACCATTGGCATTTTTATAGCGATCAGTGCTATGAAAATGCATTGGATTACTATAAAAATGCCACTGGCAGTGAAGGGGTTAACACTAGGGGGCGGCGAAGGGGTTAAGTATGTTCCCTGGGTGTGTTCTAACTGTAGGGGGGGTGGACTGACATGGGGAAATGACTGATCTTCTGTTCATACATTGTATGAACAGAAGATCAGCATTTCTCTCCCTGACAGGACCAAAAGCTGTGTGTTTACACACACAGCTCCTGGTCCTCGCTCTGTAACGAACGATCTTGTGTGCCCGGCGGCGATCGCGCCTGCCAGTCACGCTCACGGGAGTCGGGGGCCTGCGCCCCTAGTGGCCTGCGCGAGAGCCGACGTATAGCTACGGGCTCTCGCGCAGGGGAGCCGACCTGCCGCCGTATGGCTGGTCGGCAAGCAGTTAAACGACGTTTAAAAAAAAAATGTGTCTGTAAATATTGACAAAAATTGTGCGTTAAGCTGTAAAGAGCCCTTTCACACTGTACCGCCCTGAGCACTGGAGGTAAAACGCCGCCATTTTTAGCTTTATCGTTGGATTTGCATCGCTTTTCGGCCGAAAAAGGGTTAAAACCGCCGCCACAGCATCGTTTTGCTGGCGGTACGTTGCCGCTGCCCATTGATTTCACCGCTTCTAATACGCTCCAAAGAAGCTGCTGCCAGGACTTTTTCTGATGCCCTGTCAGCACACCGCTTCAGTGTGAAAGCCCTCGGGCTTTCACACTTCAGTGAATGGAGCAGCTGTTTTAGATAGGGTGACCAGACATCCCCGGTTTCAGGGGACAGTCCCCTGATTGAGGACACTGTCCCCATAACAAGTCTGTTCCCGGTTTTGTCCCTGGATTGGATTTGAACAGGGGCTGGGGAAATTTCAAAGACAGTCAGTGCTCCTACTAGCTTAGGAGGGTGTATTTTTTTCAATTATCTGTCCCCCTTTTTGATGATCATGTGCTGGTTGGAGTGGAGGGAATATTTCTTCTGTTTCGAGTGCATGACCATTCCGCTCCGCTCGCTGTTCTTCTGCAGGGCCTTGACAGGGGGAGGCAGAAAGGGAAGCTGCCCTGGGCACTGTGGTATCATGTGAGGTGGAGGGGGCACCACAAGGAGATTGGGGGGGGGGATTTGTGATTAGAAGAATTCAGGTGGTAAAAATTGTGCTAGAAGTGGTGATTTGGGTGGATTTGTGTTGGAAGGGGAAGATGATTTATACTAAGTAAGAGGAGGGATTTGAAGGGTTTTTGCTATAAAAGTAAAACAATAGAGGGGAAATATTTTATGCAGGGGGGGGGGGGGTTGTGCTAGTAGGGATGATTGGGGGGTATTTGTGCTAGGAGGGGAAATTTGTGCTGGGTTGTGATATTATGGGGGACAGGATTTTGTGCTGAAGGGGGGGATTTGGAGTGGAGGGGGGAATTGTGCTTGGAGGGGAAATGTGAGGGGTAGAGGATTTGTGCTATGAGGGGGAATTTATTTTGGGGGGATTAATGCTGTGACATCCGAGAAGAGAGATTATTTAAGACGGAGAGGATGGTGGGGCAAAGATTTTGGCTGGGAGGGGCAGTTTCAGCAGGCAGGCAGATTTGCACTGGGAGGAAGAAGAATTTATACTTAGGGAGTAAGCGATTTTTTTTGGGGGGGGGGGTGGGATTTTTGCTGACGCATAACGCTCATAGATCTTGAGGGAAAAGGGGGGCGCAATGTGGCATGTTCGCCCTGGGCTCTAGATGACCTTGTCCCGGCACTGTTCTTCTGCCTTGGCTCAAGTCCCAGCCAGCTGCCTGCCTGCTTATCTCCTTGCTTTCCCTGGGGGAGTGATCTTCCTCCGCTCCCCACCCAGTAGTAGCCAGGGCCCGGAGAGTAAGACTTGACAGGCTGTGAGGCGGGCGGCGATGAGCAGAGAGTTGCTGATTGTTCTTCAGTAATGTGCACTCCAGAACCCAAATCGTCATTGAATGGACCTTCGCTGTGCTGAAGAGCAGGTTCTGCTGCATCTCATTTTCTGAGATATGCTCCTAAGAAAGTTGGGGATGTGTTTCTGGTCTGCTGCATCCTCCCACAACATCGCCCAGCATGCTAGTCTGCTGCAGGACATTGATGTCGAGCTAATGGAGGACAAAGAGCACATCTTTACACCCAAAGTATCTCAAAATCCTCTAGGCAATGTATATTGACAGCAGTTGATTAACCAGTACTTCACCAGGTGAGTTTTTGTGATATTTTAGATTTCTATTTCTGCAGATGGTACAGCTTCTTCTCCTCTCTGCTGTCTGTTCTCTTTGGGTCTTCTTTGCATTGTTGAAACAGTGATGGCCTCTGTACTTGTGCTTTGTGTCATCAAAACATCACCTTGCACTGCGTTTTCATTCTCAACCAGTGTTGTAGGAGGAAACTATGCAATTACTTCACTGACAATTCCAGTTGGAATTGAGTCTTCCCTATCGGAAAAGAGTATGTAGACAAAAGTTAGACTTACCTAATCCAGTTTTGCACAACTGTTGGTTTAAAGTACAAAAATTTTGGCTGCACCTACAGCTATCCCGCATTGTCTTCTAAATAGTGTACTAACCTAAGAACAATGGCCCAGATTCTCAAAGGGCTTACGACGGCGCAACGCCATGTACGCCGTCGTAAGTCCTAATCTGGGCCGTCGTATCTATGCGACTGATTCTTAGAATCAGTTAAGCATAGATATCCATTAGATCCGACAGGCGTAAGGCTCTTACGCCGTCGGATCTTAAATGCAATTATTTTTTTGTCCGCCAGGTGTCGCCTCCGTCGTTTTCCCCGCCGAGTATGCAAATTAGCTATGCAAATTCCTTGCGACGTCATTTGGAGCAATGCACCCTGGGATATTTTACGGACGGCGCATGCGCAGTACGTTCGGCGCGGGAACGCGCTAAATTTAAATACTACACGCCCCCTACCCGCCTAATTTGAATTAGGCGGGCTTGCGCCGGGTTATTTACGCTACGCCGCCGCAACTTTACACGCAAGTGCTTTGTGAATAAAGCATTTGCCTGTAAAACTTGCGGCGGCATTACGTAAATGAGATACGTTATGCCAGCACAGTTTTGCGCGATTCTACGAGAATCTGGGCCAATGTCTATGCTATGCCATTGGTGGAAGTCACATCAATAAGATTAATAAAAAAAATAAAATAAAACCCAGCATTACTCACCTTTACTTTGACTGCAGGAATTAAATCCTTTGCCAATTCCTGAAACTGTGTCTTGATCAATGTATGGCATTAGCAGCTCCTCATAGTTGGTGAATTTAACCAATTTTTCTAACCCCAAAACAATTTTCTTTCTGCAAAGAATGTTAAATAAAGAAAAAACGATCATTAACCTCCCTGGCGGTTTTACGAAGTGTGGACAGATTTAGGTGTGATATTACTAAGGCCCCATACACACGATAGAATCCATCCGCTGAAAAATCCCAGCGAATGGGTTTCAGCGGATAGATCCTATGGTGTGTACACTCCAGCGGATCTGTTTCCGCGGATATATCTCCCCTGGGATGGATTCCAGTAGATCGAATATTCGCTGACATGCTAAACAAATCCATCTGCTGGAATCCATCCCAACGGATGGATCCGCTGGTCTGTATAGACTCACCGGATCCATCCGTCCGTAGGGATCCCCCGCATGCGTCGTAATGATTCGACGCATGCGTGGAATTCCTTATATGACAGCGTCGCGCACGTCGCCGCGTCATAATCGCGGCGACGGCGCGACACGTCATCGCCAGAGGATTTCGGCGCGGATTTCAATGCGATGGTGAGTACACTCCATCGCAGAGAAATCTGCTGAAATCCTCCAGAGGATTTATCTGCGGAAACGTTCCGCTGGAACGTATTCGCGGATAAATCCTCTCGTGTGTATGGGGCCTAAGAGTTACAGGCCTACAATATAAAATGCCAAATTTCTATGCAAAACTGCTTTGAGTCGCAAAAATCTGACATAATCATACTGCCAGGGTGGCTACAAGCAAACATACCAAAAAAATGAAACTAAACAAAATAAAATAAATAACCATAAAAAATAAAGAAATAAAAAAAAAGGGAAAGGATAACATTTTTCTCTTCCTTTTAAACAAAGTTGAAATACATATCTTTACATACCTTTCTTTATTATTAATGGAGAGTTTCTTTTTTAGTGTTCCCTTTATATCTTGATAATGTTTTCAAATGTTTGCCTCTGTCCTTGGGGCTATGCCAATTGTGTTGACAGCGTTGGTAATCTTCTGCCACTGTTTTTTTTTTTTTCCATGCGGATTCTGTCTTGACATTTTGGGGCCCATCAATTTGTCAAACAAAGACACAAGATGCTTGATAATTGCTAGGTTTTCTGCATGTGTAAACGTAAACATTTTGGACACTCGGTTTTCTTCTGTGCTGTTTTCTTTGAGAGCAAGCTCTTTTCCTCTAGACTATCACTGCTGTTACGCTCTTGTTTTTTTTTCCATAAATTTCTTGGTGTACTTCCCTGCACTCTTATCTTGACTGCTGTCACTGCACTCTTCCTACAGTGGTTTGTATGTTTTGTCTTTGACTTCATTGTCTATTTCTGTGCCTCTGCCTTCACTACTACTGTTGATAGTACTTCTTCCATAACCCTAAGGCCTTGTACACACGGCCAGACATGTTCGATGAAAACGGTCCGCGGACCGTTTTCATCGGACATGTCTGCTGGGAGGTTTTGGTCTGATGTGTGTACACACCATCAGATCAAAATCCCCGCGGACAGAGAACGCGGTGACGTATACGACACCGACGTTCTCTGACGCGGAAGTTCAATGCTTCCACGCATGCGTCGAATCAATTTGACGCATGCGCGGGATTTCGGGCCGCTGGTTATACGTCATAACCAGCGGACATGTCCGATGAGTCATACTGACCATCGGACATGTCCGACGGACAAGTTTCTTAGCATGCTAAGAAACTTTTGTCTGCTGGAAACCTGTCCGCTAGCCCAGGAATCTGATCCGGTAGGCTCTACACACGGTCGGACATGTCCGCGGAAACTGGTCCGCGGACCAGTTTCAGCAGACATGTTCGGTCGTGTGTACGAGGCCTCAGAATAAAGAAAATGTTAAAGTCTTGCATTACACTATGTTATGGTGTCATGAATACAGTGATGTTCGTGCCTCGAATACGTCCATTGCAAAAATAATGAAGAATACATTTTAGTATTCAAAATTTACCTTTATGATGTCACAATTGTTATACTTACATTTGTTGTTTTGCAAAGCGCTTTACAACATGAGGGCATACATTACAGTTATAATACAATTCAATACAGGAGGAATCAGAGGGCCCTGCTCATTAGAGCTTACAATCTAGGAGGGAAAACATGATTGTTAACTATACAGTTTACTATTCTTTTACAATCAAATACCTTTATTGATCGTTTTCTGTACGTTCTTTCACCTTTTTCTTCAACAATCCTGAGGTGGTCTACAACAGAAAAATTACAATGGGAGAGGGAAAGTAAAAAGGAGAGAAAGAGAATAAAGAGAGAGAGAGAGAGAGAGAGAGGGGGAGGGAGAGAGAGAGGGAGAGAGAGAGAGAGAGAGAGAGAGAGAGAGGGAGAGAGAGAGAGAGAGAGAGAGAGAGAGAGAGAGAGAGAGAGAGAGAGAAAGGAAGGAGTGGGTACTGTGCACTGTACTCCTGTCTCAGTCATGCAAAATTCCTTGAGGTTGGAAATAAAATTGGGTATTATACAAAAAAAAGGATTAGGTCAAAATACTTAACAACCTTAAATTCTGTACATTTAATGTACTGCATAGCGTCTCCAATTCCACATTTGCAGACTGCTGCATTTGTAATATAAACAAAAAACACAGTGGGTTACATGTATACAGGCATATCCCACTTTAAGTACACAATGGGGTTTATTTACTAAAGCTGGAAAGCTCAAAACCAGGCTCACTTCTGCATAGAAACCAATGAGCTTCCAACCCCAGCTTGTTCAATTAAGCTTTGGTAATAAAACCTGGAAGCTCATTGGTTTTTATGCAAAAGTGAGCCTGATTTTGCACCTTCCAGCTATAGTAAAAACCCCATTGTGTACTTAAAAGTTTGGTATGCCCATTTGGTATGCTAAAAAATAGCATGCGTCAATGAAGAGTATGCAGTGCATGTTGGGTGCAGCAGTGCGCATTCTTGTGCATGCATATATTTGCCAACATTATTGAAGCGCATGCAGAGTTTCCTAGCAGTGGCGTGTATGGTGGATGCAGTATTGTACCTTTGAAAAAGTCACATGACGAAACACGTCAGTTGACCAGCTTGCACACACGTCCTACGTCCCAGTCGGTTTAGGGGATTGCGGCAGTGGAATGCACCAAGACAGCACCTTGCATCCCCAGTGCGGAACGGAAGGAAATCAACTATTTTTTTGTTTTTAATATACCTTGCATGGTATTCAGTCCTATTTGGGACCTCTTTTTTATACAATAAATTTCTGTTTTTTAATTTACTACACCATGTGGGCTTTCCCTATGTGTCTGTGATTTGCCCAAGTGACACGCCGGCTTAGGAGCTCACCCATCAGGGTCTGATCGGTGGATCAGCACTGGAATAACAGCAGGAAATCAGCCTATCTATGAGAGGAGAGGCTCAACTGTCCCACTACCTTCTGTTTATCACCCCATCAGGGGTACACAGCTCTGGTGAGTGGGGACCTACAGGGGGAGCACGAAAGTCACCTTGCCAGCAGTTTGATGTCTAACACGTGAAGATCACACACAAGTCACCCTTCATATCTGTTGGAATTAGAAATATATTCAGTGACTTATTTAGTTATTATTTTTATTTTTGATTACTTATTTGGTTTTCCCCCTTTAGCACCATTGTTATGGGTATTTCTTAAAGCACAGGCTGCACTGTGTTAAGAATTAGACACCAATATCACACAGCACGGCTGCCCTGCCCCAGTTTTTTCTTTATGATACATTTTTGTGATTTATGCACACCATACTATGAGAGATCAGTTATCATATTCCTCATGGTACACATGTTACAACTAATTTGCACACTGTACACGCATAGCATAGCAGATCACTAGACCTCATATTTTTTCTTCACATTATAAGGTCGATTATCAGCCAGTTTGCCTGCACAGGATCCTGACACAGTATCATATCACAGCCAGGGAGACATTTCCCGATCTCTGCAGCCGAGCATCGGGACAATGTCTCTCTGGCTGTGATTAGCGCAGCGCGGTGCAGACTTCCTGGCGGGAACTGCACGTGTACGATGCGAACACGCCGGAGCTCAGCCCTAGAGGCGGTAAGGCATAAACACACAAGGCTGGTTTAACAAAACATTTTGCGCTTGTTCACTGAAACTGTCCTCACTTCAACCACCAAGTCAATGAAAACAGTACTTAGTCCCCAAAAATATTGCAGCTTAACAAATCTTAGATGTGATGGTTGCATTCATTTTCTAATTTAGGCTTTTTCCATTTATTTTCATTTGGTGATCTTGCCAGTATTATTTTTCAGGTGGAGGTATATAGGGCCCTTCTGTATGAATGGAGCCTCTGAATATCTTGGTTGTCTGGGCTACCAACCAAATGGACTAAGAACAACTGGAGGATGCAGAGGGCACTTGAGCAGCACTCAAAGAGGTAGAAGCAACCTCTAGAGAAATAGAAAGAGATGCACTCCTAAGTGCAGTGAAGACCCCCCGGGGAGTGGAGAAGACCCCACGGAGAGTGGAGAAAACCCCCCCGGAGAGCGGAGAAGACCCCCGGAGCTGACTAATAAATTATTTTAAAACCCTGTGTTGTGTGTTTATTTTATTTTATACTTTTCCTCCAGGTGAATGGGTAGGGGTACGATGTACCCCATATTCATTCACCTAGGGTGGGGGGCCGGTATCTGGGGGCCCCCTTGTTAAAGGGGGCTCCCAGATTCCGATAAGCCCCCCACCCGCAGACCCCGACAACCAATTGTCCATTAATTGATCTATTTAGCATTTCAGTCGACATTTACGCACCCCACTCCTGATGACTGGCTTTAAACGCCAAGAAATGCCTCAAGTCTATACTCAGGGATGCCAAGTCAAGTTTGTCCAACAATAAATTTTTATTAACCTTACTGTATATATTTTTCCATAGGATAATTATGTTCACTATATCTGTATGTCCATTTATTGATTGTGACTGCTTTTTTAATCATGTATATCCAATATGAATAATTAAATATGTTATTGTAACCACTATGATTTGAATTATGCCTTTGTCTGCATGATTTGTGTACCATTTAATATGATACACATTACACATAACTCATGTTTAGTACTGCTATTTCATTTATTGGATTTATTACTCAGCAGTCTCATATGGAAGCAGAGAATTCCTTGTTAGGATCGTGACATATAATCCATTTTTTTACTTCCTAAAAAATTCTTTAGACAACACACCCTCGCCTCATATAAAGTCCCATGACCCCTTCTCTCCTTTTTTGCATCCAGGGATGGAGGCTTGGCTTGTGTAACCTGAGGGTTCTATTGGGTCATTTTCTGTTTAGTAGATTTCCATAATTTGGTTATAGTTAGTCTAGCCGCTAGGAGTTTATGGGTGACTACTTTGCGTAAAAGGGGGTTATGGATTCTATAGTTGGGCTGAGAAGAGCCAAGCCAGGGGACGGGACAACAAAGGCCTTAATAATGTCTGACAGTATATTGAATACTTCGATCCAGTATACCCTAAGCCAGGGGTGTCAAACTCAATTTCATTGTGGGCTGCATCAGCATTATGATTGCCCTCAAAAGGGCCAGTTGTATCTGTAAGATTAGTTGTCCAGAGCATCCCCTCCCCTTTACATTAGATGTCAAGAGCCACACCACCAATCAGAAGTTGAGTGACCCACTCTCCCTTACATCACAGTGCCCCCTTTCCTTATGCTGCTGCTGGGAAGAAGCTGGATGCATTGCTTGAAAGCAGAAAGTAAGGGCCATGAGTAGGACCAGAGGAGGGCTAAAGATCTCCAGCAGCTGCAGGAGAGGTGTGAGGGCCACATGAAATGGCATGGAGGGCCGAATTCGGCCCGCGGGCCTTGTGTTTGACACCTATGCCCTAAGCCATGGACAGTTCCAAAGAATATGAGTCAGGGAGCCTATTCCACCACACTCTCTCCAACATGAGGGAGATGATTGGAGGCTAAATTATGAGATCCTCAAAGGGGTCAAATACCACCACTGATTGATTTTTTGAGATAGCTCCCAGAGGGAGCAACAAGTAGCTCACTGTATTGATTTACATGTATTTTGCGATTGGTGGGGAGTATTATTGTAGTCCTAGATCTGCTTCCCACTGTATGAATAGGAGGGATTTCACAAAACCATGTTTTTCTTGGAAAAGATTATAAAATAAAGAGATGCGTTTTGCGGCTGGGGATTGAGGCAAGAAATATAGCCAGGCTTCCTGACTGAATTTCTGGTGAAAAGAGATGTTGTTTTATTTAAATAATCCATCCTTTGATGGATCTGGTCAGAGTAATGCCCAAGTATGCTATGCCCGCCTCATGCCAGAGATAAGAATAATTGTGTTGCAATAGGTTACATGATGTACCATCTAAGCCTAGATCTAATATGTGGCATTTGGAGGTATCATCCTTATAATAAGAGACATCACTAAATTGTTGTAGTATAGCCTGTACTGTTGCCAGGGAGGTTTGGGGATTAGAAATTCTCAAGATGATGTCATCAGCAAATAGGCTGATTTTGTGTTCATATGCCCTATATGAAAGCCAGATGTGAATGAAAATGTTCCACCAGGGGCTCCATAATTAAATTAAAGGTCAGAGGGGATGATGGGCACCCCTGTATGACAGTATTTCTTTGAATTGTTTATAGTATTGCCCAGGTAGACCATCTAGACCAAGTGATTTGCAGATGGGGAGATACGGACCTCAAATAATATTTTACGGACCTCAAATAAAGTAAAGGAGGCATTCAAGGTGGCAGGGTGGTCCTATGTTAGTGAGGAGAGGTTAATTTAATTAATAACACTTTCACTATGACCCAATGATGGTTGGACATTTAGTGGGTCGTCTTTGTTATACTGTGTATTAAAGTAACAACTAAATACATCCTGTGGGTCTATGAGTTTTTCTTTAGTAAAAGGATGAAAAAGGTGAGATAATAGTTTTATGGGGAATGTCATGTATGCGGAGGTCCATGGCTTTACATGCTTTGTGAGGCATTCATAATCGATGTTGAGACTTCTCAAAGGAATCTAGTAAAAGAGCTCTATGCTTTTGTCGAAGAACTGCAGTTGTTTTTGGAGGTATGGATTAGGGTTAGGCTTATTTTGTTCTTCCAGATTGTTGATGGAAGAGAGGATGGTATTTAGACGCTGCTTCCTATTTTTCCTAGATTGAGAGCCTAATTGTATGTAGGCTCCCCATATGAGCACCTTGTGTGCTTTCAAATTATTGTGGAATCTGAAACAGAACCCACAATGCTCTAGTTGGAGATGAAGGGATTCGGTGTATGGTGAGAATTGTAGATTTGAGTTGATTCTCCAGATTCTGGATGTTGTTGAAGTGGTGTCATTGGCTAAAGTTATGCTACCTGGAGCATGGTCTGACCAGGTGATCTGGGAAATGTCAAAGTTGACGGCTTTCTGTTGGAACCATTTTTCCACTAGGACAGGTGTCTCCAAACTATGGCCTTCCAGTTGTTCAGGAACTACAATTCCCATTATGCCTAGTCATGTCTGTTAATGTCAGAGTTTTACAATGTCTCATGGGACGTGTAGTTACGCAACAGCTAGAGGAACGTAGTTTGGAGATCCCTGCACTAGGAAATAGTCTAACCGAGAATACAAGTTGTGTGTCGCCGAGAAGAAAGTATAGTCACATTCAGTCATATGGTGACATCTTGAGACATCAAAAAGTTGTTATTCTGTAGAAATTTGCATAGAGGGGATTCATATCTGTTTCCAGGTTTGGAGGTGTCTAGTCGATAGTCTGGTGCAATATTTAAGTAAGCACCCCCAATGAATGCAACACATTTTCTTGATGGGTTTGTTCGAGAAATGGATTTGGCGGGTATTGGGTGCATATATGAATACTAGCGTGTAATCAATGGTGCATAGGGTGCAGTTCAGGATGATAAAACACCCTATGGGATTGAGCACACTATCGTGCAGTTGGAAAGAAACCGTGTCCATGATTGCAAATTTATATTCCTATTTTTTTTTTATCTGGGCCTCAGGCCATAAAGATGTGAGGGAATGCCCCATGCAAGCAATATGACAGGGCATTAGCTTGGAAGTGCGTCTCTTGCCCACAGACAATATCACAACCTTATTATAATATTTTCCATATGAGGCTCTTTTGGCTGAATGGTTCACATCTTTAGTGTTTATCGTTAGAATTTTAATTCCCATCTTCAAATTGAGAACGCTGTGCAAACTGGAAGACACTAAGGTCTTATGCACACTGGACGTTAAAATAAGGTTATAAAGAAAAAAACAATAGTTTTTCAACGTTTTTGCAATAGCGTTTTTAGCGTTTATTAGCAGTTTTTAGATTTTTTCTGCGTTAGCGTTTTTTGTTTTGCAATGGATCAAAAACGTTAAACGCTGGTGAGCCAAGTTTTTGAGCGTTTATCAGCGGTTTTTGACGATAGAGCGTTTTTACAGAGCCCACTAGTTTTTGTTTTTACAGCCAAAAAACACCCCAGCCAAAAACAGTAGATAAAAGCGTATGTGTGCATGGACCCATAGGATAACATGACGGGAGTTTATTGACTGTAGAAAAAAAAATGTCTGAAGCCAAAAACAGCAGCTATAAAAACATCCAAAAACGTCCAGTGGCCTTATGCCTCGTACACACAAGCATTTTTCTCGGCAGGAATTTTTTTTTTTCCAAAGTGATTTCTCTCCAGCCTGACTTGTATACACACGTTCATGCAAAAAAACATCCGACTAAAGCACAGTGACGTACAACGGGACTATAAAGGGGAAGTTCCTTTCAAATGGCGCCACCCTTTGGGCTGCATACTTGATTCTGAGCATGTGCATTTTTTTCCCCTGGAAAAAGCATACACACAACCTTTTTTCGCGACGAGAAAAAGACTGACGGGAAAAACGAAGAGAAAAAAGAGAGCTGGTTTAAAAAAAATTGTGGGCAGTTTTTTCGTCAAGAAAACTGTTAGGGAGCATACACACGACCGGTTTTCACGACCAATATAAAAAATGGCAGTTTTCTCGTCGTGAAAAACGGTCGTGTGTACAAGGCATTACAGTTAGCAGAAACAAGATAGCTCCATCTGTTGGCCTGTTAAAGGGTACTGATGTGTTGGACTGCCAGAGATCTTGATAGAGACTGCTTCAATGAGGGTTTGATATGAAGGAGAGCAGTGTAGAGCATGGCATGAAGAAACAAACAGAAAATTACTTAACAGTAAAATACTCAAAATTATGGTGGCATCGAAAAACACTGGCAAATTGATGCTTAAAGTGGAGGTTCACCCAAAAACAAAATTTTTAACATTAGATTGAGGCTCATTTTGTGAAGGGGAATCTGGTAGTTTTTTTTAAATCGAAGCAGTACTTACCGTTTTAGAGAGCGATCTTCTCCGCCGCTTCCGGGTATGGGCTGCGGGACTGGGCTTTCCTATTTGATTGACAGGCTTCCGACAGGCTTCCGACGGTCGCATACAGCGCGTCACGATTTTCCGAAAGTAGTCAAACGTCGGTGCGCTGGCGCCGTATAGAACTGCACCGACGTTCGGCTTCTTTCGGCTACTCGTGACGCGATGTATGCGACCGTCGGAAGCCTGTCAATCAAATAGGAACGCCCAGTCCCGAAGACCATACCCGGAAGCGGCGGAGAAGATCGCTCTCTAAAACGGTAAGTACGGCTTCGATTAAAAAAAAAAACACCCGATTCCCCTTGACAAAACGAGCCTCAATCTAATGTTAAAAATTGTTTTTCAGGTGAACTCCCGCTTTAACATATTGAGGAGGGGAATTAGTCCAAATGGCCAAGTCACTCGTGATACAGAGCCTGAGCAGGAGCTGGCTAGTTACAGTTGGTCTATGCAATCCTGTAGGAGGTGGAAGTTCAGGTAAATTGGCCCAGGAGTAGAGAATGTGGGTCACTCCATTCCGGTCCACAGTGAGTTTTGTGGGGTGACCCCACTTGTAGGTAATGTTGTGGTTATGTCACAGTAGTGAGTTGGCATCTTAGTTGTCAGTGTGTATTTGAAAAAATCTGCATAGACCTCTATGTCTTCGTATGGGTCTGACAATTTCCATAGGGATCTGGATTTTGTTCCTTAGTGTGGAAAAAATGAATTTGCAAGAGTACATCCCTCTGCACTGTGTCTGGAAGGTGTGCAGGCCTGAGTACACGATGTTTGTGATCTATAGTCAAATCCATCGCTGTAGCATCTGGGAAAGGAGAACACTAAACATGTTGGTAGCAAAACGCATTAAATCTGCTGAAAGGACTGTTTCCGGAACGCCGAGCAGTTTTAAATCATTACATTGTGATCTGTTTTCCAGGTCAGCTATTTTGGAATTTAGCCATCTCTGTTCTTCTAAATTGTCATCATGGGCATTCACTACTAGGTCGTTGACTGTGGTAGTGATATCTCCTATGGAGTTTTCAATGTGCTAGACCCTGTCCCCTAGGAAATTAATTCCTATTGAAAACTTGTGTGTGAGGGAGACAAAATCCGCATTAAAGCGAGCTTTGCAAAAAGAGGAGAATCTCTTTGAGCAAAGTCTCCATCACAGGATGATTGGGTGTGGGGAATGCAGTTATAGATTTAAGGGGTGTGTAGAGGCTGGACATTCAACATGGCTCACATCTTGGTCCGATCGTGTGTGGGCGCCATCGGTTATTTAACCATCGGTCAAAAAAAAAAGCCAACCAATAGGACAAAACCGATCGTTAGCAGGCACGACCATCGGTTCAAAATCTATGCATGCTCAGAATCAAGTCGACGCATGCTTGTAAGCATTGAACTTCGTCTTTTTCAGCACGTCGTTGTGTTTTACGTCACCGCGTTCTGACACAATCGTTTTTTTAACCGACGATCCGTTCTCATCGGATGGACTGATCGTGTGTACACGGCATAAGAGTCATCTGGGAGGTTTGTGTAATGGCCACGATTTTAAAGCGACAAAGCAGGGGCCGGAGCTGAAAACCATCTTGACTGCTCCCTCATGCAGACTGGAGGAAAAATGTGGTGAGTTTCTTTGGTCCTTGCGTTTCCTTAACATGAGCGCTGCAGAGCTGGCATTGTTGAGAAGAGCCTGAGCAGGATTTCGCTGCTCGTCGGGTCCTCTGGTCGTTATATGGCCGTCTGTAGCTCTGGAGTGCACCATTAAGATTTTTTTTTTAAAAAGGACTGATCTCTTGCATGTATTGAGCAAAGGGTCAATAACCATACAGATTGTTTTTAAAGTTTTGTAGAATGTCAAAAAACAATACACACATCATTTCAAAACCACAACCCACATTCCCCAAATGCCCTCCCAAGTCTTTTCTTTGGTTCACCGCTGAAGTGGCCTGATGGTCTGATGTGTGTACACACCATCAGTGGCGGTTCGTCCATAGAGGGCGCTGGAGCGCCGCCCCCTCTGGCTCTCACCGCCACTGAGTGAAATAACATAGATTCATGCATTGCACAAATCTATGTTATTTTCGCCGCTGCCGCTGTTATTCAGATGGTCGGCGCTCAATGTCAGGCCATCTGAATAACGCCAGCTGGTTGGCTGTAGGGAAATGTCTATCAAAGCCAACGGCTCTGATAGGCTTTCCCAATACAGCCCTCGGGTCCCGGAAGCTTATTCTCGGAGCGCACAGACTGTACACCCCTTGAATAAGATGACAGTCGTCTCAGCCAATCACGTTGGCCGGTTCTGGCTACCTGTAACCTGATTGGCTGAGACGCCTGTCAGTCATCGAGGGCGGGAGAAGACATCGTGGGACGTGGATGCCTGACTCCAGTAAAGGTAAGTGCCGGGGGGAACGCAATTTACAGGGCACAGTAGGGACAATTGGCACAGCGGCGACCATTAAAGGGCACAGTGGCTGCGTTTAATGGCATGGCACAGTGGTGACAATGGATGGCACAGTGGCTGCGTTTAATGGCATGGCACAGTGGTGACAATGGATGGCACAGTGGTGACAATGGATGGCACAGTGGCTGCGTTTAATGGCATGGCACAGTGGTGACAATGTATGGCACAGGGGCTGTGTTTAATGGCATGGCACAGTGGTGACAATGTATGGCACAGGGGCTGCGTTTAATGGCATGGCACAGTGGTGACAATGTATGGCACAGTGGCTGCGTTTAATGGCATGGCACAGGGGTGACAATGGATGGCACAGTGACTGCGTTTAATGGCATGGCACAGTGGTGACAATGTATGGCACAGTGGCTGCGTTTAATGGCATGGCACAGTGGTGACAATGGATGGCACAGTGGTGACAATGGATGGCACAGTGGCTGCGTTTAATGGCATGGCACAGTGGTGACAATGTATGGCACAGTGGCTGCGTTTAATGGCATGGCACAGTGGTGACAATGGATGGCACAGTGACTGCGTTTAATGGCATGGCACAGTGGTGCGAATTGATGGCACAGTGGTGCGAATTGATGGCACAGTGACTGCATTTGATGGCATGGCACAGTGACTGCGTTTAATGGCATGGCACAGTGGTGCGAATTGATGGCACAGTGGTGCGAATTGATGGCACAGTGACTGCATTTGATGGCATGGCACAGTGACTGCGTTTAATGGCATGGCACAGTGGTGCGAATTGATGGCACAGTGGCTGCATTTGATGGCATGTAACAGTGGCTGCGTTTGGGCACAGTGAGACTGCAATTTTTTTTTTCCTTTGCGCCCCCCCAAAAATTTTGAGCACCAGCCGCCACTGCACACCATCAGTTCATAGCCTATACACACGGTCGGTTTGGTCCGATGAAAATGAACTTCGGTTCATTCTCATCGGACCAAACCGACCGTGTGTACGGAGCCTTATCGTTTTCTGCGATGGAAAAATGCGACGCTTTATGTGCTTTAAAAAAACGTCATTTTTCAAACTTCAATTTGAACAACGACGTAGCATACACACCATCGCTTTTTCACAACGCTCTAGCACAGCGCAGTTCCGTCAATCACGCACGACGTCACTATAAAGGGTCGTTTCCATGCGGAAGATGGCCTCTTTTGCTGATATCGTGTTGCTGCGTGTTAGTAAAAGTTTGGTGAGATACGATTCGTGATTTTCAGTGACTGTGCTTTAAATTTCGTTTTCTTGTCTATAAGCTGAAAAACACCTTAACGAATGTGCTGATTCCATTCTGAACAGTCGTTTTACATGAATGAGCGCTGCCGTCTCCTAACTTGCTTCTGAGCATGCGCGGGCTTAAATCGACGTTTTTACGTACACATGGTCAATGTTTAGAACACAGAAAACGACGTCGGCCAAAAACGACACATAAAATTGAAGCATGCTTCAATTTTTTTCTGTCGTTTTTTAGAAGACATAAAACGACGTTTTTGCCCACACACGGTCAATTAAATTGACGTTTTTGAAAATGACGTTTTTTTCCATCGCAGAAAACGATGGTGTGTACGCGGCATAAGAGTCTTCTTTATGGGGCCAACTTTCCCAACTACCCCAGTATGGACTAAGGTCATCAGAAGATCCCTGACATAAAGTTGGTTCACCCAGACATCACATACGAACCACCGCTCAATCAGAACTAGCTGGGTAGTACTCTGGGACTAAAAGGACTTCATTAAAATGGCTCCACACTTCATGGTTCCTCCTGCAGTGGGCACTGAAATTGTATATGGTCCGGATGTGCCACCGCCAGCACAGTGCGTTTTCACTTCTATGGGTTGGAGCAGTGCTCTGGGACACTGGGGGGATCACTCACTGACTCTCCAGAGTGCTAAATCCAGGGTTTGTAGATGGATTTATTTTCTGTGCTGGCTGGGGCCCTTGGGTTTTGGTAGGTCCATGTAGAGCCTCTACCATGTTGTAATGCTCCACCACCTCTACCAGTCTCACCACTGTCTGGGTCTCTCTGTGGCTGACCCTTGTAGCGGGCATGAAGGGTGCATGAAGTTGGTTCACCCAGACATCACACACATGAACTGCCCTCAATCAGAGCCTTTAAGTAGTGGTCTATGACAACCCATGTCATGATCTGTGGTCCATTTAACTTTAATATGACTCTAAACATTTTGTGGCCAATTGTAGCAAGTCATATGGGACCAAGGTGACTGGCCAAAGAATGTCTTCAACAATGCATTCTGTACACAGAGACAGCAACAGTCACCCTCAAGGTGAGTTAAGATCTTAGCTTGACATAATTATGAGCATCCTCCACCAGTAAATCATAATAGGCCTGCGGTTTCCCAATAGAAATGGAGTAATGAAGTTGGCCCACTAGTCCTGAGGCCATTCTTCTTTCTCAGCTGTGCAACCAAAAGTGGTCAGGAACACTACAAAACACAACATCATTGTGGTAGTTTTCATAAGAAATTGCTGGCTCTCTCACTTACTGGGCTGCTAGGGGCAACAGCTATCTACTGCACAGACTGCTTCTGAACCTCCAGCTGTGCTGCCTGATACTGCAGAGCCTGTATTACCAGAGCCAGGGTCCTCATGGTGGTGGTTGGCTTCCTTGAAGGCCTTCTACTGGAATACCTGAGCTTCCTCATGGTGGCCTCCTGTTGAGTTTATAGTTAAGCCCAAGTGGCTTCCTGCTGAGTCACTGTACCCTGAACCAGGGCTTTTCCAACTTCCTTGATTCCCCTTTCAGTGGTTGGCAGTGCCTGTGCCACTCTAACTCATGACAAAAAAACAGCACTGGCCCTTTAAATGGCATTCTCTTTGCTTCAGTGGCCTTTTCCAGCTAGATTGCTGGCATCTGAGCACCAATTGCAAGCGGTTGTGTTTTTGTAAAACAAAGTCTTTATTTTCCCCAAAAAAGGCAAACAAAACAGCTGTTAATAAACAAAACAGTTCACAGGCTCTGATATGGCTTATCTCCAGCATAAATTTGTCTCATTAAAGCTTCAGCCTGCTCCAGGGGTCTTGAAAAGGTCAAATATGATCAGCAGCTTCTCAGCAAACTGCTCAAAGCCCTCTGGCACTGTGTGGTATATTTACTAAAGCTAGAGGGCAAAATCAAGCTCACTCCTGCATAGAAACCAATCAGCTTCCAAGTTTTATTGCCAAAGCTTAATTGAACAATCTGAAGTTAGAAGCTGATTGGCTACCATGCAGAGCTGTAACGGAGTGCACCAGTTTTATTAAATCTACCTCACTGTGTCCTGCTCCTCACAACACCTCATCGACCTGCTGGCTACCTCCTCCTTGTTTAAGGCCAGGCTTCTGCACTCCAAAACTGCCCTTTATTGTCCCCTTAAAGGGACCATAAACCAAATAATATATATACCGTATTTATTGGCGCATAACACGCACAGGCATATAACACAAACCATAACTTTAATGTCGCGTACACACGATCGGTCAATCCGATGAGAACGGTCTGATGGACCGTTTTCATCAGACCAAACCGATCGTGTGTGGGCCCCATTGGTTATTTATCCATCGGTTAAAAAATGTAAAACTTGTTTTGAAATTAACCGTCCATCGGTTAAAAATCAATGCATGCTCAGAATCAAGTCGACGCATGCTTGGAAGCATTGAACTTCGTTTTTTTCAGCACGTCGTTGTGTTTTACGTCACCGCGTTCGGTTTTTTAACTGATGGTGTGTAGGCACGACTGAGCATCAGTCAGCTTCATTGGTTAACTGATGGAAAAATCCATCAGACCGTTCTCATCGGATTGACCGATCGTGTGTACAGGGCATTAGAGGGAAGTTTCAGGAAAAAAACTTTCCATAACCCCCTGCGTATAATATGCAGGCACAGTTTACTCTCTATATTTAGGGTAAAAAAGTGAGTGTTATACGCCAATAAATACAGTATATATATATATATATATATATATATATATATATATATATATTTATCTACCAGGGCTCAAAATTTCAAGTCCTGAGCTACTAGCCAGGCCTCAAGGGTTACTTGCCACCAGTTGCCCCTCCAAACCCCTACCCTGCCTGCCCCATCCCTAATTCCGCCTCTAAACACGCCCCCATAAATTATCTCATGAAATTCCACTTAAATGTTTAATGAAGAATTAAGTTATAAAAATAAATATTAACAACAACTTTATCCTTGTCCACTAATGCAGCCTGTGTCCGCTAGTGCAGCCTGTGTCCCCCCACCCCCCAGTGCAGCCTGTGTCCCCCAATGCAGCCTGTGCCCCCCCCAGTGAAGCCTGTGTCTGCCATTGCAGCCTGTGTACCCCAATGCAGCCTGTGTCCCCCAGTACAGGCTGTGTCCCCCAAGGCAGCCTGTGCCCCCCCAATGCAGCCTGTGTTCCCCAATGTTGCCTGTGTCCCCCCAGTGCAGCCTGTGTCCCCAATGCAGCCTATGTCCCCCCCAGTGTAGCCTGTGTCCCCCAATGCAGCCTGTGTCCTCAATACAGCTTGTGCCCCCCCAGTGCAGCCTGCATCCCCAAAGCAGCCTGTGTCCCCAATGCAGCCTGTGTCCCCCCAGTACAGCCTGTGTCCCCCTCCAGTGCAGCCTGTGTCCCCCTTAGTGCTGCCTACCTGTGCAGGGGAAGAGAGAGGAGAGCCGTTGCCGCCTGGTTGATTAGAGCACTGGGGCTTTCATTTCAATAGCTGTGTGTTCCCCACCGAGCACCGTTATATACAGACCCTCCTCTTTTCTAGGCACTTTGATAGACAGATCACCCGTCCAATCATCACCCGTCCAATCCTGGGAGTTCCCCGGACAAGGGGGAGGGGCTGTATATGATTGCGCGCAGCGGGGAACACAGCTATTGAAATTAAAGCTTTTATGTTTCCAGCGCTCTAGGTGGTGGCGGCTCTTCTCTCCTCCATTACGATCGCTGGGAGAATGGCTCCCATACCTTCCAGGCTGCTGGTGGTGCTTGCCCCACTGCTTCCAGGCAGCCCACACTCAAAATCCACTCGCAAAATGCGAGCAGGCGTGTGGAATTTTTGAGGGCTGTATCTACCATAGATATATATCAACCATCCAGGACCCATCGTATATATATATATATATATATATATATATACTTATTGTATATATTCACTCACTGGCCACTTTATTAGGTACACCTGTTCAATTGCTTGGTAACACAAATTGCTAATCTGCCAATCACCTGGCAGCAACTCAATGCATTTAGGCATCTAGATGTGGTGAAGACGACTTGCTTAAATCCAAACTGTGCATCTAATAATGGAATAAAGCAGATTTAAGTGACATGGTTGTTGGTGCCAGACGGGCTGGTCTGAGTATTTTAAAAAACTGCTGATCTACAGGGATTTTCACGCACAACCATCTCTAGAGTTACAGAGAATGGTCTGAAAAAGAGAAAATATCCAGTGAGTGGCAGTTGTGTGAATTAAAATGCCTTGGTAATGTCAGAGGAGGCCAGAAGAGAATGTGCAGACTGATGTGAGATGATAGAAAGGCAACATTAACTCAAATAACCACTCATTACAACCAAGGTTTGCAGAATATCATCTCTAAATGCACAACACATCGAACCTTAAAGCAGAATGGGCTACAGCAGCAGAAGACCACACTGGTGCCATTCCTGTCAGCTGTGAACAGGAAACTGAGGCTAGAATTCACACAGACTCAACACAATAGAAGATTGGAAAAAAGTTGCCTGGTCTAAGGCCTCGTATACATGACCGTTTTCCTTGGCAAAATCCATCAAGAAAATTGGTGGCAGAGATTTTTTGCAGAGGAAAACGGTCGTGTGTATGTTTTTCGTCGACAAAACTGTTGTGGATCACGACGAAAAAAAAAGAGAACATGTTCTCTTTTTTCTCTTTGGAAGTCTCAATTTCCTTGTCGTGTTTCTTGTCGGGGCTGGTTTACGAAACACATTCGTGTGTATGCTTAGAAACCCAAGCATACTCGGAATAAAGTATGAGATGGGAGCGTGCCTTCGGTAGAATCGTCTCTTACCAAATTTTTACTTAACACGCAGTAACATGAGATTAGCAAAAGCAGCCCCAAGGGTTGTGCCAGTGGAATCGAACTTCCCCTTTATAGTGCCGTCATATGTGCTGTACGTCACCGCGTTTGGGAACGACAAGATTTTGTCTTGACAGTGTGTACGCAAAGAAAGCTTGTCAAGATTCCGACAAGCCTGACAAGAAACTTGTCGAGGAAAACAATGTTTCTTTTACGACGAGTTTCTCGGTCGTGTGTATGAGGCCTAAGTCTTAATTTCAGCTGCAACGTTCAGGTGGTAGACTCTGAATTCGGGGGAAACTACATTAAAGCATGGATCCATCCTGCCTTCTATCAACGGTTCAGGCGGATGGTGTAATGGTGTGGGAGATATTTTCTTGGCACACTTTGGGCCCCTTGGTACCAATTAAGCATTGTTTAACCACTTAAGCCCCGGACCTTTATGCAGCTAAAGGCCCAGGCCAGGTTTTGCGATTCGGCACTGCGTCGCTTTAACAGACAATTGCGCGGTCGTGCGACGTGGCTACCAAACAAAATTGATGTCCTTTTTTTCCCCACAAATAGAGCTTTCTTTTGGTGGTATTTGATCACCTCTGCGGTTTTTATTTTTTGCGCTATAAACAAAAATAGAGCGACAATTTTGAAAAAAATTCAATATTGTTTTACTTTTTGCTATAATAAATATCCCCCAAAAACATATATAACATTTTTTTTCCCTCAGTTTAGGCCAATACGTATTCTTCTACCTATTTTTGGTAAAAAAAATCGCAATAAGCGTTTATCGATTGGTTTGCGCAAAATGTATAGTGTTTACAATATAGGGGATAGTTTTATCTTTTTTTTTTTTTTTTTACTACTAATGGCGGCGATCAGCGATTTTTTTCGTGACTGCGACATTATGGCGGACACTTCGGACAATTTTGACACATTTTTGGGACCATTGTCATTTTCACAGCAAAAAATGCCTTTCAATTGCATTGTTTATTGTGAAAATGACAGTTGCAGTTTGGGAGTTAACCACAGGGGGCGCTGAAGGAGTTAGGGTTCACCTAGTGTGTGTTTACAACAGTAGGGGGGTGTGGCTGTAGGTCTGACGTCATCGATCGAGTCTCCCTATAAAAGGGATGACTCGATCGATGCAGCCGCCACAGTGAAGCGCGGGGAAGCCGTGTTTACATACGGCTCTCCCCGTTCTTCAGCTCCGGGGAGCAATCGTGAGGGGGCGGCTAGAAACAAATAGCCGCGCCCTCGTCCCGGATCGCTCCCCGTGGGTTTCCGACCGCCGCATGTACCGGGGGGTCCCGATCAGACCCCCGACCCCGGGAAAGGCAGGGACGTACATGTACGCCCATATGCCTGTACGTGCCATTCTGTGGACGTACATATACATGCGGCGGGCGTTAACCGGTTAAATGCCACGGCCTACCTGAGTATTGTTGCTGACACTGTCTGTCCCTTTGTGACTACAGTGTACCCATCTTCTGATGGCTCCTTCCAGCACCATGTCACAAATCATCTCAAACTGGTTTCTTGACTATGACAATGAGTTCACTGTACTCCAATGGCCTCCACAGTCACCAGATCTCAATCCAATAGAGCACCTTTGGGATTTGGCGGAACGGGAGACAAATCTGCAGCAACTGCGTGATGCTATCATCTCAATAAGGACCAAAATCGCGGAGTAATGTTCCCAACACCTTGTTGAATCTATAGCCCCATACACACTATCAATTTTCCTGCAGGTTTTTCTCTTCAGGTTTACCAAAACCATCTAATATGAGGTCAAACCTTAAGAGTTTCAATTTGTATGCAATCAGGCAGGCCCTTGCACTAAATGGTTTTGGTAAACCTGAAGAGAAAAAACCTGCAGGAAAACTGATTGGGCTAGATTCAGGTACGATTTACGCTGGCGTATCTATTGATACGCCGGTAAGTTGAAAGATGCGCCGTCGTATCTATGCTCGCTATTCAGGGAACTAGATACGCCTGAAATCGTGCTGCATCCGACCGACGTAAGTCTTAGTACGCCATTGTATCTATGGTGCATATTTACGCTGGCCGCTAGGGGCGCTTCCGTAGATTTATGCGTAGAATGTGTAAATGAGCTAGATACGCCGATTCACAAACGTACTTGCGCCCGCTACGCCGTTTACGTAAGGCGTAAAGTTATCCCTGCTATATGAGACGCAGCCAATGTTAAGGTATGGACGTCGGAACAGCCGTCGAATTTTACGTTGTTTATGTAAGTGGTACGTGAATGGGGCTGTGCGTAGGTTACGTTCACGTCGAAAGCATTGAGCCGACGTTTCTTAGGGAGTATTTGCGACATGATTCTGAGCATGCGCCGTACAAACGGCCATTAATTTACATGGGGTCACGGCTAATTTACATGGAGCAAGCCCCCTACCTGCCTATTTTGAATTAGGCGGGCTTACGCCGGCCTATTTACACTACGCCGGCGCAACGTACGGCGCCAGATCTTTGTGAATACTGGTCTGGGCTCCCTGTTTTACGTCGGCGTAGCGCATATGAGATGCACTACGCCGGCCAAAAGAAGCGCCAAGCTACCTGAATCTAGCTCATAGTGTGTATGGGGCTTCAGTCATGAAAAAGTAAGGCTGTTCTGAAGGGAAAAGGGGGTCCAAACCGGTACTAGCAAGGTGTACTTAATAAAGTGGCCAGTGAGTGTATATTTGTGATAACTGGGCCATGTAGGGGGTAAGCCCAAAAATGATACCACATGCTTCTGAATATTATAAGCGCTGGCTGTCCAATGTGTTGGAAATTCTGTGTGATAGATTGGTGATTGTTCATTTTTCTCCATTCAATGCATCACATCTAAACCCTGGACAAGTTGGGAGGACAAATGATGTCCCAGCAGAATACAGTAAGGTAAATCAAGCTGATCTTTTAGCACCCATTATTTTGAGTGATCTGTCCATTATGACCATCCGTTACTGAATAAGCCCCATTTGGCTCAAAGATATTTAGGTGTCATAAACATTAAATACGATTTTTTATAACTAGTTTGACTGTATGCCACAATTTATGACACCGTTGTAAATTATTAATTTGGAAGGACTAATTATTTGGCTCATTTATTTTATAGCTATCTTGGTCTTGTATGCCCACTGCAGTAGGAGAGTTTGACTGGTGGATAGACTTAGTTTAACAGAAGGTGTATTTCTTTTTTTTTACATGACATTTATCAAAGAAGTTCCTAAAATGAGAAAAGTCAAAAGTAATCTAAAGCTTTAGTGTGTGATGTTGCTGTTAATGGAGGCAGTTCAGGAGATATTGAAAATCTTTCAGATGGTGCTAAAAAACAACCGCTACAATAAAAAATGTTTAGCCCCAGGCCAGATGTTCATATCCTTGAAAAAAGGGGGATCTGTCATATAAACCCAGGATTTATTACAAGGCTTGAACCACAGCCAGATAATCATTTTTATTGATACAACACACAATTGCTTCTCAACCGAAATATTGTTACAGAGGGCTACTATGTGCTGGCTAGAGCCAGACTGCAAATAGATACAAATGATTAAAAAATACAGTAGGCTCAGTTCACTAAGCTGTAAAGCATGTGTTATCTGTCATAATGGTCATAATATTAACTGGGTGACAGTTATTTTCACTTCTTATTGGCTGTCAGCGTTTTATATAACAGTTGTTATGCCAAATACAAACAATCTTCAAACTGTCATTTGGCATGCAATGCTTTAAATATTAGTTATGGAAAATACAAACGCCACACAGTCTTTAGGCCCCTTTAACACCTGTGTGCTTTTCCAGGGCAACAAAAACGCATCAAAACTTTTCCCCATTAAATCCTATGTAACTGTTCACATTGAAGGTGCGCTGTGCTTTAAAAAGACCTGCATGCTGCATCTTTGGTGCATTTTTTTGCAAAAGCGCACCAAAAAAGGCACCTTCCATTGTAAGTCAATGGGAACGCATCAAAAGTGCATCAGTGTGAAAGGCTCTTATATATATATATATATATATATATATATATATACAGTATATATATATATATATATATATATATACTAGCTGAATACCCGGCGTTGCGCGGTCTTCCTATCTTAACCTTTTGGGGAGGAAAATCATAGTAATATAAATATACCCATCTTTTATATAAGGGTGTAGGTAAGGGTTAATTTAACTGTCATATATTTTTATTTGGCATATAAGTAATATGTGTACCAGGTATTATTGAAATATCTCCAGGCGTACAGAAGTTATGTGGGAACATACATTTCCCATTGATTTGCATGGGACTTTAAACAAAAACCCTGACCCTCACAAATGGGGGTAGTTAAGGGATAAATTAACTATCCTATAGTTTAAGTGGACATATAAGTAACATGTGACCAAGTGTTATCGAAATATCTACAGCCGTTTGGAAGTTATGAAGTAACATGTATTTCCCATAGAGTTGAATGGGACTTTAAAGGAAAACCCCGACCATGGCAAATGGGGGTGGGTAAGGGTTAAACCACCTATCCTATGTTTGTTGCTGACATATAAGTAACATGTGTGCCAAGTTTCATGTTAATATCTTTAGCCGTTTGGACGTGATGCTGGAACATACATACACACACACACACACACGTTGAGTTTTATATATATAGATATCTATCTATATATGTTAGTGAACAGTTCTGCACGGGTATATCTATCCATACTTTTGACTTATTTAGGTTTGATAAACTAAAGCAAAGGGATGAGGAGATCTTTGCCATTGGAACACAATATAAAGTATCATACTTATATTATGATGAAAATAAAGCTCACCTATAGGTATGGCAAATCCTACAAGGTTACATTGATCCAGTTTGGACCATGTATGTGCCATATGTCATACCTGGCTGATGTCCATGAAAGCTGGAAATCACTATAGTAGGTATCGCTGATTTGCCAAGCAGCTGCCCGGCAGCTTAAAGGGTAAGTTCACTTTTGTACATTTTTTTTCTTCTGAATTATAGCTCCCTTATGCACCAATATAGCATTCATCTACGTTTTGCATTACATTTAAAAAACGTGCACCTGGGAATGGATGGATGGATGATGCAGGGTATGTGCTAATGAGGTCAGCTGGTCAATTTCCTCCAGTGTCACGACCTACAGTCTGATCAAGAAGAAAGACATTACAAATGGAAATGTCTGGAAACATGGATTAGGACAAGAAAAGAAAGTAACTGTAGATTTAATGGAAAGCTTTGATATTTTTGCATAGGGGAGCTGGAATGTACAAAGGTGAACTTACACTTTAATGAACACAGGAGGTCACATGCTTGGCACAGGTGCCATTCTGAGAACACTTTGCATTTCCTAAATAATGCAAACCATTCTCTGATTGGACAAGGTGGGGAGGCAGTACAGGGACATCACAATCTCCACCTCATCCAATTAAAGAACAGTTTGCATTTATTGACAATATGCAAAGTGTTCTCTGAAAGGCACCTGTGCAGAGTGAGCACCCCTTATGTGTTCACTAAGCAGCAGGGCAGCCCCTCAGCATGGAACCTGGTAGCCAGCTGCAATTACTGTAGATGGGGGTGCCTACTACAGCGATTTCCAACTTCCAGGAAAACCAGCTAGATTTGGCACACACATCTGATGGACCTGACAGCAGGGGGGATTTTACACACTATCTCAGTGGCTGCATTGCATTACATTTAGTGGAGCACAGTGGATCTTTTGGACCCTGAATATCTTGTTAAGAGATATCATATATGGGACTTGTTGTTCCATATGCAATGGAAAAATAGTTAAGTAAAACAAATATTATATTTATCTAAAATTATAAAACAAAAGTGCTTCCATAAGTTCTACCGTATAGCCCCACTTTAGGCAAAAAATGTAATTAGTCCATTGTGCAACAATTACCTTACTCCTCAGTCTTCATTCCAAACACCCCTATCTAAGCCATCCTATATTGGATCGTAGTCACAGTTTCCTCTATGAGCCAAGCTAAGTTCTTTCCCTGGGGAACCGCTAGTTTACTTATTGGGCACTGGTCCACTCACCACCCTAGTGAGTTCTCCTGCCTCTGGAGCCTATGGAAGAAAACCTGGTTGATAGAAGTGTCACCTCCACCAATAGGAGGTGTCTACATCATGCAGGCAGTGATGAGGACACCCGAAGAAAGATCCAAGGAAGTAAACAGAGGAAGAGAAAAGAATTGCCAAAAAATGTGGCTCCCAGAACACAGCAGGGACCAGTGAGCACGGCGCAGCGCGACTCTCGCATGCGCCATAGGGAACCGGGCAGTGAAGCCGCAATGCTTTACTTCCTGGTTCCCTCACCGAGGATGGCGGTGGGGGCAGCAGAGTGACGAGCGATTGCCTGTCTTCTGCTGCCGACATCGCTGGACTCCAGGACAGGTAAGTGTCCTAATATTAAAAGTCAGCAGCTGCAGTATTTGTAGCTGCTGGTTTTTAATATTTTTTTACGGCGGAGCTCTGGTTTAAGATATTTGCTGAATGGAGTTTATGCTTGTATATATCTATATGCTGCTAGACTGTACTGGTCATTATGAGCTGCTGGACCCCACAGAAGTCATTGGTGGGCCCTAGATATAGCCTTTGAAAGCAGAACTAAAGTCTGAGTTTAAAAAACGAAAATAAATGTGCAATGTCTCTTCTGCCTTAAAATAAATGTTTTTTCATAAAGGGATTACCTGGCTCTACGTCTGATGTTGCCACATTGCTTAAATTTATATAGCATTTCTATGGCCCATATATTTATGCACATGCAGTGAGGACGTTTCCCTATATGTTTGTCAGTCTGATAGGCCTCGTACACACGACCAAGGAACTTGTTGTAAATGAAACATCGTTTTCCTCAACGAGTTCCTTGTTAGGCTTGTCGAGAAACTTGACAAGCTTTCTTTGCGTACACACTTTCAAGACAAAATCTCGTCGTTCTCGAACGCGGTGACGTACAACACGTACGACGGCACTATAAAGGGGAAGTTTGATTCCACTTGGGTTTGCGGCTGGCGCACACTAGTTCCTATCCAGTCCTCCTTACAGCAGTCTGTCTGTTGGTCACCCCGGAAGGATGAATCTTTGTATTTCCCCTCCGCAGGTGAGTGTGCTGGGTTGTGCCAGTGAATGGCCTTTTTTAGTTTTTTCCTTTGCTCCCCTGACTCTCTGACCGTGGATCACGCTGGGCATGCGCGGTCCGCGATGCGGGGGGGGGGGGGGGGGCTGATGGTGGTTAGTGATTGCATACAGCTGCTTTTGCAGCTAGGATGGCCTATCATGGGCCTTTTTTTCCGGATATTGTTGCTATTTATATGGGCGTGCTTGTGTCTTAGGCCACGCCTCTGATGAAATCCTTCTTGGATGAAACATGTAAGGCTGGCCTGACACGAGTACGCTATGATTCATGGAACCTTCCATATGTTTAATTTGATGCCTGTTAACCTGCCCTTGTCTGTAAGTACAATACAATAAATTGCGTATTGCTCATACCTTGCGGGCTTCACTATTGTCGTCTCCTCTCTGCATTTTATGGTCTCCCCTTTGCTGATGAAACGCAATATATATTTGTGGATCCTTATGAGTTTTGGATGCTTCCTTATCCCTGAAGTTGGTTTTGGGTTCCATCTATACAGTGGAGGTGTGACTGCCATTGATCCCTGCATTATTTAAATTCTACATGCCTATAATGATGTCTATCTGGTAAGCAGTTTGACTGCACAGGGTGTGGTGTGTCTTCTCATTTGCACACTGAAAACTTGGTGGAGGTTCTCTGTCTCTACACTTTGATAAATACACTCATTTTGGACACTATCCACTTATTAATATTATTATTTGTATTTTAGCGCTGCACTATTGAACTTTGATTCCACTGGCACCACCCTTCTGAGCATATGCGGGTTTCTAAGCATACACACAAACGTGTTTCTCGTTGAAAACCAGCCCGACGAGGAACACAACGAGGAAATTGAGACTCCCAACCAGGTTCAAGTTCTCATCAAGTTCCTCGACAGTTTTCTCGAAAAACATACACACGACCCGTTTCCTCTGCAAAAAAGCTCTGCCACCAAGTTTCTTGATGGATTCTGTCGAGGAAAAAGGTTGTGTGTACGAGGCCTGAGCTGCACGAGCACAGCCCAGTTTACATTGTGGCACAGATCCAGTGTGCCAAGATAAACTCATGCACATGCACAAGATTATGCGGTGCCAGCCAATAAAAACAGCTGCGGCCCAACATCTGGAAAAAGCTGGGAAGAAGATGGCGGCGCCAGCTAGGGATGCTGGAGCATTGAAGGAGAGGTAATGAATAACTGATATATTTTATAAATAGCATTTACACTCATTTCTTAATGCTATGTCTAATTGGGTCTCTGAAAATCTATTTTTCAGAGTGGGCTGTTTACATGGAGCTACATAAACCATGGAGTTTTTGTCTTGAGGTTCGGTTCGCAGCGCAGAACATGCGAACAGGCCAAAAATTTGTTTGAACACGTAAACACTGTTAAAGTCTATGGGGAATGTGAAAAATCAAAAGTGCTAATTTTAAAGGCTTAGATGCAAGTTATTGTCATAAAAAGTGTTTGGGGACCTGGGTCCTGCCCCAGGGGACATGTATCAATGCAAAAAAAAAGTTTTAAAAACAGAGGTTTTTTCAGGAGCAGTGATTTTAATAATGCTTTAAGTGAAACAATAAAAGTTAAATATTCCTTTAAATTTCGTACCTGGGGGGGTGTCTATAGTCTGCCTGTAAAGTGGCAAATTGTTCCCGTGTTCAGAACAGTCCCTGCACAAAATGACATTTCTAAAGGAAAAAAAGGCATTTAAAACTACTCGCGGCTATGATGAATTGTCGGGTCCCGGCAATACAGATAAAAGTCATTGAAAAAAAACGTCATGGGTTCCCCCCCAGTCCATTACCAAGCCCTTTCGGTCTGGTATGAATATTAAGGGAAAGCCTGCGACAATTTTTTTTTTTAAATGGCGTAGGGGTCCCCCTCAAAATCCATACCAGACCCTTCAAGTCTGGTATGGATTTTAAGGGGAAACCCGCACAAAAATAAAAAAAAATGGCATGGGCTTCCCCCTAAAAATCCATACCAGACCCTTATCCGAGCACGCAACCTGGCAGGCCACAGGAAAAGAGGGGGGGACAAGAGAGCCCCCCCCTCCTGAACTGTATCTGGCCTGTGTTGTGGGAGTGGTTGTGAGGGTACGTTGTATGCCCGGTGGTTGTGGGGGTCTGCAGGCGGGGGGCTTATCGGAATCTGGAAGCCCCCCAGATGCCATCCCCCCCATGTGTATTGGTAACAGGGTACATTGTACCCCTACCATTTCACAAAAAAAGTGTCACCATTTTTAAAAACCACAGGAGACAGCTGTGGACAAGTCCTTTATTAAAAAGAAAAAAAAAAATCCAGCGATGTAATCCATTCGGAGGATACAGAGAAAAAAATTTCAGTACAAGAGTAAGTAGCAGTGGCAGTGCATCTATAGTGGACACAGGAGCACCGCTCCCTCTCTCCTGCACCCGTCAATCAACAATACATAGATTCATGCATTGCATGAATGCGCCGCTGCCGCCCACTATTCAGGTGTCCGGCCCCCTGTTGAGCACCGGTCATCTGAATAACAGCGGTGGGTGTGTTTTGGAAGTGCCTGTCTCTAATAGGCTTCCTGGTTAGAGCCTGTGGACTCTAATCGGCTTCCAAATGGTTAAACAGAGGGTGCATGGCTGTGCGTTCCCTATTTAAACAGTACTGTGTTAGGGAATCGCTTTCCTACCACTGACCCGCCTCTCAGCCAATCAGGTGCACCGGGTCTAGATACCGGTCACCTGTTTGGCTGAAGAGACAGGCTTGCAGAGATGACATCAAGGGAGTGTGGAGGAGGACGGCTGACCCGAGAAAGGTAAGTGCCAGGCGTGGGGGTCAAACTTGCTGCATTTGATGGGGCAAACTGGCGGTATTTGAGGGGGCAAACTGGCGGCATTTGATGGGGCAAACTGGCGGCATTTGAGGGGGCAAACTGGCAGGATTTGAGGGGGCAAACTGGCGGCATTTGAGGGGGCAAGCTGGCTGCATTTGAGGGGGCAAACTGGCTGTATTTGAGGGGGCAAACTGGCTGTATTTGAGGGGGCAAACTGGCATAATTTGAGGGGGCAAAGTGGCTGTATTTGATGGGGCAAACTTGCGGCATTTAATGGGGCAAACTGGCGCCAATTGATGGGCACAGTAGCGACAATTGATGGGCACAGTAGCTGCGTTTGATGTTTTTTTTTTTTTAGCTTTTTTGCACCCCCCCCCAAAAAATAAAAAACAATTTGAGCACCAGCCGCCACTGGTAAGTATCATAATACACTGTAAGGGGAGCGATCATCTGTCTGACCACCAGTGTAAGGGGTATTTTACACTGACTCCTGATTAAGTGGTTAGAGAAGGCGTTCTCTGGGACCTAAAAAATAATTCAAGGGTTCTTCTATAGAAGTGGTTCTTAAAAGTGGTTCTAACGACTGAAAGTATTTTACCTTCATGCATTCTGTGCAGTAAGGAAAAAAAACTTCAGTGTGCAGCTCCCCCCCCCCCCCCAAACAGCCCCCCTAAAATACTTACCAGATCTCCATCTGAATTGATGTACACAAGAGCAGAAGTACACAAGAGCAGTCTCGGGCCTCTTTGGCTGAGATGCAGTAGCAGGAGCCATTGGCTCCCGTTGCTGTTGATCCTAGCCAGTGAGGATGGAGTGGGGGGCGGAACTGAGACACTTTTTCTGTGTCTAATGGAGAAAAGAGAGCTGACTCAGAATCGAGCACACATGCGTGCCCCCGTAGCAAGCAGCTTACCATGGGGGCACTCGGCAAGGAGGGGGGGGGGCATAGAGACAACGAGGGACCCCAGAAGAGGAGGAAAGTATGAAATGTTTGTTTGTTTTTAATTTCCTTTACTTTAACCTTTTTGAGTCATGGACCCGTTTAAGAATCAGATACAAGCTATAGACTACCTCTCCAGAAATATTCACATAAACAAAACTTTGCATGCAGTGAATATATGTACTCATAAATTACAAAAATTAATATTAGTGACTTTGGGAAGAAGGTTGGGGGTCACGTCACTTTATAGATACTTCACTAAAACTTCCCTCTGGATGAGCTACATTGCTGGTTACAGGTGAGTGCGCTTCAAACGCTGCAGTGCTCCTAAAGAAATCATTAGGGTGACACTAAACAATATCTTAATTCTCCAAAAATAATCTGCACAAATCCACTATTTAATGGCCCTAAAATCTATCTTTCATTAAATCATTTCTTACTGTGTTTTTCTCCCAAATCTCTCCTTTCCCCCTCACATCTGTTTGTGTGGAAGTAGCACTGCTCTATGAACACTACAAATGCCATAGTCCCAAATCAATCTTGGAACCGAGCAAGAGAAGGGCTACGTTCCTATTTATAAAAATAAATTACAAAAAAAGGGGGGTTGCCATCCGGGACCTCTGGGCCCTTTAATAAAAATAAAAGAAGAAACCTCTGGGCCCTTTAATAAAAAAATATATATAAAAAAAAAAAAAATTAAAAAAAAAGAGGGGGGGGGGGGGGTTTCCATCTGGGGCCCTGGGGACCTCTGGGCCCTTTAATAATAATAATAATAATAATAATAATAATAATAATAATTATAATAATAATAATAATAATAATTATATATATAAAAATTAAAAGAAATAAAAAATATATAAAACAAGTTATTTTTTATATAAAAAAGGGGGGGGTTGTCATCCGGGGCCCTAGGGATCTCTGTGGCCCTGGGGATCTCCGGGCCCCTGGGGGACCTCCGGACCCCTAAAAAAAATTGGCCCTTTAATAAAAAAAAAAATATATATATATATATATATATATATATATATATATATATATATATATATATATATTTATATATAAAAAAAATGTATATATTTTTTTTTTAATAAAAAAATAAATAAAAAAAGAGGGGGGGTTGCCATCCAGGGCCCTGGGGGCCTCAGTGCCCCTGGGGACCTCTTAAAAAAAATTGGCCCTTTAATAAAAAATAAAAAAAATAGATAAACAAAAATAAAAAAATAAACATTTATAATTTTTTTTTAAATAAAAGGGGGTTTGCCACATGGGGCCCTGGGGAACTCTGAGCCCTTAATATATATATATATATATATATATATATATATATATATATATATATATATATATATATATATATATATATATATATATATATATATATATATATATATAAAAGAAAAAAAGAAATAAAATAGTATAAAAAATATATTTTTTTTTTATAAAAAAAAAAGGTGGGTTGCCATCCAGGGCCCTGGGGACCTCTGGGCCCTTTAATAATAATAATTATATATATATAAAAATATATTAAAAAAATATTTTTTTTTTATAAAACAAAAGGGGATTGTCATCCGGAGCCCTGGGGATCCCCATGACCCTGGGGATCTCCGGGCCCCTGTGGACCTCCGGACACCTAAAAAAAAATGGCCCTTTAATACAAAATAAAATAAAAATATATTAAAAAAATATATATTTTTTTTATAAAAAAGAAAAAAAAAGGGGGGGGGGGTTGCCATCCGGGCCCCTTTGGGCCTCCGTGCCCCTGGGGACCTCTAAAAAAAATTGGCCCTTTAATAAAAAATAAAATAACAATATATAAAAAAATATATAGTTTTTTTATGAAAAAAGAAAAGAAGGGGGATTGCCATCTGGGGCCCTGGTGACCTCCGGACCCCTTACAGGTGTACTGCCTGTACCCCCCTGATGGTGGCCCTGAGTGGGATTATGGAGAAGGAATGTGGCCACCCTCTAACAGAAGTCAGATGCAGCATAAAATAGGAATTTGGAGGAGGCTGAGAGCAATAAATGGGAGGCCATACACACTACAATCCCTTTACAATCTTATTTAAATTGCACAGGACCTTGTGTTACAGTCATTGTTGGCAGATCTCAAAGAGATCGTGCAATCAGACTGTAATGTGTGTGGTGAACTTAAAGTGATACTAAAGTTTGCTATAATAGAAAATAATGTATTCAAGTATGTATTCTTAAAGGAAGAAAAAATCCTGGATGGCCGCACACCATTAAAGGCATCTTTATTGATATCTTGTGTTGCAGATGAAATCGAATACAGTCACTTCATGTTACAGAAAACAGGAAAACGCGTTTCACACACCATAAGAAGGTGCTTAATCATAGCTATGATTAAGCACCTTCTTATGGTGTGAAACGCGTTAGAGCTTTTCCCGTTTTCTGTAACATGAAGTGACTGTATTAGATTTCATCTGCAACACAAGACAAGATATCAATAAAGATGCTTTTTATGGTGTGCGGCTGTCCAGGATTTTTTCTTCCTTCCTAATTCGTTGCAGAGCCAGCACCATTAAGCTCCTAAAAGGACGCGTGTTTTAGAGGACTGGGGCTTAGAGCGGCAATCCTTCTTTATGTATTCTTAAAGTGGCATTACACCCAAAGCCAAAAATGTAATACATTGCAGCTTACCAACCATTAGATGTGGTGGCTGCAGGTTTTTTTGGCTTTTTCCCCTCTGTTTTCAGCTGGTGATCTTGTCAGTAACACTCCTCCTGTTTTAGGGCTCATGCACACTGCAGATCAAAGGAGCGGCTCCTACAGGCTTTTGAGCTCTTATTTCTTCTGCCTAGAAACTTCCCTTAATGTTAGCCAATTTGTCCATGCACACTATGGCTTTTTCAGGAATTTTTAGGTATATGCTCCTACAGGAAGAAAAAAATCCCCCACCAAACTCACGTTTTTGAGAAGAGCTAGAGCCCCAAAGAGCTCAAAGATGCTCGAAAACTTGTGAAAACATTTGTTCCAGCTTTTTGTTTTGTTTATACAGTGGTAAAGAAAATACTATCTAGGAGGCTTTGTGAAAAAAAGCTCTTATGCTCAAAAAAGTTCAGAGGAGCTCAAAGGAGCTTGAAGAAGCTCAATAAAAACATGCACAAAAGTATGCCGTCCAGTTCTGGGCATCAGTCTTCAGTAAGGATGTGCTGGAAATGGAGAGAGTGCAAAGAAGGGCAGCAAAGCTAATAAAGGGACTGGAGGATATTAGTTATGAAGAAAGGTTGCAAGCACTGAACTTGAACCGCTTGAGAGGTGATATGTTTTCAAGGTACAAATACCGTACTGGTGACCCCACAATAGGGATAAAACATTTTTGCGGAAGGTAGTTTAACAAGACGCATGGCCACTCATTAAAATGAGAAGAAAAGAGTTTTAACCTTAAACTACATAGAGGGTTCTTTACTGTAAGAGGATGTGGAATTCTCTTCCACAGGCGGTGGTTTCAGCGGGGAGTACCAATAGTTTCAAAAAACGAACGCAACATACAGGAATATACAAGGTAATACTGACATATAATCACACACATAGGTTGGACTTGATGGACTTGTGTCTATTTTCAACCTTGCCTACTATGTAACTATATAACTAAAAAACACAAGCTTCTTAACCACTTCCTGCCTGGCCTATAGCCGATTTACGTCCGGGAAGTGGTTTTGAAATCCTGACTGGAAGTCCATGGACGTCCTGCAGGATTTCATGCCGCGCGCGCCCGTGGGGGCGAGCAGCGTGGCGATCGGTGATGCGGGGTGTCAGTCTGACACCCTGCATCTCCGATCTCGGTAAAGAGCCTCCGGCGGAGGCTCTTTACCACGTGATCAGCCGTGTCCAATGACGGCTGATCACGATGTAAACAGGAAGAGCCGTTGATGACTCTTCCTCACTCGCGTCTGACAGACGCGAGTAGAGGAGAGTCGATCGGCGGCTCTCCTGACAGGGGGGTTCGCGCTGATTGTTTATCAGCGCAGCCCCCCCTCGGATCGCCACACTGGACCACCAGGGAAGCCCACCCTGGACCACCAGGGAAGGGCAAATAAAAAAAAAAAGTCTTGGAAAAAAAAAAAAAGTATTGAAAAAAAAAAAGCTTTAAAAAATAAAAAAGATGACAATCAGTGCCCACAAATGGGCACTGACTGGCAACATGGGTAGATCAGTGCTGCCCCACAGTGTCCATCAGTGCCACCCCAGGGTCCATCAGTGCCACCCCACAGTGTCCATCAGTGCCACCCCACAGTGCCCATCCATGCCCAGTGCCCACCTATCAGTGCCCATCTGTGCCACCCATAAGTATCCATCAGTGCCACCCATAAGTGCTGCCCATGAGTGCCCATCTGTGCCGCCTATGAGTGCCCAGTGCTGCCCATGAGTGCCCAGTGCCGCCCATGAGTGCCCATCAGTGCCGCCTATGTGTGCCCATCAGTGCCGCCTATGTGTGCCCATCAGTGCCGCATACCAGCGCCGCCAATCAGTGCCACCTCATCTGTGCCCGTCAGTACTACCTCATCGATGTCCATCAGTGCCATCTCATCGGTGCCCATCAGTGCCGCCATATCAGTGCCCGTAATTGAAAGAGAAAACTTACTTATTTACAAAAAAATTAACAGAAAAAAATAAAAACGTAATTTTTTTTCACAATTTTCGGTCTTTTTTTAGTTGTTGCGCAAAAAAAAAAAATCGCAGAGGTGATCAAATACCACCAAAAAAAAAAGAAATCTCTATTTGTGGGAAAAAAAGGACGCCAATTTTGTTTGGGAGCCACGTCGCACGACCGCGCACTTGCCATTCAAAGTGCGACAGTGCTGAAAGCTGAAAATTGGCTTGGGCGGGAAGGTGCGTAAGTGCCCGGTATGGAAGTGGTTAAAGCTGAAATAAAAGCTCAAGGTCTCATGTACACTGCTGCAGATAAACGGACGTTTAGGAACAGTTGTTTTTTTGTTTTTTTAGTAGCCCCTCCTGAACTCTCCTCTATGTTATCTTGTACATGTACACTCCGTAGTTTAGAGGCAGTTGAGTTTAGTGGCATTTTTTTTAAAGCATAAAATCTCGTTCAGGATGAAAGTTTATTATTCGAAACACCGAGTGCTTCTAGCAGCATGGAAACATGGTAATAAGCATTTATAAGCATTTGAGAGAGAGATCAGTACAATCTGTTATCTGGAAAAACGCTTTCTAAACGAAAACGCTCATGAACGCAGCTAAACGCGCATAAACGCAGCATGTAAAAGTGGCAAAACTGACGTTTTTAAACGTTGCTTACTAGATGTCAAGTTCCAGTGTTCAGAAGAGATTTCCAAACGTCCTGTGTACATGAAGCCTTATGCCGCGTACACACGATCAGGAATTTCCGATGGAAGAAGTCTGACGTACTTTTTCCATCGGATTTTCCGATCGTGTGTAGCCCCATCTGAGTTTTTTCATCGGAAGTTCCGATGAATTCCATCAGAGTTTAGATATAGAACGCGTTCTATTTTTCTCCGATGTGATTTGACCGAGCAAAAGCCTGATCGTGTGTACGCGGCATTAGTGTAACCCCCACTTTAGATGAAGAATGGGGGGCATCTTTGGAGAGCAGCATTGTCAGTCTGGAGGGAGGGACGTGTTAGATGTACTAGCAGATTTAGATACACAAACAAACTGAAGCCAAACTCCAGCTCAGACTTTATAAACAGTTATAGCAACAGTTTTGTTTCTTTTTGGATACAGATTTCCCATAAATAAATAAAATATGACCATTGTAAGCGCCCCGTCAGTGTTAAATGGTTTGCCTCAACCATCTAACTGCTACATCAGCAGGAGAGTGTGTTCTTTAGAAAATCAACAGACTTTCTGGCCAGATCACCAGATAAAAATAGAAGAAAGGACTTCTAATCCAGCCATACCATCTAAGAATTGGTAAGCTGCAGTATATAATGAATGTTTGCCTTTGGCTTTAATATTGCTTTAACACAAAAAGGTACCTTTTGTACTGTCAGCTGTGAGTTTCCAGTAGGCGATGTACAGGTAGGTACAGGTAGGTGTACATGGCAGACTAATGATCAGATCAGTAAGCACTCACCTGTAGATAAGTCTCCAGCCAGCGGATCGGATCGGATCGGAGAGCAGTAACGATCCATCCCTGTATCCAGCCTTGAGCACGAGCAGAGCCCACCGGTCACCACTTTGCCTTTGACTCGTATAAAGCCACAGAGCGGCTGGGTGAGCGTGCATTGGTGGTGCCCGGGGTGGGCGTGTCCCGTTGTCCCCGCCCTCTCCCCCGCTTGGCTCTGCTCTCAGCTCGTAGTATTGGATGCATCGATATTCTAGCAGGAGCTATGCGATGCCCTGAGCTCGTCTGCCAGTCCGAGGGTGCAGCGCTGTGCTCAGCTGACATGCGATCACAGAGGTACTGAGGCTGGCCGATCACAGGCCGATCATCCACTGGGAACGCTACAAGCTGGAGAGCACTCCGAAAGTCGGCCAAGTGCCTCTGAAGAGTAGCCCGTCCCTGAGCTCGCTTTTCCTTTGGGAGGTGGATGGTCCAGGATTGGTATCGGCTCCAGGAGTAGAAGAGAAGTGTAGAGATGTGGGTCTTGGTTGTGGTGATGGGGCTGGCATGGCTGGCTGGGCTGTCAAACGCTCAGAACGAAACGGAACCTATTCTGCTGGAAGGTAAATGTCTGGTGGTGTGTGACTCCAACCCGACCGCCGACCCCACTGGCACCGCTCTGGGCATCTCCGTGCGCTCCGGCAGTGCCAAGGTGGCTTTCTCTGCCATCAGGAGCACCAACCACGAGCCCTCCGAGATGAGTAACAGATCTATGACCATCTACTTCGACCAGGTGAGTCCAGGAGGGGATGGGCTGGGCAGGCTGGCATTCTACTTTATGTCGGCCACATCCCTCCTAAGTGTTGGGGACTTTAGATGACAATCTTCTTGTACATTCATATTTAGATCATACACCTACAATCATAGTTAGATCTATCAAAAGCTAAGAGCCTATCTACTGAATAATAGACCTATAATCACAGATATATCCAAAACTATACTAGTACAAGAGCCTACCTATCAATAATAGACCTAAAAACATAGACCTATCCAAAACTATACTAGTACAAGAGCCTATCTACTGAATAATAGACCTATAATCACAGACCTATCCAAAACTATACTAGTACAAGAGCCTACCTATCAATAATAGACCTATAATCACAGACCTATCCAAAACTATACTAGTACAAGAGCCTATCTACTGAATAATAGACCTATAATCACAGACCTATCCAAAACTATACTAGTACAAGAGCCTACCTATCAATAATAGAGCTACAAACATAGACCTATCTTAAACTATACTAGTACAAGAACCTACCTATCAATAATAGAGCTACAAACATAGACCTATCTTAAACTATACTAGTACAAGAACCTACCTATCAATAATAGAGCTATACTCACAGATATATCCAAAACTATACTAGTACAAGAACCTACCAATAATAGAGCTATAATCACAGACCTATCCAAAACTATACTAGTACAAGAGCCTACCTATCAATAATATATCTATAATCACAGATCTATCCAAAACTATACTAGTACAAGAGCCTACCTATCAATAATATACCTATAATCACAGATCTATCCAAAACTATACTAGTACACAAGCCTACCTACTAAATAATAGACCTATAATCACAGATCTATCCAAAACTATACTAGTACAAGAACCTACCTATCAATAATAGACCTATAATCACAGACCTATCCAAAACTATACTAGTACAAGAACCTACCTATCAATAATAGACCTATAATTACAGACCTATCCAAAACTATACTAGTACAAGAGCCTACCTACTAAATATTACACCTTGCAATCCTCATATACTCTACCAACTATATAGCGCAGGAGCCTACCTACTGATTAATACACCTTCTATAGCATATTTGGATCTTTGGAAAGCTAAGAGCCTACCTACCTACTGAATAATACACCATCTACAAAGCAATTTTGGATCTATCAACCACCACTGGTACAAGAACCTACCTACCAAATAATACACCTACAACCATAGTTAGATCTATCAAGCTAAGTGCCCTACTGAATAATAGACCTACAATCATAGATCTATCAAATAGTACTAGTAAAAGGACCTACCTACTAAATATTACACCTTGCAATATTTCTATACAATCACTTTTATATTTACCAACTATATAGCACAGGAGCCTACCTACTGATTAATACACCTTCTACTGACCATATTTGGATCTATCGAAAGCTAAGAGCCTACCTACCTACTGAATAATACACCATCTACAAAGCATATTTAGATGCATCAACCACCACTGGTACAAGAACCTACCTACCAAATAATACACCTACAACCATAGTTTGATCTATAAAGCTAAGAGCCCTACTGAATAATAGACCTTCAAACATAGATCTATCAAAAAGTACTAGTACAAGAACCTACCTACTAAATATTACACCTTGCGATATTTCTAAACAATGACTTTTATATTCACCAACTATATAGCACAGGAGCCTACCTACTGAAAATACACCATCTACAAGAATATTAGGATCTATCAACCACCACTAGTACTAGAACCTACCTACTGAATAATACACCTTCTACAAAGCATATTAACCACCACTGGTACGAGAACCTACCTACTGAATAATACACCTTCTACAAGAATATTAAGATCTATCGAAAACTACTAGAACAAGAGCCTATACCTACTGAATAATACACCTTCTACAAAGCATATTAACCACCACTGGTACAAGAACCTACCTACTGAATAATACACCTTCTACAATAATATTTGGATCTATCAAAAACTACTAGTACAAAAGCCTACCTAAGAAATAACACACCTTGCAATCTTCTTATACAATCACTTTTAGATCTACCAACTACATAGCACAGGAGCCTACCTACTGAATACAAATGCACAGTATTGTTCAGTCAGAGCTGCTCTACCTTATAGTTTTGATAGATCTAAAAGGAATTTTACAATGAGATTGTAATGTGTGTGTTCAGCTTTGGATCTAAAGACTATGTAGTTCAAGAGCTCATCTGATTGGGAGAGACTTCAGGAACTATATGAACAAGAAAGAAGGGACATGCCTGCAAAATGTAAAATACCTGAAGGGTTTGAATGAGGTTGAGGAGGGCAAAGTTTAGAACAGGGGGGAAAATACCTCGGACCAGCAGGAGGGAAGTTCACAACTAACCATAGAAAGTATTATTTTTTAAAAGTAGTTGATACTTGGAATAGACTTCCAGCAGAGGTAGCGAGTCAATCAACAGTAAGTGGATTCAAACATGATTGGGGCAAACCAAATAGGGTACAGTTTATATAAATAGGACGCCTGATATTAAAGGTATTATCTAAGGTGACAAATTTCACTTTTGTGACTGTGAGGTGATTTTGGTCTATTTCAGATCATCGCTTTTATCTTATGGTGACCATAATGTAACAATCTCATCAAGGATTCTTCGCAGAATCAGATATAATTGGATTTATGAATTATCGATTTTGATCCAAATAGTTACATTTAATAGGAAATTATTCTGATCGGCCTTGGCGGCGAAATCCAACCATAGGAAAGGAGATAATTCAACACGATCATTAGGTGTATGGCATGTCAGGCGATCTTGTAGATTTTTTTGGTCATATTTCCGATCGGACAGAACTCTATTGATAATACTATTGTATATAAAATGATATACATATATTGGAATCTCAGTAATAAAACTCTTTTGGGCTTTTACATGGACCATCAAAAGTGTTTTGTTACATCTGTTACCTCAGTGGGTATTATCATCAGGACCACTTGGATACTTTTCCAGCCTCAGCTTCCGTTCTCTATTGGTGTCTGCTAATGACAAAGGCTTTACATTTTCCTGGACTGATTTTTACGTCAAACCTAGATGGTGGGCATGCTTGGTGTGTTCGGTCAGATTGCTTTAGTGTGTACTTAATACTCAGGGCCTTAGCATGATGTTTATCGAAGCGAAATGCTGCGTTTAGATCTTGTATTCAATTTAAAATAACTCTGGAATCCAGGAAGAGTTGTAACACAACTGACCTAATCCCTCTTGGTTCATCATACACTGCTGTGCCTTTCACCTTTCCCTTGTCATAAACCACAAAGCTGACAATCTCCAAATAATCGCCCGTATGTACGTGCTGGAGCTGAGTCTGCACAAGCATTCTTGTCTTTGTATGACATTTAACTTTCATAAGCAGCTTCTAAATGAAGCGATGAAGTGATTTATATTCTGTCTGAAGAATCCACGGTATATGGAGTCTGGATACTTATTGTCTATAAAGCGTAATTCATTTAACCAATGCACAGCAAGTCATAATAAAATGCCAGCCACTTATTTTCTGCAAATATAAAAGCATATGAGAAAAGTACTAGTACAATAAAATCAACTTTTTTTTTGTAACAGGAAAAATCTGTTCTGTTACATTCTTTGTAAATTTATACATTCATTTAACCTGCCTTTAAATTCAAATCAAATTAATGATTAACAAATGTATAATCCTTTAAGAGGGTTTAAGAAATCTGTGGAAATAAATGCAATAGGCTGAATTTTTCAAAGCTAAACATGATTTTCCCTTGTGTGTGAATGGAGTCTGCTGTGCAGACAGAATTTTCCAAAGCATTTTTTAGCCACTACACAAGGGTAACTCTACTGGAAATAATTGGGAGCGTTATTTGTATTGTGTTGTTTTTTGGGGTGATTTTAATAATATTATAGGGCCTTTAGGTGTCTTTCAAAGTTTAGGTTGCTATAACGGTGTAATTTATACATTGGCCTGTGTTCATTTTAAATACCCTAGAGGTGTGGAAGGACTTAATAACAGACAAAAGCTACTTGGTCATTTGATCTTAATTCAGGCCACTGTAAAATGACTTTGACACTAACTCAACCCTTCAATATATACTGTCATATACAACAGGGACCTGGAATTCCAGTCCTAGAGGTTGTCCTAGAATGCTTAAGATTCTTGTAAATAACAGACAGTTGCAAATGTCATAAGGTGTATTTTACTAAGCAAAATAACCGTCTCCAAAACATCTTGGCCCAAGTGTGGCCTTCTAGCAGTTTAATTTACCAGATGAGATCGTTTAGCACTCTAGTTTTGTTTTCTATTTCTTTTTTTTTTTTGTCTATGATGTGGATAATAAAACCTTAATATCTTTCTTTTTTTTTTTTTTTGTGAATATAGATACTGGTAAACATTGGAAGCAATTTTGATTCAGAACGAAGCACATTCATATCACCAAGAAAAGGGATTTACAGCTTCAATTTCCATGTGGTAAAAGTGTACAACCGCCAAACAATCCAGGTCAGGATGGTGTTTTCTATTTCTCTGTCCATCTATCTTGATTTACACTTACAGCTATAGATGTGTCACTGTTTATCCCATACATTATTGTAAAGGAAATGTCAGTTTCTACTTCACTTCAGAAATGAGAACATACATTAGATAAAATGTTCTTTAACTAAAAAATATGAATTTTTTAGAACATTTTATACGTACTAATTTATATGTAGCTTCATTGACTTTGAGGCCATTAGATACATGTTAAACACTCTTTGGGCAGGAGATAATATTGATGGAAAATCTAAAAGCTTGTTTATTTACGCTTACTTGACATATTGTATATCATAATGATATATAAAAATAAATAAATGGAACCTTACTTTTCCAGCAATCTCTATTAGCTGAGGAGGTTTTTCTATAATGAAAGCTTGTGTTGCTCTGTCGCCTCCAAACAAAATTCTATTTGCAAACAGTGCGGTGAAAATAAGGTGCTAATGTTGTTGGTCATTTTTAGAAACTCCCTCTCTTGTGGGGACAGTTCAGGAGATATTAATAATACTGCTTTTGATCTGTCATCTTAATGCTCTCAGTAACAAGCAGCATTTTGGTTTCTTTAGACATCATATGCTAATGCGTCCTATTTATTCTTGGGGTGTGATAAATCATAAAATGTCATTCCTGATGGTATATTTTGACATGAAGTCTATCATTTAATGTTTAGGCTTCAAAAATAATAGAGATGGTGGCACTGTGAAGGCCAAATGTATCATGCCAGTGCAACTGGGAACAAGTCATAAAAAACACACACAATTGATTCAATTTAATTGTCACATAATATAAGATTGCTATGTTTTAGGCTTAGGACACATTGTGGCTATCTGCTTTTACTGTTTCTCATAATAAAACATTGCAAGGTGCTTGCAAAGTCTCCAGAGTCATAATCTGATGTGCTGGCCATTTGATATTTGTGGCTAGAAAGCAAACATCTGCCTTTTCTGCTTAGTAGTTTTTTTTTTGTAGTGAGATTTAGAATGAGCAAGCGCTTCATTATGAAGGTGTGAGTAGAAATTGCGCTTTACATACCATGTCATTAATTATTTAACCCCTTGCAACACAACAGTATGTAAGACATTCATAAAATACTGGTGTGTAGTCACCCATGGCTACCGGTTGATCTCAGCTTTCTTTGTTTAGCTCAGACTTAAATACTGATTTCTGATTGGTTCAACAGAAGTCTACAGGAAATTTACATTACTCAGAAAGATGCTCTTAGACTATACTTTTCAATAAACAATCAGAAATAAATTAACCAAAAAAAAATACACTTACATATATATTTGTACATGTTGACCATTTAGGTAAGAAAATCGCTTACCTCTGTAGATGTCCACTTATAATGCTGCTCTGTTAGTCATTGTAGAGAATAAAAAGGAAAAATAAATACAAAAACAATCCCCTTACAAAGTATATACTACCTGTGTATGTTGAATCTACAGTAATCATGCTTTTTCTTTACCTTATCCGGCTACCATATAATAATGTAAAAATACATTTTCTCCATTTTGATTACTGGTAGTTTTTATTGTAGCTTGGAATATGTGATAGACAAGTATACACTTTTAGCCTGTACATAGCATGACAAATACATTACACTGGGGGAAAAAATGCTTTAAAATTGGATTGGATATCTTTAAGCTTATGTTTTAGCTATGCATTTATATGTATATTAAATCAGAATTAAATGTTGCCCTCCAAAAGATTTTAGCTTGAATAAATCCCTGTTAACTCTTCATGATCTTGTCTGTGTTTATTGACACAGTGAGGTTAAGAGGCATGTTACACTTTTGATTTTCTCTCTAGACTGTTTGGGCATTTGACACATGCTTGCTTGTCTTGAATAAAAAGTATGCCCTTTAGTAAATCAGCATGATAAGTGAGCAGCAATGAATGAACTGAAATAAATAAGCTCCCTCTGTACTTTGAAGACTCCAAAGTTTCTACTTCTGAACATGTTACTAGCTTGCTTAGTAAACTGAATCAAACATATTAACCCTTTGGTTTGTGAAGCTTCCAGAAGCCTTATAATGTTTTTCTTTTTTCTCTCCAGGTGAGTCTAATGCTAAATGGATGGCCTGTGATATCTGCTTTTGCTGGCGATCAGGATGTGACTAGAGAAGCAGCCAGCAACGGGGTTCTTATTCAAATGGAAAAAGGAGACAGAGCTTATTTAAAACTAGACAAGGGAAATTTGATGGGAGGATGGAAGTTCTCCACATTTTCTGGATTTCTGGTATTCCCCCTTTAAATCTGACTTAATATAAGAGCAGCAATGAGAGAAGGTTTGTTGCTATTGCCCTCAAATAGCTTCAATTAGAGACTCAGAATGGACATTTTTCACTCTCAGATATTCAAGACCCCGTATATCGAATTGTGTGTTTACCTGCTTCGGAAAGTATTATTGTAACAGACAAGGAACTAGTGGGATCAGCTGTCATTGCATTACACGTCACTTTAAGAGCAAACGTCTTCTGTCCACATCCTTAGGGGAATTACTATGTCAAATAGATGTACATGTTTATTTTTATTTTTGAGCACAGTCTATATGCCATCTGTAAATTTTGTTTTCGCAGCTCAACAACAAGTAGGAAATACCATAGAGGTATCATATGTACTGGCTGCTAGTATCCCAGATAACACCAGAACTATCTTCAGAGGCACAGTTGGTGTATTTGAGTATTTCTCTGTAATTTTGAGTGATTGTGGAAGTAAAGACTGCTTCATGTCCGATGCTTGTTCTGCTCTTTTAAAATGTGGCCAAAATACAAGCGATAGAAATATATCCAGCTATCAGTATTATACTCCGTACTATAGGTGTGAATGCTGGAATGTTGTTATGCTTCAAGTCCTTAAGTCATAGTTAGGAGGTTTTCTTTTTGTTTGAAGTTCACATTAAAAAATGTGTAAGTGTAAACCTACAATTTCCCAGACATATGCCAAATAATTCTGTGAATACTTTGAAAGAGAATCAAATGATGTAAAATATTTTTTTTACTCAACAGAATTTTGGATTTATGTTATTTATTCATCCTGTCCTCAGTTTTCTTAACATTGTACCTTTTTTATTTGTAAAAGTTGCATGTTTAGTCTTCATTTTATCCCAAGATTACAAGTTCCAAACTGTACTTTAAAAAGAAGAAAGAAAAAAAAAAAACACCTAATAGCATTAGGTAAATAGATATACCGACTGTATATAGAGTACACATTATATAAAATACTATATTTTAAAAGTCATTTTCTTTATTCAGATGTTACCTTGTATGCAGCCGTCTGAAATGTCACTGTTTATAATTTCATACTCTTGTCATTTGTTTGCTAATTTATAATTTTTATTGTTCTTAAATAATGAAATGCTATAATTTTGCAGCACTCAGAGATGATTACTTTTATGAACGTGTTTATGGGAGGAGATTTGATTGTACCTTAAATTACCAGTAAAATAAAAGTGTAAGAAAACTGTTTTGAGTTTGTTCTTTGCAATGTAAAATTAGTTTTAAAAGGATAGTCTACTCAAAAGTGATGTTTAAATCATAGGTATAGCGTCTGGTCAGCGTCTAATATCTCCCAGAACGCCAGAATTTAGATCTCCCTGCCATATCAGCACGCTCCTGCTTGTCTTTTGGGAATACCCTTAGGGGTGATTTCCACTCTTCCCGTTGCATCTTCTATGATATAAAATAAATCACAATCCAACAGAACAACTAGGACCCCCTTGTGGCCAGGGTTTGTATGATTTTTTCCAGAAATTCATGCTTGAAGATCTTAGTACCTCAAAAGTATAAGAAACTGTTAGGTAGTTTACCTCTTTAGCATCTACCAAAACTGAAAAATCAGGCTTTGGTAGGCTGACCCTTTAAAAAATTGAATGGGCTATTTTGTTAATATTAGAAGAAAGAAATATGCAGCCCATAAACAAAATGTTAAATTCCACCTGCAGTGTTTTTTTACGCAGGCTGAAGAATGAAAGGGTCAATCTGATTAGCTAAACCGAGTGTACATTTTTCTCTACTTCAGTCTTTATACATCTGTGTGAATGTGTCAACTTCTATTATCTGTGTCATTCTGAGATCTTGATTTTTCTGGAAAATCTACAGAATGGGAGTGGATACTGCAGAGTTAATATGCCATGGCTTTATTTCAAGCCCTTGGCTTCAAGATGGAATTTAATTAGCTCCTATGGGGAAAATTAATACCAGCATAATAAGCAAAGTCTCCTTATTTATTCTCAGTTTTGTCTCCATAATAGTTTTGTTGAGCTGATGGGGACATTGCAAAATCTTCTAACACACCAGGTGACTCCATCATATCTACAACTTGATTGTTCCTGTAGAGGTCATTATTAAAATGACAAGATCTAATTCCCACACTACTTGACTCACTTCTGAGAACTGTAAACAGGCAGAATTGCCAGTATATGCTCAGTTTCTTCTAATAATTTGTACTACAGATTGAATTATTGTATATTTATACTGATGTAACAGCATATTGTGCATAGGGCATGGTCTTAAGCAGCACTTTTCTTTTACTGGTTTAAATATTCTATAATTTACAAAAAAAAGCATTCTGAAAATTTGAATATTTTTTTGTAAGGATTGGGATAGCATGATACATTTGCCTGATCGATAGAAGTAGACTGTAATTTCTGAAGTAAAACAGAAATGAGGGCATATTGTGGTCAGATGTATATTAAAATAACACAATTACCCCTCTCAGTCTGCAGTTCTTCCTACACAAAATGTTTCAAAGATCTTAAGGTCCACTGACTTTTACCGAGTGTAAACTCACTATGAGCAACCACACTATCTCTATGGGATAACACACTCTGAAAGGCCAAGTTTGCTCAAACTATAAACGCTCGGTCTATGCTGCATAGACAATATACCACTCACAACAGTCCATCTGCTGCATATATTGTATGAAAGAGTAAGATGTTACTTCCCTTATTCCTCTCAGTTCCAATAGGAAAGGAAATCTGCTATCTTGAATGGTGGCTGTTCATGTGGAGAGATGTTATAACATTCTCCTGGATGGATGATCTCCCATGTGATGCTTTATTGGGGCACCTGTGAACATCAACTCTGCCTCCAAACCCTCTGTACATGACAGGCTCTGCAAGGTGGCAAGTGCAAAAAAATTTTTTAGACTGCCAACTAATGATAAAAAAAAAAAAAAATACATTTATTGCACCTACAATAGTGTAAAAAGACACATGCATTGTAAAACCCATAGAAAACTTTCTGACCACCCTCTGAGCAAAACAGGACTTTCAAAGCGGTATCATCTACAGAAATAACATGGTCACTCATAAAACAGCCTGTGGACCTTGAGATTGCTGGGACATTTTGGGGTCGATTTTCTAAAGGCAAATAGGCTGTTCACTTTCCAAGTGAAGTTGCATGATAATTTTCCCCAGAGCTTAATGAATGTAGTGAAACTTCACTCTGTGCATGAAAAATAAAAGAAACTGCATTTTTGCTTGACCATGGTTGGATGATGGAAATCAATCATTAAACTTTTAAGTTCTCTTTCAAAGCACAACTTTCCTTTAGTAAATCAACCCTATGCGTAAGAGCAACTGCAGACTAAAGCCTCTTACACACGATCAGATTTTCGGATGACCATTTGTCCGTTTTTTTGTTGCATGCTAGTCTCATGTCGAAAGTGAAGAGGTTATCCACCATATGAACATTTTCGTACGACAGGCTGTAGAAAGCACCATAGTAACAATCCGAAAAAGGAAAGATCGTTCGCCAGATAAAATTTTACTTCCGATTTTCATATTGTGTGTACGGGCCTTAAGAGGGTTAGTGATGGTGTATATTGTTTTCATTCAAGGAGTGTCCTTTTATCTCCTTTACAGCTGCTTTGTTTTTACCCTGAGCTATTACCCTGAACTTTATAACCTTTTTTTTGTTCTTGTAAGATGTCATTTGACCTTTTATTGAAATATAATTATTTATCCATATCTGAACATACTCTGTGCAATAGCACAGTGAGTCCACAGTAATAGTCTTTTAAATTTATAACATGAACTTCCAGGAAGGCATACAGAAGTCTTAAATTCTGAAATAAAAAAATCTAACATATGAATTTGGGACAAATTTTTGGACATTGGGACATTCTTGAAAATCAGGTTCTGCAGGAAACAGGATCAGTGCAAAGCTTGTCGATCAATGTATCAAATCAGCCACAGGGCTGTTTTCCTTATTGATAAACCATTGAGAACAGGGCAGGAGGAGGAGATACATCTGCTCACAATCTAGGAAGTTTTATGTAACAGACAGATTTCAATACAGTTATAACTACTCAAAGATAATTGACTTTAGACCCCCAAAGCATTTATTTGTGTTTCTAATTATATTTTTGCCCAAAATATGCAGTCATGCCTGAGCACTATAATACAAAAGAACATGTTTCATGGTGACAGTGACAGTTCAATGGCCTCAAGCTTGTGACCAACAGACATTCATCAGCATACTGAGCATTTTTTTCAACTAACATTAAAGTAGAACAATAGACAAAACTTTTTTTTTCCACTTTGGATTGAGTAAGGGAGGATAATAACCACTGCTTTTTTCACCATCGATGTCCCTTTGCGGAGATTTCCCTTCACTTCCTGTCCCATAGACAAACAGGAGGTGTGAGGCAATCCCTGCAAATTAAGGGATGACAACCCAATTTGTGATTTTCCTTTAATTTCACTTTCAAATATAATAGTAAAGAGGACAAATAGAGAGGATGAATTTTCCTAATAGGGGCGAAGGCAGAAATTAAAATGTTTTGCCTTTAGTTATACTTTAACGATTTGTGTCTTTATGAGATATTTATTTTTGATAATTCATTATCCATAAGCTGATATTTTTTTTTCAGTGATATTTGAATCTTTGTTATACTCTAATAGATACATGCTTAGTTCATCATGGCCTTGAGTATTGCATTTACTACTTTTTATAATATCTGTTCATACAAATTGAAATGTGCATTGCTGACCTGTTGTACCATGCCAGCATTCTTTCTAAATGCATTAGGGGTTAGGGTTACATTTGTTTATATTAATTTTCCTCTTAAAAGTGGCTTTGTCTTCTATTGCTAGTATCTGTTTCCCTGTGATAAACAAACCCTGAACAAAAAAGATCTGGCACAAAATGGGTATAAATTGAAGTGCTTTACTTCATTTTTTTCTTTTTTGTGGACCTCCGGGTGCTCTCATATACACTGTCCCCCATGTGCTCTTCAGTTGATGAACAGCTCTTGTCTGAAGACAAGAAAGAAATCTGGCTGCTTTTCATCTGCTGATACACAGGACCTGCCAGCAAGTCTTCATTATAAACACATTCAGATACTTCAGTAGCAGCTGGTTGGGGGGCTTGCGCGCAAACCAATTACAGTTTATGAAGAGGTTAATAATGGAAGGACAAGTCCTTCCTCTTCAGAAAACACTAATTTGTGTCAATTCTTGTTTGGGAACTATTGTATTGTATTATGGACAAGTAAAAAATGTTATTTGGTGGATTATCTATATCAGGGAAAACATATTTTGTATTAGTAATATTTCTACTGGTACTAAAATGTATTACAGAAACAAGGGTTAAAACAATAGGATTAGGTTCATTTAAAGAATGGGCCCTTTGAAATAGGGTGAAATGGAAAAAGGCATATGTTTCAATCAGGAAGATTCTAGCACTGATTTCTAAAGCAGGATAGTGGTAATAAACATTTGTTTGCTTGCTGTGGGCAACGTTTGTGATTCCCTATAGTTTATGTGCTTCAGACCACCAGTATCACAAATATAAATATAAAAGTACAGTGTTTAGTGCCTACACAGGACTTTGTAAATAATACAAAATGATGAGGGTAATTCACTAAGGAAGTTGAGAATGTTCACACAGTAAATTGTGTGAATATTCACATCAGTTATCCAATCACGTGGAAAGCTAATTCCTGGTTACTTATGTCGAATTAGCCTAAAATGTCGAAACTGCGAACTGTAATCCAAACCCCAACTAAATCAATGGAGGACGAATGTTAAAAATCAGTTCTGCCCATTTTCTAAGCTAATACATAAATAATTGTTAAACAAAGGGCATGAGGAGATGGGCACTGCCGAAGGAACTTGTACTAATGCAAAAAATACATTTGAACATTTTTGCGACTTTGAGGGTGACATGGAAAAACACAGATCATTGAAATTACATGATTCGGGAATGCGTTTAAACAGATTTTTTTGTTGAGGCATGAATTGACCAGTGGGAGTAGCAGCCACAACAGATCTAAAAGCTTTGTACAAAATGGCCAGTGGCTCAGCAGTTTTATAGTATGGATTGTGAGCTTCTTTCTTTGCAGTACCACGCTACATTGTCTTGAAAGTTTAATAAAATGTGAAAGCAGAGTGCTAAAAACACCTTAAAACCATATTCCACAAACCCCTCTCACCATCCTCATGCCTCCAGTTCTTTTCCTAAGCTGTCAAAATATAGACATGATACAAATTGGGTAGCATCATAACAATTATACAAGCATTGAATAGTCAGCAAATAGAAAGAGCTCTGCAGTGTGAGCCTTTTTACCATAACTGCTGCCAACAGCACCAATGCAGTCTGCAGCCTCTATCTGTAGTGTATCAGCCATGGTAAAAGTACAAGCCATTTAGGTACCATATGGGGAACCACAGCATCTCAATGATACTTGTTGGCAGCAAAAAGCCCAGAAGTTTCTTGAGCACCCAAGGTAAAAAGGTCAATGTGTACTTCCACCTCCATAAGCTGTAAACTAGTTCAGCAGCAGCATACTTTGCAGATCCTCTTGGCACGAGGACAAAGAAGGACAATCTTCCATCATATACTGTATGCTTTTCTGCACAGGATATAGAGAGCTAACACTTTTCCTACCTTAAAACATTTTTAAATTTGCAGCTACTGGCATCAGGAGCCAAATCTGAAGCTATCATGACAGGAAAAGACCCAGGCCCCAAACTGTAAACCTTTTCCCTAAAGTGCCAAGGGCGGCTGCTGATGGTGGTGCTTTGGGAAATTTTGGGGGTGCTAAAACACACACAAGCACCCTCCTGACCCCACCCTTAGTTTTTTACTGTTCTTATACTGCTTTCTGGGCCTTTAGTACAGAGATTTTCCATCACCTATTGATCTTCTGAAAATGGTTTCACGAGAAAGATGTGAGGAAATGTCTGCAACAGCAAAACAAGCAGAAATGTAAAAATTGCTTATTATAATAGAGTGGGGGGTGGCTAAAACCCTTGCTGGCTTTTTACTTCTGTGTTCCTGTTTTAGATTTTGTTTAATTTCCTGTTTTTTGTCACAGAGACAGTAAGAGGGAAAATCTCTGTAACGGAGCCACAGATTGGAGTTCTAATTCTTTCCCATTTTAGCCAGAACTAAATAGAAAAAAAGAAAGTTTTGGCAGAACTCATACAAGCAAGTTTATCTGATAATAATTTACTTGAAGTGAATATTATCCTTTCCGCTTTGTTGATATTTGGCTGCTTCTGAACTTTGCAGAGAAATGTTCAATTAACAGACATGAGAACAAACCTTTAAATAAAATACTACCTAAAGCCAAGATTATTGAAGAAAATATTAGTTTTACCTTGTGGAACAAGCAAAAATGCCTTAGATGGAAGGGATAAAGTTCACATTGCTTTCTTAAATTTTAAGCAAACATTCTTTGTATATTTTCAAAAAATATTATTATTATTATACAGGATTTATATAGCACCAACAGTTTGTGCAGCGTTTTGCAACATGAGCGCAGACAGTAAAGTAAAGTAAAGGAATAACTGTGGGGGATGAACTAATGGAGAAAATAAAAATGCAATTGTTAGGTGTGGGTAGGGATGAGCCGAATACCCCCCCGTTCGGTTCGCACCAGAACCTTCGAACGGACGAACGTTCGCGCGACATTTAGAACCCCATTGACATCAATGGGACTCAAACGTTCGAATTTAAAAGTGCTCATTTTAAAGCCTAATATGCAAGTTATTGTCGGAAAATGGGTTTGAGAACCCGGGTCTTGCCCCAGGGAACATGTATCAATGGAAAAAAAAGTTTTAAAAACGGTTGTTTTTTCTGGAGCAGTGATTTTAATGATGCTTAAAGTGAAAAAAATATATGAAAAATTAATTACAAGCCCCTTTGGCCCTATATACTTTGAACAGCATTATACAGGCGGTGCAAACAAGACAGGCACTGTAGGTTTGTTGTTAAGTAGAATCTGTTTGTAATTTTTAACTGGAACTTTTTTAAAGTGTAGCTCCAGCCATAAAATCTATTTTTAAGCTTTTATGAAAACATAGAGAAGGGTTATCACCCCTGTAAACATTTGTTTTGCTGTCTGTGTACATCTGTTCAGAGGATTGCAATTCACTTTCTGTCCCAATGACAAATGATGTTTTGAATTTTTTTTTTTTTTGGTGAAACAAGGATTGGTAATAAAGCATCAGTGGACAGGAGACACCTCTTACAGAAGAGAATTTCCCTTCCTAGGGGTAGATTTCCTCTGACTTCCTGTTGTCTCCTTCCGTTTGCAAGTAGGAGTCGTTTGTAAGTTGGATGTTTGAAAGTAGGGGCCTGCCGTATATTAGAAATTTGGCCTTTGGTGCTGGCGCTGGTGCCACAACTCTGTAAGCCCTCACAGTTACTCTTGGTGGGCACAGGAATGGACCCTGCTGTGAAACATTAGATCAAGAATTGTAATTACATGCCCCTGTTGAACAGGGGCATAAAAATTGGGCCTTTGTTGGTGGTGGTGGTGGTGCTGGTGCCACAACTCTGTAAGCCCTCACAGTTACTCTTGGTGGGCACAGGAATGGGCCCTGCTGTGAAATATTAGATCAAGAATTGAAAATACATGCCCCTGTTGAACAGGGGCAGAAAAATTGGGCCTTTGTTGGTGGTGGTGGTGCTGGTGCCACAACACTGCAACCCCTCACAGATCATCTAGTTGGAGCGCAGGAATGAGCCCGCTGCAAAGTATTGCATTAAAAATTGTAATTACACGCCCTTGTTAAACAGGGGCAGAAAAATTGGTCCTTAGGCACTGGTTCTGGTGCCACAACACTGCAACCCCTCACAGATACTCTAGTTGGAGCGCAGGAATGAGCCCGCTGCAAAGTATTGCATCAAAAATTGTAATTACACGCCCCTGTTAAACAGGGGCAGAAAAATTGGGCCTTAGGCACTGGTGCTGGTGCCACAACACTGCAACCCCTCACAGATACTCTAGTTGGAGCACAGAAATTAGCACACTGCAAAGTATTGCATCAAAAATTGTAATTGCACGCCCCTGTTAAACAGGGGCAGAAAAATGGTGGCGGTGCCCAGAACCAAAAATGTTCTTACAAGCTATCAGCATGATCATTGAGGAGGAAAAGGATAGTCACTCAGCATAACAGTATAGTCACTCAGCATAGGCAGTCTTGAAGGGATCTGACATTTCAAAAAAAAAATACTCAGTTACAGGTGCTTGGTAGCTGGTGGGGATCCAAGCCTGATTCATTTTTATGAAGGTCAGTTGATCGACCGAGTCAGTGGAGAGACGCACCCTGTGATCGGTTACAAAGCCTCCAGCAGCACCGAATGTGCGTTCTGAAAGAACGCTGGATGCAGGACAAGCCAGTAGCTCAATTGCGTACTTTGCAAGCTCTGGCCAGTGATCCATCCTCAAGACCCAGTAAGCCAGAGGATTTTCGGTGGGAAAGGTGTCCAAGTCTGATCTTGCCCCTAGGTATTCCCGCACCATGTAAAACAGACGCTGGCGATGGTTGCTGGAACTGGTCATACCTTGGGGCTGCGGACTAAAAAATTGTCTGAACGCATCGGTCAGACGGCCACCTTCTCCACCGCTCCTACTGTGACTGACCGAAGCCTCAGCAACACGTTTTCCAGGACCAGGATTTTGTAACCCCCCAGTCTCTGGGAACGCGTTGCACAGACCTTTCTGCAAGGCCTCCCGAAGATGTTTCATCTTCTGCTCCCTCTGCGCCGGCAAGATAAGGTCTGCAACCTTATTCTTGTAACATGGATCAAGGAGAGTTGCCAGCCAGTAATGATCCCTCTCCTTGATAGCACGAATACGAGGATCCTTCCGCAGGCTTTGCAGGATCAGGGAGGCCATACAACGTAGGTTTTCTGAGACATTCGGTGCAGAGTCCTCTGGGTCACTGAGGACATCATGATCCGCAGCCACCTCATCCCAGCCATGTACAAGTCAATGGGTTCCTTGGGACTGGAATTGATCCCTTGAAGACTGCTGCTGATGATGAGTGCTAGGCTCCACCTCCATGCTGACACAATCCTCCTCCTCTTCCTCTTCCTGTGTGATAGGCGGGCAAGCAGGAACACTGTCTGGATAAAGGGGGGCTTGAGAGGTAAGGAAGTCCTCCTCTTCCTCCCTCTGTTCTGCCTCAAGGGCCCTGTCCATTATTCCACGCAGCGTGTGCTCCAACATGTGAATAAGAGGGACAGTCTCACTGATGCATGCACTGTCACTGTTCACCATCCTCGTGGCCTTCTCAAATGGTGACAGGACAGTGCATGCAGCCCTGATCATGGCCCACTGGCGTGGGAAAAAAAACAAGCTCCCCTGACCCAGTTCTGCTGCCATATTGGCACAGATACTCATTGATGGTCCTCTGCTGCGTGTGCAGCCGCTGCAGCATGGCCAACGTAGAATTCCACCTGGTGGGCATGTCACAGAATAGGCGGTTCTTGGGCAGGTTGTATTCCCTTTGGAGGTCTGCCAGCCGAGCACTGGCATTATATGACCATCAGAACCACTGCACCACCAAATTAAGGACATGAGCAAAACAGGGCACATGGATAAGTTGTCCCTGTCGCAGGGCGGAGAGGAGGTTGGTGCCATTGTCGCAAACCACCATTCCTGGCTTAAGCTGGCGTGGCATCAACCACCTCTGAGCCTGCCACTGCAGAGCTGACAGAACCTCTGCCCCAGTGTGGCTCCTGTCCCCCAAGCACACCAGCTCAAGCACCGCATAGCATTTCATTGCCTGCGTACCTGCGTAGCCCCTTGAACGCCTACGGAGCACCGCTGGTAACGAGGACACATCAGCACAGGAAGAGGCCACAGGGGAAGAAGAGGAGGGGGTGGAGGAGAGAGATGTGTCACAACCAGTAGTAGCATTTTGGAGGCGTGGTGGCGTAACAACCTCCAACACTACTGTACCTTGTCCTGCGTCCTTCCCAGCCGCCAGCAGAGTCACCCAATGCGCCGTGAAAAATAGGTAACGTCCCTGTCCATGCCTGCTGGACCATGAGTCAGCGGTAATATGCACCTTACCACTGACTGCCCTGTCCAGCAAGGCATTGACAGAAGGGGGCAGAATCTACCAACTGAAAAGGCAGCAGTTGAAGTGCTAGCAATTTAGCTAAGCTAGCATTCAACCGCTGGGCATGTGGATGGCTGGGAGAGAACTTCTTTCGGCGCTGCAGCAGCTGGGGCAGGGAAATTTGCCTGGTACAATCTGCCATTGGTGTACCGATAGTAGATTGCCCGCATGTACTAGGCTGTGACACACCTAATTCTACATCTTCAGTCCTATCAGTGCAGGCTTCAGAGAGGACTGAGGGTATAGTGGGGTTGGAGATCCCAGCTGATGAGGGGCAAGGGGAGGTCCGCTTTGTTCTTTGGTGTGGGTCTTTGAGGTACGCTTGCCAACAAACTGCATGGCAGGTCGACATATGTCTGGTAAAGCATGTGGTTCCCAAGCGGGTGATGTTTTGGCCACGCGAGATACGCTTAAGACATATGTTGCAAATAGCAGCGGTGCGATCTGATGCACTCGTCTCAAAAAAGGCCCACACCAAAGAACTTTTGGAATAACGCTGGGACACAGCAGCGCCCTGCACATGCGTAGCTCTGCGTTGTGATGCAGTCGGTGTGCTGCCCTTAAGCTGGCCCCTGGAGGGCATCCTGCCTCGTTGGAGATGTGCCTGTGCCTCTTCCTCCTCCTCTCTCCTATCAGGCACCCACGTAGAGTCAGTAACCTCATCATCCCCTCCCTCCTCATCACTGTAGAAAACCTGGCAATATGCTGCAGCTGGGGGAAGATGACTGCCAGATTGCTGTCCTTCTTGGGCACCCCCTCTCTCTGGGCTCACGTTACTGCCTTCCTCTAGCTGTGTACCATCAGAGCCTTCAAGACGCTGCGCATCCTCATGCAGCATGTATCCAACACTGTGGTCAAACAGTTCGAGGGACTCCTCAGGAGGACATGGTGGGGCTAGAGAAGGAGTGACTGATGCCATTAAGCAGAGGGAAGAGGATGCCTTGGCAGCTGCTTTGCCAGACAAAGTACCATGAGCCTGGGTGAGAGAGGATGAGGAGGATGAGGACGGCTTAATCATCCACTCTACCAAGTCTTCGGCATGTTGCGGCTCAACACGGCCAGCTGCCGAAAACAAGGACGAGCCTGTCCCACGGCCATGTGCTGATGAGGATGCACCGTGTCCATGACCAGCACTGTTGCCTCTAGACACAGAGCCTGCTTGCCCTTGTGACTCTCTGCCTCTCCGTGTTGTCCTTCCAGACATTCTAATGACCTGGAAAGGACAAAGGCAGTACACACACCTCGCAGCTTTAGGTGCAAACTGCAGAGGACACGGGCAGTACACACCAAGTAGCTGTAGGTGCAAACTGCAGAGGACAAAGGCAGTACACACTACGTAGCTTTAGGTGCAATCTGCAGAGGACACGGGCAGTACACACCAAGTAGCTTTAGGTGCAAACTGTAGAGGACACGGGCAGTACACACCACGTAGCTTTAGGTGCAAACTGCAGAGGACACAGGCAGTACACACTACGTAGCTTTAGATGCAAACTGCAGTGGACATGGGCAGTACACACCAAGTAGCTTTAGGTGCAAACTGCAGAGGACAAAGGCAGTACACACTACATATCTTTAGGTGCAATCTGCAGAGGACACGTGCAGTACACACCACATAGCTTTAGGTGCAAACTGTAGAGGACACGGGCAGTACACACCACGTAGCTTTAGGTGGAAACTGCAGAGGACAAAGGCAGTACACACTAGGTAGCTTTAGGTGCAATCTGCAGAGGACACGGGCAGTATACACCAAGTAGCTTTAGGTGCAAACTGTAGAGGACACGGGCAGTACACACCACGTAGCTTTAGGTGCAAACTGCAGAGTACACAGGCAGTACACACTACATAGCTTTAGGTGCAAACTGCAGAGGACACGGGCAGTACACATCAAGTAGCTTTAGGTGCAAACTGCAGAGGACAAAGGCAGTACACACTACGTAGCTTTAGGTGCAATCTGCAGAGGACATGGGTAGTACACACCAAGTAGCTTAAGGTGCAAACTGCAGAGGACAAAGGCAGTACACACTACGTAGCTTGAGGTGCAATCTGCAGAGGACAAAGGCAGTACACACTATGTAGCTTGAGGTGCAATCTGCAGAGGACACGGGCAGTACACACCAAGTAGCTTTAGGTGCAAACTGCAGAGGACAAAGGCAGTACACACTACGTAGCTTGAGGTGCAATCTGCAGAGGACATGGGCAATACACACCAAGTAGCTTTAGGTGCAAACTGCAGAGGACAAAGGCAGTACACACTACGTAGCTTGAGGTGCAATCTGCAGAGGACATGGGCAGTACACACCAAGTAGCTTTAGGTGCAAACTGCAGAGGACAAAGGCAGTACACACTACGTAGCTTTAGGTGCAATCTGCAGAGGACACGGGCAGTACACACCAAGTAGCTTTAGGTGCAAACTGCAGAGGACAAAGGCAGTACACACTACGTAGCTTGAGGTGCAATCTGCAGAGGACACGGGCAGTACACACCAAGTAGCTTTAGGTGCAAACTGTAGAGAATACGGGCAGTACACACCACATAGCTTTAGGTGCAAACTGCAGAGGACACAGGCAGTACACACCACGTAGCTTTAGGTGCAAACTGCAGAGGACACAGGCAGTGCACACCAAGTAGCTTTAGGTGCAAACTGCAGAGGACAAAGGCAGTACACCACGTGAGAATACTGCAGCTAGCATAATCACCTGCCTGCCAGAAAATAAGGAAGAGCTGATCTAGCTAAACTATACAGTGTATAAATATATATACAACACCTGGTATGCATATATATCCTCTACACACTGTGGGCCGGATTCAGATACCTGAGCGTATCTTTCCTCCGACGTAACGTATCTCTGATACGTTACGCCGCTGTAACTTTGGGCGCAAGTTCTGTATTCAGAAAGAACTTGCGCCCTTATTTACGGTGGCGTAGCGTATGTGTTGCGGCGTAAGGCCGTGTAATTCAAATGGGGATGTTGGGGGCGTGTTGTATTTAAATTTGACTTGACCCCGCGTTGTTCACGTTTTTTTTGAACGACGCATGCGCCGTCTGTAAAATATCCCAGTGTGCAAGGACGTATTGGAATCGACATGAACGGAACTGACGTCCAGCCCTATTCGCGAACGACTTACGCAAACAAGGTAAAATTTTCAAAATTCGACGCGGGAACGACGGCCATACTTAACATAGGATACGCCGCACATACCCCTCATATAGCAGGGTAACTTTACGCTGGAAAAAGCCGAACGCAAACAACGTAAAAAAAAAAGCGCCGGGCGGTCGTTCGTTTCTGAATCGGCGTAAATACTAATTTGCATATTCCTCGCTTAAACATACGGACGCGCCACCTAGCGGCCAGCCAGAAAATGCAGCCTAAGATACTCACACCGGTCGGATCTTAGGGATATCTATGCATTACTGATTCTCTGAATCAGGTGCATAGATACAACCTCCCGCACTCAGAGATCAAGAGATACGCCGTCGTATCTCTTTTCTGAATCCGGCCCTGTAACTTTAACTGACTAGCCTGCCTGCTCTATCTACTTAGAAAAAATGACACGCTCTCTCTCTGTCTTCTCTCTCTTAACCACCGCAACACACTACACAAGGCCGACCTGCAGTCGGCCTTTAGTGTGGGGCGTGTACTAAACCCCCTGAGCCATAATTGGCCAAAGCCACCCTGGCTTTGGCCAATTATGGCTCTCCGTCTTTTGCGCGCTGTGATTGGCCAAGCATGCCGGTCATAGTGCATGCTTGGCCAATCATCAGCCAGCAATGCACTGCGATGCCGCAGTGAATTATGGGCTGTGACACGCCACTCGAATTTGGCGCGAATGGCCCGTAACATTCGTAATTCGACGAACGGTCGAACATACGATGTTCAAATCGAACATGGGTTCGACTCGAACACGAAGCTCATCCCTAGGTGTGGGAAGGATAGGCTTCTCTGAAGAGGACGGTTTTCAGGGATCATCTAAAAGCTAATAGAGTAGGAGATAATCAGACAGGTAAGGAGTTCCATTGAATTGGAGAGGCTCTGTAAAAGTCCTGGAGGCGAGCAAAGGAGGAGGTGAGAAGGGAGCCAGAGAGCAGGAGGTGTTGAGAGGAAAGAAAAGAACAATTAGGTTGGTATTTTGAGAATAGGCTATTGATGTAGCTGGGGGCTAAATTGTGGATGGCTTTGTAAGTTGGCTTTGTAATTTTTGTGTATTTTTTATTTATTTTTGTTGGGTGAACAGGAGCCAATGGAGGGATTACCAGAAAGGAGTAGCAGACACAGAGCGATTGGTGAGGTGGATAAGTCTGGCAGCAGCATTTATGATGGATTGAATGAGTAGGGAGTTGTAGTAGTCGGGGGGAGAGATGACTAGGGAGTAGTGATGGACAAATATCTGACGGAACAGTTCGCCAACGCTAACCGCAAACTTTCGCAAATGTCCGCAAACCTCAAGTTCGCGGCGTGCCCCATTGACTTTAATGGCAGACGAATACTAAAAACCAGCAGATCATATTTGCAGCCACAAAATTCTTACTAGCTGTGCACAAATAGTCCCACAACAAGGACACTGACCTACCAGAAGTATTAAGTGAATTACCGGATACATAAGTAAGTGCCGGCCATTACAGGCCCCAAAAATTAGCCGACAGGCGTTCACCTGACAGCAAACAACTTTGTATTCTGTGGTTGGAGGTACATTAAGCTATTCACCGGATACAGAAGTAAGTGCCGGCCAGTACAGGCCCCAAAAATTAGCCCACAGGCGTTCACCTGACAGCAAACAACTTTGTATTCCGTGGCTGGTGGTACAATAGGCATTCACCGGATACAGAAGTAAGTGACGCCCATTACATGCCCCAAAAATTAGCCCACAGGCATTCACCTGACAGCAAACAACTTTGTATTCTGTGGCTGGAGGTACATTAAGCTATTCACTGGATACCAGGGATGGACTGGCCATTGGGACTACAGGGAGTTTCCCGGTGGGCCGATGGCTCAGTGGGCCGGCTTCAGTGACAGCGGCCTGGGAGTTTCTCACATCTGCCTAATCTTGTCCCATAAGTGGGAGGCACCAAACTGATTCTTTGCCCCGGGTGAAATAATGTCTAGCTTCCCCACTGGTACTGCCTATAAGAGTACCAGTATCAGCCGTTCTACTCTAATAAAGAGTGGCTAGTGAAGGGGGAGAGGGTGCTTGGGTGGCCAGGGGGGGGGGTGCGGGAGTTGTCCGGCCGCTGTGGGAGAGACCTGTCATAGTGGGCCAGTCTGGATGAAGTCCAGGGCCAAATTTTTGTCCCAGTCCAGCCCTGCCGGATACAGAAGTAGGTGACGCCCATTACATGCCCCAAAAATTAGCCCACGGCCACAGGCGTTCACCTGACAGCAAACAACTTTGTATTCTGTGGCTGGTGGTACAATAGGCATTCACCGGATACAGAAGTAAGTGTCAGCCATTACAGGCCCCAAAAATTAGCCCATGGCCACAGGCGTTCACCTGACAGCAAACATATTTGTATTCTGTGGCTGGAGGTACATTAAGCTATTCACCGGATACAAAATTGAGTGCCGGCCAGTACAGGCCCCAAAAATTAGCCCACAGGCATTCACCTGACAGCAAACAACTTTGTATTCTGTGGCTGGAGGTACATTAGGCATTCACCGGATACAAAAGTAAGTGCCAGCCAGTACAGGCCCCAAAATTAGCCCACAGGCATTCACCTGAATTTGAATCAAACATGATCTACTGGTCACGTTGAATTCCTCCGAGATCCATGCCTCATTAATTTTTATAAATGTGAGGTAGACAACACTGTTGTGAGCGAGGCGAGTGTGCTTATCGGTCACGACCCCGCCTGCTGCGCTGAACGTAATTTCGGACAGGACACTGGACGAGGGGCAAGCCAACAGTTCCATTGCAAATTGTGCAAGCTCTGGCTAGAGGTCAAGCCTGCCCACCCAGTAGTCCAGGGGTTCATCACTTCTCAGTGCGTCCACATCGGCCGTTAACCTGATGTAGTCGGACACTTGTCGGTCTAGGCGTTCCCTGATGCTGGATCCGGAGGACAGCTGTCGATGGGTGGGCTGAAAGAATGATCTCATATCATTAGTGACCAAAACATCTTCAAACCGCCCTCTTCTTGCAGGCGCTGTTAGATTGGTACCCCAAACTGTTTCTCTGTGAGTGGAAATTCCTCTGCCAACGCACGCAAAAGCACAATGCAGCATTTCTCGAAGCAAGGCCTGGAAGTGCTGCATTCTGATAGCCCTCTGTGATGGTGGTAACATTTTCGACATATTTTGTTTGTATCGGGGGTCTAAGTACGTTGCCACCCAGTACCGGTCCTTGCCCTTTATGCTTTTTATACGGGGGTCCCTCTTAAAACACTGGAGCATGAAGGCCCCATTTGCATTAAACTGGAAGCGCTGTACTGGCCTGGCTCCTGCTCATCATCCTGGATAATGTCGTCCTCCTCCCCCCCATCCACGGACAACAGGGATCCCAGAAAGGTTTAAAGCATGCTCTTCTTGCTCCTCCTCCTCCACCCTGGCACCATCCTCCTCTGACTCCTCTTCAGACTCCCGTTGTTGACTTGTCTCAGGTGGAGTAGCCCCCCCTGGGAATTCATCCAGCATTGCGACTTCCTCATCTTCCTGCTCCTGCTCCTCGACGGCTTGATCAATGACACGATGCAATGCACACTCCAGAAGGAAGGCGTAAGATGTCACTGATGGTGCCCTGGCTGCGACTGACCAGTTTGATGATCTCATCAAATGGCCGCAGAAGTCTTCATGAGTCGCACATGAGCAGCCACTGGCGCAGTGAAAAAAAACCAAGCTCCCCAGAACCTGTCCTGTCGCAGAGTTCATACAGGTATTCGTTAACTGCACGTTTCTGCTGGAGCAGCCCATCAAGCATTTACAAGGGTGAGTTCCATCGCGTCGGGCAATCACAAATAAGACGTCTGACGGGCAGTTCGTGTAAGATCTTCTGAAATGGGCCGAGATTTTCCTGGCCTGCCACAAGACATCCTGGACCCCAGGGTATTTGGCAACGAATCGCTGCACGATCAAGTTCAGGACGTGTGCCATGCATGACACGTGTGTAATTTTGCCCTGTTTCAGTGCGCTCAGCAGATTGGCACCGTTGTCGCACACCACTTTACCAACTGTCAAATTAAACAGTGTTAGCCACTGATCTGCCTGTGAACGCAAAGCTGAAAGGAGTGTAGGACCAGTGTGGCGCTTGTCTTCCAGGCACAACAGACACAGCACAGCATGGCAACGTCTCACCTGGCATGATGAATAGGTTCTGGGGATCTTGGGCGGTGCAGTGGAAGAGACGGTAGCATCGGAAAAGGAGGAGTCAGCCGAGGAGGAGAGGGAGGATGGAGTAGGAGGAGGAGAAGAAGAGGAAGGGCTGCATGCAATCCATGGCGGTAAAACCAAATCTACATGGGTGCCACAGGTTACATGCTTGACGGCCGTCAGAAGTTTCACCCAGTGGGCAGTAAAAGTTATATACCTTCCCTGCCTGTGTTTGCTAGACCACGTGTCTGTGGTCAGATGTATCTTGGCACCGACACTGTGTGCCAGAGATACATTCACTTCCCGCTGAACATGGCTATATAGCTCTGGGATGCCCTTCTGCGAAACATATTTCCTTCCTGGGACCTTCCATTGATGTGTTCCAATGGCCACAAATTTTCGAAAGACCTCCGAGTCCACCAGTTTATATGGCAGTAGTTGGCGGGCTATCAGTTCCGACAAGCCAGCGGTCAACCGTTGGGCAAGAGGGTTATGCGGCATCATCATTTTATTACGATCGAACATTTGGGCCATGGAAGCCTGCCTTTTTGCAGAAAAACGTGAGGACGGCATTATGAAAGGTAAAGTGGAGGACAATTGTGAGCATAGAGGAGAAGGTGAAGGAGAAGAGGCTGGACGATGAGAGCCTGGAGTGTGGCTTTGTGGGTTCTGAAGGCGTTGCTCCCATTGGGCTCGGTGAGGGGAGGACAGGTGTCTTCTTAAGGCGGTCGTCCCTAGGTGAGTGTTAGGCTTACCGCGACTTATGCGTTGACTGCAAACGCTGCAGATGGCAACACTATTGTCTGACACGTTAAAAAAGCCCACACTGCGGAGCCATGGGCCGGCGTCCTGGGAGCGCCAGATGTGACCGTACATGGTTGATGGCTCGCTCCTGATACATTAGGAGTCTGGTTTGTCCCTCCTGTGCAATGTAAGTTCAGCCTGCTTCTCCTCCCTATCTGCTGGTCCATCTCTCCCTCTGAACTCCCCTCCTCTTCCTCTCTTGTGGGCACCCACGTGACGTCTGTAGACACTTCATCATCAACGTCACCTTCCCCATCACTAACAATAGAGATCTCGGAGTAGGCAGCAACAGCGGGCACCAACTGGGTACTGGGTACTGTCGTCAGACTGCTGAGTGCTGCTGAGTGCTGGCTGTTGCTACCTCCTCTTCCTGATCCAATGCCAAGATTGGCTGCGCATCGGAAATGTCTTCTGATGGTTCGGAAAATAATTCCTGTGACTCAAGCGGAGGGTATATGGTGGTGGTGGTGGGTGGTGAGCCAATCAACCAAGTCTGGTGCGTCCTTTGACGTAATCGAACAAACATTGTGCCACTTCCCACTTTGGCTCCAGCCTGGTGCTCCTGCCCTACCCCTACCACTCCTGCGGAAGGGCCTGCCTCTTCCTCTGCCTGACATTTTTTAAATGACCTGTGACAAAAGTCTCTAGAGAAGCGCAGTATATGTGGAAGAAGGTATTGTCGTTTTTGGGGGCCACTGGTTTATCACACCAGTTATGAAACTTTTTTTTCAGGAAATTTTGTCACTATGTGTAGCAGAGGTAACGCAGCAAAAGCGACAAAAATTCTGCAGTACCCAAATACACTATTGTGAAAGTATATTTTTAGATAACACCACGCTTCAATCTGTCGTTTTGTGGGGCCACTGGTTTATCGCACCAGTTATAAAACTTTTTTTTCAGGAAATTTTGTCAATGTGTGTAGCAGAGGTAACCCATCAAAAGAGGCAAAAGTTCTGCAGTACCCTAATACACCACCAGTCACAATGCTGCACAATACAAATCCACTATAACAGGGCTCAAAATTTCAAGTCCTGAGCTACTAGCCAGGCCTCAAGAGTTACTCGCCACCAGTTGCCCCACCTAATTCATACACTGCCCTGCGCCTAATTGCACCCGTAAACACGCCCTCATAGATTATCTCATGGAATGACAATGTTTTATGCAGAATCAAGTTACAAAATTAAATATTACCAACAACAACTTTAACAAAATGGGACAGGGCACTGGGGGCAGACCAGAGGGACAGGGCACTGGGGGCAGACCAGAGGGACAGGGCACTGGGGGGTAGACCAGAGGGACAGGGCACTGGGGGGTAGACCAGAGGGACAGGGCACTGGGGGGTAGACCAGAGGGACAGGGCACTGGGGGGTAGACCAGAGGGACAGGGCACTGGGGGGTAGACCAGAGGGACAGGGCACTGGGGGGTAGACCAGAGGGACAGGGCACTGGGGGGTAGACCAGAGGGGCAGGGCACTGGGGGGTAGACCAGAGGGGCAGGGCACTGGGGGGGAGACCAGAGGGGCAGGGAACTGGGGGGGAGACCAGAGGGGCAGGGCACTGGGGGGGGAGACCAGAGGGGCAGGGCACTGGGGGGGAGACCAGAGGGGCAGGGCACTGGGGGGTAGACCAGAGGCACAGGGCACTGGGGGCAGCCCAGAGGCACAGGGCACTGGGGTCAGACCAGAGGGACATGGCACTAGAACTGGGTCTCTTCCCCATTCTCTTGCTGTCTCCTCTGCAACTCCCATCCATCCTCTCTCTCTCTCTCTCCCATTCATCTCATCATCAGGAGCCTGTGTGTGCGGCTCCACGCTTGCATGTCCCCACTTCCCCCTTTTATTCAGGCTGGCAGAGAGGAGAGGAGCTGCAGCACAGCGGGAGGGAGTACAATCCAGCGCTGAGATCCACACAACTGCACAGCCATTGACACCATAGCACAGCGCACACTGACAGCGCACAGCACACACTGACAGCGCACAGCACACATTGAGACCAGTCTGCTCACAGTGCTCAGGCTAAACTGTTGGACACTTACATGGAGCACAAGGAGAAGAAAACTGCACAAACCAGAAGGCTGCCGCTCTCATGTCAGGGCAACTTTCAGTGAGCGCTGCACCGGAGTGGTAATTTTTGCAATCCTCCACCTCACTCATTACTTTCTGCTCTCCAGCTACATTGGTCGGGGCCCGGGGGAGGGGGGCAGGCTCAGAGAGGTCATACTGTTGGGTCCCATGGCTTAATGAGAATTGTAAGGAGAGCTCCTGTGTACTGCTCTGCCTGTGCGCGGCTCACCAGACTACTTTTCCCGAGCATGCACCTTTCCTCTTCGGCCGCCAATCTCATCGGACTCTAAGGCCCCGTACACACGACCGAGTTTCTCGGCAGAATTCAGTCAGAAACTCGGTTCAGAGCTGAATTCTGCCGAGAAACCCGGCCGTGTGTACACTTTCGGCCGAGGAAGCCGACGAGGACCTCGGCGAGGAAATAGAGAACATGTTCTCTATTTCCTCGTTGTTCAATGGCAAAAGTCGGCCCACCGAGTTCCTCGGCGGCTTCCACACTGAACTCGACGAGGAACTCGATGTGTTTGGCACGTCGAGTTCCTCGGTCGTGTGTACAGGGCCTGAGTGTAGGCACAGATTGGAGGGAGATTGGTCATGCAGCCCTGTCATCACTCGCCCCCAGCTTAAATCCACTCGCCAAATGCTAGTAGGCGAGTGGAAATTTTGAGGGCTGCACTATAATATGCTTTCTATATTTGAAAAAATATTATAAGTGTATTACACCCCTATATACTGCACACCAAACAATAGTACACCTATACCAGTCCTTGAAAGGACTTTTGTGGACCTGTTAGGTAACGATTTGTGTCACTACAGTCTGTCCCTGCTCTGCACACAGCAACCTGTCCCTACACTGACAAAAAGTATATGAGTGTATTCAGAGCTTTGTTTCTCAGTAGAAGGGTCTTAAAGGGGCATTAAATACCAGGATTGCATTACATACAGAGTGCAGAGTTCAGGGGGTTACACACAGAGTGCAGAGCTGTCACTTGTAAACACAGAAACCAGAATTTTGTGTTGAGCAGGCACCAACCAAAGGGTCTGAGCCAGAGATGGTGGAACTGAGTTCCCCCAAGTTCCCCCTGAAAAAAAGCCCTGAGTGTATTACACCCCTATATACTGCACAGCAAGTAGTACACCTATACCAGTCCTTGAAAGGACTTTTATGGACCTGTTAGATAACGATATGTGTCACTACAGTCTGTCCCTGCTCTGCACACAGCAACCTGTCCCTACACTGGCAAAAAATGTTTATGAGTGTATTACACCCCTATATACTGCACAGCAAGTAGTACACCTATACCAGTCCTTAAAAGGACTTTTGTGGACCTTATAGATAGATAGATAGCTATTTGATTCAATACAACCTGTCCCTGCTCCAAACAGCAACCTCTCCCTACACAAAAAGCAGAATGTAAAATGGCCACCAGATCAGGACTTTTTATAAGGTAGGGAGTATGTCCATGTGCTGAAATGTTTCAATTGGCTGTCCTGCACCACCCGATGGATGTGTCATGGGTCAAAGTTCTTCTCAATGTAAAATGGCGGACCACCGCGAATATCGCCAGATGTCCGCCTGTTCGGTGGACCGCGAACAAGCAAAGTTCGCCGCCAAACGACCGCCGATCGAACCGCCAGGCCATCTCTACTAGGGAGTGAATTAAGAGCTTTGTTGTGTTGTTGGTTAGAAGGGGGCATATTTTGGAGATGTTGCGGAGGTTGAGGCGGCAAGATTTGGACAGTGATTGGATGCAGGGCTTAAAATAGAGTTCAGAGTTCACGACTACACCTAGGACCTTGGCATCCGGGGATTGGCTGATAGTTGTGCCATTGATTTTGACAGAGAGATCAGGGGAAGCTGAATGTGGTGGAGGAAAAATTATAAGTTTAGTTTTGGATAGATTAAGCTTGAGGAAGTGATGTGACATCCACACTGGTATATCTGTCAGTAAATTGGTAATACATGAGGAGACTGAGGGAGTGAGCTGAGGGGTAGAGAGATAGATTTGGGTGTTGTTGGCGTAGAGATTTGAGCCATGGGAGGCTGACCCAGGGAGGAGGAGTAGATTGAAAATAGGAGAGGCCCAAGAAAAGAACCTTGGGGTCCCCAACAGAGAAAGGAAGATAAGAGGAGAAAGTAGAGATGTAAGTAATGCTAAACATGTACTTGGATAAGTAGGAAGAGAACCAGCGAAGAGTACAGTCACAGAGATCAACTGTGTAGAATTTTTGGAGGAGGAGGAGGGGGTGGTAAAACGTATCAAAGGCAACAGAAAGGTCCAAGTGTAGGAGTACAGAATAGTGTCCATTGAAGGAGTTTGGATAGAAAGGGGAGCAATATATATGTAGTATCTCTGTAACAATGCATAAGCTAAATTTTATAGGAAGTGTTCAGTACCTGAAATGGACCTAAGCTGTAGAAGTACAGGCAGCTAGCTTGGGTATTGTCTGAAGGTGAAATCAGCCACTATGGGATTAATTTACTAAAGTTTGGTGTTGCTTGGCATAGAAAATAATCATCTTCCAGGTTTTTTTTTGTCAAAGCTTAATTGAACAAGCTGAAGTGGCTACCATGCAGAGCTGCACCAGAAGAGAGAAGAAGGTTCAGGTCTGCTCTGTGCAAACCCATTGCATAGAGCGGGTAAATATGACATGTTGGTTGTTTGTTCTCCAATAATTTTAATTTTTTTACTTTACAAGCACTTTAAATGGTAATTCCACTGTAAATTTTTATGTTCAGTGGTGAATCATTTGCACTTTTATTGAGTCATTTACATTGCTTGGTTGTACAAGGTCTTCATTTCAACATTGTATCTGATAGTATACTTTGATAGGCAAAACAGTAATTATTATGTATCTTAGCTGTGCATTTAACTGTTTTCCCTGCGTCACACTGAAGATATAAACCAATTAGTACTATATAACACACAGTTGCATCCGGTCACAGGCTTCTAAGCGCTTCTATGATAATAATAGATGTGGCAGAGATAACAGGGACTTCTTTCAACCATTATGAGAATTAATCAACAAGAAAAAGCATGTCTGTCACTGGAAAGAACTTGCAAGTTGGGTTCCTGGGGAATTCATGTGGGTTGAGTCTGCATGCTTTATTATTGTGCCACACATAACCAACTTCGCCATCTTCCTTCACATGCTTCCATACACAGGAAAAGTAGATATATGCTTCATAAAGAGCTTTATATGCTTTACTTTGTCTAGATTTTGGATTTAATTTTTGTTTCTTTATAGAAAGCTGCCTGCAAGCAGACATTTCATTCTCATACACTGAAAAAGGGTTTAAAACCACCAAGGAACAATTGTCTAAAACCAGCTTTGCCGCATTCAGTTCCTATTGGGGCATTATATAGGGTCAGAAAAACTTACAAGCATTTTTGTTCTTATAGTACCAGAGCAGTAAGCAACAGTGGTTTTTCAGCTGCTATTTACAGTACCATAGGGAAAAGCATCTCATGTACACTATATTGCCAAAAGTAGAACACCTTTGGGATTAATTAGAGCAGAGACTGTGCTCCAGACCTTCTCATCCAAAATCAGTGCCTGACCTTACAAATGCATTTCTGGAAAAAGAAAATTCCCGCACTCCTAAACCTTTTGGACAGCCTTTGCAGAAGAGTTGAAGCGGTTATAGCTGCAAATGTTGGACCAACTCAATATTAAACCCTATTCACTAAGACTGGGATGCCATTAAAGTTCATGTGTGCGGCAGGCATCCCAATGCTTTCGGCAATATAGTGTATGTTTAAGGAAGTTCTCTAAATAATAATGCACTAACATACTGGGATCTATTCGTAAATAAGGTGAAACTCTGCTGACTTTTATCATCCAATAATGTGCAATTCCTTTGCACATGATTGGGTGTCCTTTGTAAAACTTTCATCATGGTAACGACTACAACATACAGGGATATACAAGGTAATACTGACATATAATCACACACATAGGTTGGACTTGATGGACTTGTGTCTTTTTTCCACCTACTATGTAACTATGTAACTAACTAAGCTAAAGGCAAAACTCCATTGCAAGGTGAAAACTTATTGAACAGTCTATTTGCCTTTACTAAATCAACCAGCTCTGTGAGGGCAAAAAAATCCTTGAACTTTTAATAGATCAAGGATTCTACAAGGAAATGTGTTATACAAACCTGGTAAATTCTAATAGCTAGATTCACAGACACCGCCGCAACTTTAAGGCGGCGTAGCGTATCGTATTTATGATACGCCGCCTTAAGTCAGAGAGGCAAGTACTGTATTCACAAAGTACTTGCCTCCTAACTTATGGCGGCGTAGCGTAAATAGGGCCGGCGTAAGCGCGCCTAATTCAAATTAGGATGAGGGGGCGTGTTTTATGTTAATGTGGTGTGACCTGACGTGATTGACGTTTTTTACGAACGGCGCATGCGCCGTCCGTGTACATATCCCAGTGTGCATTGCTCCAAAGTACGCCGCAAGGACGTATTGGTTTAGACGTGAACGTAAATTACGTCCAGCCCTATTCACGGACGTCTTACGCAAACGACGTAAAATTTTCAAATTTCGATGCGGGAACGACAGCCATACTTAACATTGACTAGTCCAGCTATTTGATGGAATAACTTTACACCTGAAAACGCCTTACGTAAACGGCGTATCTTTACTGCGACGGGCGCATGTACGTTCGTGAATAGGCGTATCTAGTCATTTACATATTCTACGCCGAACTCAACGGAAGCGCCACCTAGCGGCCAGCCTAAATATTGCACCCTAAGATACGACGGCGCAGGCTGTCGTATCTTAGCTAGCTTTAAGTGTATCTCAGTTTGAGAATACACTTAAACTTAGGACGGCGCAGATTCCGAGTTAGGTCGGCGTATCTACTGATACGCCAGCCTACTCTGAATCTAGCTATAAAAGTCCTTTAAACTATTTCCATACCAGGCCTATTTTGGCACTCCTCTCCTACATGTAAAAATCATATATTTTTATTTTATTTTTTAGCAGAGACTCTAGGGAATAAAATGGCAGTCGTTGCAACCTTTTATGTAACACAGTATTTGCGCAACAATTTTTCGAATGCAATTTTTGGGGAAAAAAACTGTTTCAATTATTAAAAAAAAAGAACAAAATGGTAAAGTTAGCCCAATTTTTTTGTATAATGTGAAAGATGGTGTTATGCCGAGTAAATAGATATCGAAAATGCCACACTTTAAAATAGCAAACACTTGTGTAATGGCGCCAAACTTTGGTATTTAAAAAATCTCCATAGGTGAGGCTTTAATTTTTTTTTACAGGTTACCAGTTTAGAGTTACAGAGGAGGTCTAGTGCTAGAGTTGTTGCTCTTGCTCTAATGCATGCTGCTGTAGGCATCATTCAGATATCCCCACTGAAAGTCAAATATGTCATATGACGTCCTTGGGCTGGAAGTGGTTAAAAGCCTGCAGCTCAGTTGTATTCTTGGGAGCAGGAGCTTCCTTATTGTCTTTTAAAATAATAGCCATTGGAAAGATCTAATCTACATCAAGTTCTTAGCTTAGGAACTCAAAGCTGGGTGCTACAAAAACACATGCTTCTTAAAGTGAACTTTTGCTTTGCCCCTGCAGAGCTTAGCAACATGTTAATGCTAATACATACTATACTTACCTGCCCTTTTATTCTCTTTAATTAATTGGGCAACCACCAGCAAAGACAATCTGGATATAGGTGAACATGTGATTATCTCTTCACTCTTGGTGCTTGTGTTTGGCGATAGGCAATTTGTGCACCCGGCGCTGTCACCCAAGCATGGCAGAGAGAGTCCCTAATGTTGTGTAACATAGGGCTCACACTCACTTGCTTTTAGTGGCCCCTGTCCTAAATGCACTTTTTTGCCAATTCCTTGGATATTAACCTTAAAATTTGAAAAGATTGATTTGAGAGATTCAGCTCCCCTTGACTTCTATAGTTTGGATAAAACATGTAAACTTTTGATATTTTCATCCAAACCTACCCAAATTTAACTCAGGATTGTTCAGGACATACCTATTTGTAAGCTGTGTTCTGTAAATTCAGTATTTTCTTGCACAATTTTATTGCACAAAAGTATTGCTGTCTGTATCTCTGTTAGGGTGATTTACCCTCTCTATTTCGCCTATTTAAGTGAAGGAAAAATCACACATTTTTGGTTGTCCCCAGAAAAGCAATAGACAGGAAATCTTTCAGTAGAAACACTAGTTCTGGTGACCTGGGGGGGGGGGGGGCACAATTGATTCCCTTTGATAACAGGTATTTCCTCTCATTTCTTGATTTGGCTATGGGACAGGAAGTGAGAATAAATCTCACAGATGGCAAAAAAAAAACTGTCTGGGGTTATAATCTTCGCTCTAACTGCTCAGTTAAGCCAGTCATAAACAAAATCAGCCAGTTCAGCAGGAACCAGTCACATTTCACTTTCAATAGATTTTTATTGAAAAAATGTAAAGGTAAAAAACATGGCATATGAGAACTTTTTGAAATTGCCAAGGAGATAGCAGACAGCTAGAACTCAGCTGCTGAGAATGTAAAAACATCCAACAATATATATTGCTTAATAATAAACAAAACTTGTAGCCTGTAAGTTAGACTAGGTATAGATGAGCCAGGTAATATCGCAACAGGTCACAACACAAAAGGCAGGTCCAGACGTCAAGTCTGAATCAACAACAAAATCTGCAACAAGGAAAAGAAGGTAAGAGAAAGGAAGGATGTCCACAGTAGGAGAATGGGAGAGAGAGGTAGAATAAGGTAAAAGAAAGGGGGAGGGAAAGAAAGGAGGTAAGGGAGGGGGAAATTTTAAAAAAAATTCCCTCCCCCTTTTTTCTTTTCTCCCCCTTCCCCCCCTCCCATTCCTCTTTTCCCCCCTTTTTTTCCTCCCCTCCCTTTCCCTCTTGGTTGATTATGTCTTTCCCTTCCCAGTCACTGTCCCCCCCTCCCCCCACCACCCACACCTTCACATCGCCTTCTTTTACCTCCTCTTTTTTTATCACGGTTGCCATTACACATGTGTGCACTCCCCTCCTCACCCAAGGCCTGGGCTTGTTATACTAATTATCATTTTTACTTTATATATCCAAGTAGTAGGTCCACCCAGACATATGCGCGCCCCCTGGTCGCCATACGGGACCCTGTGCCCGTCCCGCTCGCTTGTTGTCTTTTCTAGGTGAGCAGCTGAGCCCCTTGTTCCCCAATCTACCCTCTGTATATGTTGTTCAAAGTATAATTGTTTATTGTTTGTTATTTTAATTTTAGACGTGCTTCTGATGAAGCGGCCAAAGCCGCAAAACTAGTCAAGCTGATTGTCATTTTATTCTTCACCACTTGCTGTGTTTTTTACTGATGTTGTATTTAATAAAAATGTTTCCTATAAATTGTATATCTGTGTTTGTACACTTTATATCTATATTACCAGTACCGCAATAGTCCAACAATGGCCCCACCCCCTTTGGCTTTCTGGTCTGGGGACCTTAGAACCAATCCCTCTATAGCTTTTGAATAGTGTGAGGTTTAGAGGTCAGAGAACCCAATCTACAATAAACATGGCATATATGAAAACTGCAAAACAGTACAAACAATGAAAACAAGTGCAAAACAGGTCTGCCAAGTGCCTCCGCTGGGCTCGTCAACTTAATCTAACTGAGCATGCACCAACAGGGGGATAAAAGGAAAAATAAAAGTAAATATACATTAATACGGCAAAAAAAAGGGGGAGTTTGGGGAAATGCCTAAAGCAGATGGGCCACATCTACTAGGTAAATGTAGGTCCTTGGAGCGCCTAAGCCTAAGATCAATGGGATCAGAAAGCTAACCCCCAAACTCGGGAGTGCAATTTTGACAAGCTTCTCAGGCAAACAAAGGAATGCAAATTGACATTGAGAAAGTCTCAAGAGATCCCATTTACACATGTCTAAGCAGCTCAAATCAAACCTAGGGTAGACAAAGGTAATGCAACTAAATACCACATCCCCCTCACCTGTTAATGTCCACAATCAGAACATGGGGTGGGCAGAGTGACATCAAAAATAAAAGATTCCCTATTTTTTATTCCTTTCCTTTAAAAAACAAGCAAAGTGGAAAAATAAGGGGGGGGGGGAATTAAAGTTCAGCTCATCTGACTTGTGGCACGAACACATCACGAGTGTCGGCGCCTAGCTTTAGCAGGGGATCAAGGAGACAGCTTACGGTTCATGTCAATAAGTTCCAGAGGGAGATCAGATGAGAAGCTAGCGATGTCCAGGGGGAATGTACAGTGATAAATAAGCACGAGCATAATAGAACATCCCCTTCATCTTGCTAGATGATCGTAGAATCTGTGCAACAATTAGAATGGCCGAGACCGTGGAAGGTAAAAGCGGGTGGCGGGATTTGGCAAAGAAGAATCAATGACGTTAGGCGTCCGCTCGGTCTCTACCCCTGGGTGGTGTCGAGGGGGAACCTGGGCTGCGTTGGTACAAATCGCGGCAGGATGCATGATTACCTGGAGAGGCCGGGCTGGCCCTATCCCTGCGGGATCTATGGCGTTGAGCCTTCAGAGATGGATTCATGGAGACCGGGAGCCAGGGTCCAGAGGGGAAGTAGAAAGCATACCACTCCGGAAGGTCGACGAGTGGAATATCGAGTTGCTCGCAGAAGTTGTGAAGGTCTTCCGGTGTGCGAAGAAGGGCAGAGCGCCCTCTAGTGGATGCCGACAATCCAAAGAGGAATTTCCAACAGTATTGTATATTTCTGGAGCGTAAAGCCTCCAGCAGGGGGCGCAGGGCGCGCCTGTTCTAAAGTGTTATCTGGAACAAGTCTTGGAAAAGTTTAACCTCTGCACCATTATGGAGGATTCGTCCTCTATCCCTGGCTTTGCGAAGGATTTTCTCCTTAAGTTGAAAGTTAACTACACAACAGATCACATCTTTGGATGGCTCATTATCCCAGGGTTGAGGATACAGTGCGCGGTGGGCCCTTTCCATTTCAACGGGTGAATCAGCCGGGCGTTCCATCAAATCATTAAAGATTGAACAAAGAGTCTGTTGCAGGGTCCCTGGTTCTACACTCTCAGGGACTCCCCATACTCGTATGTTATGTCTCCGGCCTCGATTGTCGAGGTCCTCGACGTGCCTATGGAGCTCCAGGAGGTGGGAAAGTTGGGAGTCATAGGTAGTCTGAACCTGTCGGATGGCGGCCGCGTGCGTCTGGGTGGTTTGTTCCACCTCGTCAATCCGGTGTGCAACCACACAAATTTCCACCTTGAGATCAGCGACCGCTGATGTGACAGCATTCTTTATGTCTGCAGTCATCGTTTCTAGATCAAACAAGCTGGGGGGGGTGAGTTCGTCCCGCGCTCGAGGCAGGCTCCAGAGGCGGCGAATCGAGTTCCAGACTAAGCGGGCTCGGGGCTTGGGCCTGTGTAGCCGTGTGGGCCACCATGCGCTGTGATCTGAATATCTCCAGGATATTTCTATTGAGCTGCGTACCGGACACACCCATTGCTCAGTATGTTGACGAGCTTTGGGTGGCTCTGCTCATGGCAAAAAGCGAGGTGTAGGTTTCCCAAACAGGCTAAAATCGATCCCTGGGTTGCAGGAGCACACGGCTTAAGCTGCCATCTCGGTCTCCGTCCCGTTACTACTTGTTTTCATTAAATATATGATTTATACTGCACTCAGTCTGGCGCCCTTAAACAAGGACCATGATTGCAAATGGTAAAAAAAAAAAAAAAAATGATAAAAAAAAAGCAATATGCAATTCTCAAAAAAAAAATAATAATTCCACAACATTAATAAGTGAAACATAATAAAAGTGCTCTGTCCTAAATATTGATGATGATCAATATAACAAGTCTCTTTGCCTATGTTAAAGTGCCTTGTGCTTTCTTCTGCTACAGTATCCACTTTAGTGCCACCACTTCACCACATGCGTGATATAGATTCCCATTCACGAAATTAGTTGACTCTTTTGTTGTATAACAAAAGGAGTCAAAATTGCTTAGTGGCCACCCAGAGACCAGGGGTATACGCCAAAACGCTCTCCAGTGTCCTTTTCTCATGGTAGTGTCACCAATGGCTCCAATTGCAAAGTTATTTGTGGATGAGGAAGAAAGAGAAGGATGGACTTCTCATAGTGTAAAATACTTCAGGTTACTTTTAAAATATATGGACTTTCCATTAGTACAAAATGAAACCGTGGGCCGCTAGACTCCAGCGTGCCTTTCACCTTCTTGGAAAACTATGCACTGTGCCTTCCAACTTGATGTGTTTCAGGTTGGATCTTAAGAAAGGAACCTAAGGGGTTAATACTCCACATTGTGTAAAAATACTTTTTGATCCTGTCTTCTCTGATCCTCCCCTTTTTCTACTGTCCCCAATCCATCGTCTCATAAGACAGAGCCTTTGGGGTCACTATGCACATCCTCAGTTTGGTGTGTATTGCTAGAGAGTTTTTTTCTTCTTGGGTGGGTACATGTGATCAGAACAGGGCCAATCAGCACTGTCCAGACAGAGGGTCAGGGGTCCTGCAGCCTCATAGGACAGCCAGAGCAGATTGAATACTCCTTCTATAAGCTTTAACCAGCCACTGACAGAAGCCACAAGACTGCTCTAACTGCTGATGAGAAAGGGTATTTAGCAGTTTATATTTACTAAAATAATTACATTTCCATGTTCTGTGGTGACCAGATATAGTGAATGCAGGGTCCTGGGTTCAGTAACACTTTATTGTCTAAAACTGATAAAATAAATATACACATATTAAAGTAAAAAAAACAAACAAAAAAATAACATAGTAATAAAAATAAACAAATTTAAACAAAAAGCAATATAATAACATCAGTGTGTATACACCATATCTATATATTTATTTCCGTGTTAATCTGAGGCCCCGTACACACGACCGAGTTTCTCGGCAGAATTCAGCCAGAAACTCGGTTCAGAGCTGAATTCTGCCGAGAAACCCGGCCGTGTGTACACTTTCGGCCGAGGAAGCCGACGAGGACCTCGGCGAGGAAATAGAGAACATGTTCTCTATTTCCTAGTTGTTCTATGGGAGAACTCGGCCCGCCGAGCTCCTCTGCGGCTCCAGGACTGAACACGCCGAGGAACTCGATGTGTTTGGCACGTCGAGTTCCTCGGCCGTGTGTACGGGGCCTCACTGTTCTCATAAAGAAAATATTTCAGCATTTTAGAGTTTAAACTTCAAGTTGTAAAACTTTGAAGCCTCGTACACACGGCCGAGGAACTCGACGTGCCAAACACATCGAGTTCCTCGGCCAGTTCAGCACTGAAGCCGCCGAGGAGCTCGGCGGGACGAGAGCTCCGATAGAACAACGAGGAAATAGAGAACATGTTCTCTATTTCCTCGTCGAGCTCCTCGTCGGCTTCCTCGGCTGAAAGTGTACACACGACCAGTTTCCTCGGCAGAATTCAGCCAGAAACTCGGTCGGAAGCTGAATTCTGCCGAGGAAACTGGTCGTGTGTACGAGGCCTAACACTCTGCTTACTCTAGTCCACGAGAAAAATATAACATAATTAAAAAGGCAGAGAATTTGACGATCAAAAGTATTTTAAGTTTAATGAATGCTTACATAAAATATCCATCGTTATTTTACTGTCTATTCATTAGTTCTACATTTCAGTTTCCTTCTTTACAATTGATGGGTTTAGGTGACTTAATAAACTCAAGTTCACTTGATTGATTGTCCACCTTAGTTATATCCCTGCATTCAGCTAATTTATCACTGTTGTATTTCTAATAAGGTTTTTAGATCTGGTGGATACTTGGAGATGTATGTATCTGACTCTGAGGACTTACTCATGCTGTTCAGCCTAGTACAGGTCATTTTCATGATTTGACATAGCATTGCTCTCACAGTGTCAGGTCCCTAATGTGGCAGAGATTAAATATCTGCCTTGCTTGGCCTTTGATCACACTCCAGTTATACTGCATTTAAGAGGTGAAATAATTTTCTTACTATTAGCTGGCAGTCTCTTTTTTTCCCTTAAAATAGTTTGAGTTTGTAACAATAGATGATGATCTATCAATGCAACAGAAGGTCTTCTGAACCCATTAACTGTATGGAAAATATATAAGCCATATGCATGTCCTAAATTTTGGCAGTGGATATTAAAAAGTTAACAATAAAAATAATAATTTGCTTAAGAAAATAAAACTACAGGATTTAAATTTTCCAATAAACCACGTAAGGCAAATACAATACAAATGCACTTAGCTTCCAGAGCATATTTATTGCCTTTACGGAATTAAAGTTACATAAAAACCTTTTAGTTAGCCCAGGTAATATATATGAAAATGACAATTATGGCAATTAGAACTAATAGACCTTTTCATAGACAAGGTCAAGGTTTTGCTTATAATGATATTCATGGTTGTAATGGCAAAGATATTCCTCCTCCATGCAGACGGCAGACAGGCATTCTACAATAGACAGATGTATTACAATAGAATATATTGTCCTCTGCTAGGTATGTATGCAGTTAAATATTTATGAAGTATTCATTTACCAAAACAGATGATGTTTAGAATAGTAGTTATAGTATATAGTTTTCTCATGTTTGAGGAAAATATAGTAGAATTCTAGCCACACAGGTATGAATACCATATACACTATATTACAAAAAGTATTGGGATGCCTGCCTTTACATGCTCATGAACTTTAATGGCATCCCAGTCTTAGATCGTAGGGTTCAATATTGAGTTGGCCCACCCTTTTCAACTATAACAGCTTCAACTCTTCTGGGAAGGCTGTCCACAAGGTTTAGGAGTGTGTCTATAGGAATGTTTGACCATTCTTCCAGAAGCACATTTGCGGGGTCAGTCACTGATGTGGATGAGAATTCCTGGCTTGCAGTCTCTGCTCTAATTCATCCCAAAGGTGTTCTATCAGGTTTAGATCAGAACTCTGTGCAAGCCAGTCAAGTTCTTCCACCCAAAACTCACTCATCCATGTCTTTATGGACCTTGCTTTGTGCACTAGTCCAAATCATTTTATGGAGGGGGGATTATGATGTGGGGTGGTTTTTCAGGGGTTGGGCTTGTCCCCTTAGTTTTAGTGAAGGGAACTCTTAAGGAATCAGCATACTAAGACAGTTTGGACAATTTCATGCTCCCAACTTTGTGGTAATAGTTTGGGGGCTGTCCCTTCCTGTTCCAACACGACTGCGCACCAGTGCACAAAAAAGGTCCATAAAGACATGGATGAGTGAGTTTGGGGTGGATGAACTTCACTGGCCTCCACAGAGTCCTGACCTCAACCCGATAAAACACATTTGGGATGAACTAGATGGAGACTAGGGAGACTGCAAGCTAAGCCTTCTCATCCACATCAGTGCCTGACCTCACAAATGCACTTGGTCAAACATTCACATAGACACACTCCTAAACCTTGTGGACAGCCTTCCCAGAAGAGTTAAAGCTGTTATAGCTGCAAAGGGTGGGCCAACTCAATATTGCACCCTACAGACTAAGACTGGGATGTCATTAAAGTTCGTGTTCGTGTAAAGGCAAGTGTCCCAATATTTTTGGTATATACATGTTTGTGACATATTTTACCTGATAAAACAGTTCTATTCAGTAAATATTCTGGTCATTGACATTCATGCCACATTGCTTAGTTTGGATCTGATCCTGGAAGCCAGCTGTCATTCCTGGACCAATTAGCTGTGTATCCCCCTCCCCGCAGCTGACTTACACAAAGGGACAGGGATGCTTGTGACATCATTGACCACGTGGCCATATTAGGTCTATGACATGGACCTAATGTTTTTGTTTTTTGTTTTTACAAAAGCTGCAGAGTGCAAAATCAGGCTTACTTCTGCATAGAAACCTCAGCTGTTTCCATTAAACTTAAATTAAATACAAAATGTCAAATATTGAAAGAAAATAGTTTAAAAAAATTGCACACAAATATAAATACCCTTCTACAATATTGTCTTTTGTATTGATAGAAGAAGGAGATTTACAGTAGTGGGTGATTGTTGATACTATTTTATTTCTATATTGGCATTCAGAAAGATATTTTGTTACTTAAATTATAGCATTACATATGATATAGCCCCGCCCCTATATCCACCCACAGGACACGTTTAACTCTATAAAAGTCTGACTGAGAGCTACCTCCCCCATTCTCCTTTTTGTCCTCAAAGATCAACCTACAGACCGTTACATTCAGGATAAGCCCTTACCTACCGACTATGTCAAAGTTCCGGCTGGGTTCAGCCTCTCCCAGTGCGAGGTCCCACATCTTAGGCACGCTAATAGCACCAACAAGGTGGGGAACCCCTTCTGGTGGTCTTCTGGGGTTGAGGTGTTCTCTAATCAGAGACGACAGTCCTCCTTTGGCATTGCCTGCGATGGAGTCTGATTTAGGCAAGCTGGGACTGCATGATGCCTTCTCTTCTATGGAACCCTTTCCAGGTCTGTCAATTTCTATAAAACTTTTTTTTTCTCTTGCTCTCATGTCTTTAAAGTCCCCATACACACTGCAACTTTTCTTGTCTGATTTCCTTTAGATTTGCCGGGACCATGTGGTGCCTGCCTGATTGCATACAGGTTGAGGCTTTAAGGTTTGGCCTCATGTCGTGTGGTTTTGATAAATCTGGGGGAAGAAATCTGCAGAAGATTGTATGGTGTGTAGCCAGCTTAAAAGTGTCCTTTTGTGTGGATGGGCGTTGGCCCTTATAATTGTATTAGCCCTTTTTTTTTAGAGTAGTGGTGAGAGAGGGCTGAGTCTCAGGTGGTCTAATTGCAGGGAACAAATGGACAGGTAATGGATGCCTCTTTGAGAGGCAGCATCTCATTCTGAGGAACAGTCAGTGACGGGTAAGTCTTGCTATCCTAGTAATGGGGATAGATGGGGGAGTAAGGAGCAATGTATTCCTAGGGGATGGGGGGGTTTTCCCAGATTTATTTTGTTTAAATTTGTTACTATTTGCCCCCAAAAAAAAAGAGATATATATTCTCTTTCACTTCCCTTATTTCTCTGTTGCCATGCAGTCCCCCTTGCATCTTTCGGTAACTTCCATTAGCATGAGCCTACCGCCACATAATAAAGACCACCGCGCCATCAGGTAAAGGGCCAACTTTTTGTAAGTAAGAAGATGCGGGAGAAAAGAGTGCATCTAGCCCTGATGCCTTCTTATCAATTGCAACCCCGGCCGCTCACACCCGCTCAAGGAGGTTCAGAGGCCCTCTGGATCATCAGGATTTTTCAGGGCGGAAAGTGTCCCCTCCAGTCCTGGCAGACCCCAGTACTAAGGGTGCAAATGTACGCTTAAGAGAACGCACACAGCTTCTTCTATGAGGGCTAAGCGCCGAAAGGCAAATGTGGAGGCGACCCTATGCATGGAAAGCTACTTTGCAGCAACTGCTTCAGGCAGCTTGCCAGAGACCAGGAGTTTGAGAGTCAGCAGGTGTCAACCTTGCTCAGCAAAATAGTCCCCAACCCCCTGGCTGAATTTTCCAGTCATCTCGGGCAACCAGGGACAGAAGTGGACGGACAGTATGGGCACTACACCAGGTCTAAACCAAGCCATTCAACCCTCTCTATCTGGAGGGGTACCAGGCACTTCAGGGGTGACTCCAGCCCAGCAGATTAGGCAGGCTGGTTCCCCAGACCCAGTATTACAGCCAACCTTTCAGGCAGAGGGAGATGATATTGCCTCCTCCTCAACAGAGGATCCTGAAGGTTGAGGCTTTGTTTTACGCTAATATCACCAGAACCTCCTCCAAAGGAGAAAACCTGTTATCACACTCCATACAATCTGATTTTAAAATTGTGTGACAATCACTGTACAATATGCATTAGGTGCCGTTATCCTTTCAGGGCACCCCAAATGCCATGCAAATCTGCTGTGATAGGTGACGTTGGAGAACGCACCTTTTAAAACATTGTGCAGAACTGGTCTCCTTAAATAGGAGCAGGGGCTTCTTTTTGCACACGTAGGGCAACCAAGTGAATGGGCTGCACACATGCGAGTTACAACATTGTGTACAAATCGCTCTTTGAAAATCGCATTGCAGAAACACTGGTTCCCACTAAGTGACAATATCAGATGCCTTTGCCTCTGAGAAGTGACCTAAGCACAGATTGCTTTTCAGGGTAATAGCAGAGTCTGTTGCAAGTGTGAACAAGCCTTTAGGTTCCATAGGAGGAATCTAAAGAAGCAGGTAAGCTACCTTTTTCTCTTATGACAGAAATAAGAAGCCTGTTTCAGGAGGAATGAGAAAGGGAGAGAGAAAATCCTCCTCAACCAATAGGTTGTAGAAGTTGTGTCCACTAACAGAGAAGGATGCGACTCCTTTATCTAACCCACCAACGGTGGATGCGACAGTCACCAGACTGGCCAAGAATGTGACACTTCCGATGGAAGACTCTTCCTCCTTTCACGATATCCTTGATTGACGCATTGCTTTAACATCCGTAGCAAGTGCTATGTGAGTGTGGGCACAGAACTTGAAGTATGCGATTAAAACCAGCTGCCAAAGAGAAGAGAGTCAACAAGGCTCTTGATGAGATAAATCTCTCAGCGGACTTTACAGGTGAGGCAGTTATAGACATCATTCGATGGTCATCCAGAGCCATGCTCGGCTCAGTCACAGCCAAAAGAGCACTGTGGCAAAATCCTGGACGGCTGGCCCATCCTCAAAGCAGAATTGCTGTAAACTGCCTTTTTATGGGAAGGCGCTGTTTTGCCAAAAAAACTGGAAACTATCATCTCCAGGGTTATAAGAGGAAAATCAGGTCTTCTGCCCCAAGATCGAAGAGCCAGAGGGTGTAACCATCTAGAGGAGCGCCAAACAGGTACTGGGATTTCGGAGGCTTTCGCCAATGCAAGGGCTTCAGAATGCATTGGAGGGCTACACAGTCAACCTTCGTAAGATCGCAGGGAGCCAAGACCCTTGCGGCTCACCAAGATACCCAGAAGCACTTTTAACGCCAGGCCTGCCCAAGAGCAAGTGGAAGCCAGGTGGCTCAAAGTGACCCAGTTTCGGCAAGACCACAACAAAAAATGGTGGTTTCAGTCCACAGTGGCGCAAGGCCATGTAAGAAAAGAAATGGCTGCAGATCCAGGAATTCCGATTGCCTTTTATTGTTTAACCTCCCTGGCGGTATGATTCTGTCTGGAATTACGTACCAAAAGCGGTACAATTATTTTGCAAGGAAATTTGGAGTTTTATACTGTAGGCCTGTAATTTTTAGAAATAACTCACTTAAATCTGACCAAGCAAGAGTCTTGTAGGCATCCCGGGTATGATTTTTTTTTTAAAACAAAATTATAAATTATAATATAATAAATAATTATAATTAATTATAACAAATAATAATATAATTATAATAAAAATTATTCAATAATGTAATCAACTCAAAATCACTGAAATTTGCTCAGTTGCAGAATTGTCGCTGTCATTGTTTTTTTTTTTTTTATGACGAATTTCCCCACAAATCGCTATCGCACAATTCTGCAAGTGATTATAATTTATTATCGCTGTTTTCTAGCTGATCTAAAACCATTTTTGACATAAAGGGACACTTTTGGACAATCTACAGTTTTTAGGCAGAAAGAACATTTTTTATTATATAAAAGTACATGTAGGGCACTGGGCAGACTACTAGGGACAAGGGGTGTGTGTATTTTTTACATACCGTACTGTAATCTATAAGATTACAGTATACTGTATGTAAAGTGTTTGTTTACTTTTTTGAAGTTGGCGTCGTTCTCCGCTCCCGTGCATCGTAACGTCGCAGGGAACAGAGATCGGCGGCACACGGGGACACTGCGAATCGAGCGAGGAGGTCCCGCTCGCTCACACAGCGGGGATGCATCGCTGGATCCAGGGACAAGGTAAGTAACTTGCCTGTGGATCCAGCGAGAAGGTAAGCCACGCCGCTGCACACTCTGCACGTCCAGCCCGAGCGTGACTCGGGGTTACCGATCCTAACATGAAAAACCAACCCCGAGTCACGCTCGGGTTTACCGCCAAGGGGGTTAAAGTGATAATACCAAAGACACCAACACAAGGTCACATAGACGCATTTCACACATTCATTTTGTGCTTAATCATTACCAATGGCATGGCCATTATTGGTTGTTCAAACGGCAGTCTCCAGAACTACCTCAAGAGGCTGAATCAATTTATACTAATAGACTCAAGATGGAGTCTCTCCATACCATAAATCCAGGTCTTTCAACCAGGCTACTGGAGGATTTCAGTGGACCTGCAATATCAGCATGTCCCGATCCTTCAGTCATACCAGCAGTTCCTCAGTTTCGAGTTGAGGGGCAGGTATTGCCAAAACCAGCTGTAGCTTATTTAGAATATGTTCTACCAAGGGGCCTGATTCAATACTCAGGCGGCCTCAGATTCTTTGACATCTTAAATTCCCAAAAGTCAGGGAGACGTGCCAACAGGCGTTGGCTGTACCAGTGATGTCAGCATCCTAGTGTATGAGTCCTCTCGGGACAATAGCTTCTTGTATTCAGTTTTCCAACAAGGCTTCCTGATGCAATGGAAGAGTTTGTCTAGCCCAGCCAATTAGGATCTCCAGCCGGAGGCACCAGAGTTTCTGGTGATAAAAAAGAAAAAAAATGCTAAATGGCTAAGTCTATTATTATAACATCTCAAGATTCAGGGCAGGTGGGAATTTCCCACTCAGGGCCTAGTTTCCAATATTCTGGAACTCCTACCAGCATTCATGACATTAAACACTTTACTGCCACACATACAGGGTCTGCCAGTCCTACTCCCTCTGGGCCACACAGCAGCAGTATCTTATATACAGCGACAAGGTGACACACACAGCCATTCCCTCTTGAGAGAGGTGGAACCAATCATGACCAAGCAATATCTCCCAGATTTGAGGGCCATATATCTTCCAGGCTATCAGAAGTTGGAAGCAGATTGTCTATCCGGATAATTCAAGTTTTCCAACGAATAGTCCCTTCACCCCGAAGTGTTCCAAAGGATCATCCATGAGTGGGGGTTCCCGCAACTGGATCTGTTTTGCCTCATCAGCCTACTACAAGGGGAACCGGTTCCTCTCACGCTGCCCTCATCCACTAGTGGAGGGGACAGATGCCTTTACCAATCCTTGGATTGGACAACTGGCCTATACCTTCCCTCCAATTTCTTTAATCCTGAAATTCCTGATGAGATTGACAGTCATCACATGTTTTTCTTACTGGCCTCACAGACCATGGGTCTCTCTGGAAATGGGTATCAGCGTGTGGACGCCGATCACTCTGCCTGTGACTCCTCATCTCCTCTTGTCTGAGGGAGATACACTACATCTGCAACCATCACGACTAACCTTAGCAGCCTGGAAATTGTAAGGCAGAGGTTACAAGAGTTAGGATGTTTTCCAGAGGGGATTAGAACTTTACGGAGTTCTATGAAAGGGTCAATCAATGCTATCTACTCCAGAATATGGATTAGGTTCACAAGCTTTGCAGCTGGACATCAGTTTGACCCTAGTGACCCAAATTTATCTCAAATCCTGTTTTTTCTGCAATCTGAATCGGATTTGGGGCTCAGTTTGCTTAAGGTGCACATTTCAGACATCTTGGCTTTTACCCAAAAGAAATGGGCAGCAAACCTGCTGATGGATCACTTTATGAGAGAGGTACTTGGACTACGCCCTCCCAAGAGAAAAATTATATATAATTTTTTTTTTAAATGCTTCCAGTCGCAAACGTGGCTAAACGTGGCAAGTAAACGTGGCTAAATGGTCGTTTATAGACTCCGGTTTCTAGCTGTCAAGTTAAATAATTCAGGAGAGTTTGAACAATGTCCCGTGTACATGAAGACTTACCCTCTCTATTTTTCCTGTTAATCATTATCATTAAAAGTGAAATGAAAAAGAAAATCCCAAATGTGATGTCCCGAATGATGTCAGTGGGAACTTTGTCAGCATGGGAAGTTATCTCACAAAATAATTGTGAAAAAATTAAGTTTCCCCACTCTATATGTGACATATTTTCTAACAAGGCATTAGACCATTGCAATATCATGTACATTGCATTATGTTTGGAGTGACTGGGAGTTTCTTTTTCAGCAAATGGTGTATATGTTTGGGTATTCACAAAAAAATTCTGTAAGACCCCTTTCACACTGGGGCGGTTTGCAGGCACTATTGCGCTAAAAATAGCGCCTGCAAACTGACATGAAACAGTGGCTGCTTTCACACTGGAGCGGTGCGCTGCAGGACGGAAAAAAAGTCCTGCTAGTCGCATCTTTGGAGCGGTGAAGGAGCAGTGTGTATACTGCTCCTCCACTGCTCCTGCCCATTGAAAGCAATGGGACACCGCGGCTATACCACCGGCAAAGCGCCTCTGCAGAGGCGCTTTGCGGTGGTTTTTAACCATTTTTAAGGGTAAACCGCCACGCTAGCACCCGAATAGCCCCGCAAAATTAGAGGTAAAGCGCCGCTAAAAATAGCGGTGCTTTACCGCCACCGCACTTCCCGTCCCAGTGTGAAAGGGGCCTAAAAAGCTGTCAAAATGACAGGAGAAAATAAGTACCGTATTTATCGGCGTATATCGCGCACTATTTTCCCCTTAAAATAAGGGGAAAATCGTGGGTGCGCGATATACGCTGATAGCCGCTTCCCGCGCTCAGTTTGAAATCCTGCGCCGACATATACCGAGTGCAGTACACTCGGGTACATTCGGCTAGTCTCGGCTTCGCTCGTGCTCACGCATAAACGTCACAGAGCGTGAGCGCGAGCGAAGCCGAGCCTTGCCGAATGTACCCGAGTGTACTGCACTCGGTATATGTCGGCGGAGGCATTCGAACTGAGCGCGGGAAGCGGGGACTCGACTTGAGGCGTGCGCTGGAGAAGCCGGGAGGACACCATCGAGGCCGCAGACGGACGCCGGACCGGACGATGGACGCTGGGAAGACACCAAAACTGTAAGTAATAAAATCATATAACATTTTTTTTTACAGGAATTTCGGGGGCAACTTTAGGGGTGCGCGGTATACGCGGGAGCGCGTTATACCGCGATAAATACGGTATATTTTACTACATGTAATTGGGATGGATTTAATACATGAATGGGGTTGATCTACTAAAGGCACATAGGGGTCAATATACTAAAACAGCTTCCAGTTTTTTTTTTGTCAAAGCTTAATTAAACAAGATAAATTTAGAAGCTGATTGGCTACCAGGCACAGCTGTACCAGATTTTTCACTCTCCAGGTTTAGTAAATAAATCCCATAGACTGAGCTTTTTGCAAGTAAAGTTGCTTCAGAGCTTAGTAAATGAGCGAGCCGGAGCTCTGCTGACTTACATAATCCAATCATGTGCAAGCAAAATGCATTTTTTTTTTTCGTTGCATGTGATTGGGTATTCTCTGTGAAGCTTTACCTTATGTATTAAGCTCTGCAGCAACTTGCAAATTGCACAGTCTATTTGCCTTAAAGTAGAACTATAACTAATAACGTGTTCTTTTCGTTTTGGATAAAGTAAGGGAGGGCTAAAATCCCTGTCAGTTTTTTTTTTTTTTAATTACTGTATTTCAGCCTTATTTTTGCCTTTAACATATACAGAAAACTAAACTTGGAAGGCAATATCAACAAAATATAGTTATGTTTGCTCCCCTCCCCCACAACCCAAAACAGGCAATATACATCTTACTTTATAAGTAAAATGTATTGCTAATTTAATAGCTCCACTGTGGAAATTGCTCTGGAGCTTGACTGGTTATACTTTGTAACTGATTTTGACATTACTGTCTCATGAAGTAAGTCATTCCACATGTTTTCATAGAGTCCTGTATTTCACCTAAAGTTATTTATGTGTTCTTTTCTTTGCATCCTGAACAATTTTCCTGGCAGTTGTGGTTGAAACCATAGTTGGTCTACCTGACCGTGGTTTAGTTTCAACACAACCCCTCATTTTCCACTTCTTGATTAGATTGGCAATCTAAATTCCTTGGATATTTTTTTATATCTGAAAATATCAAGAAAAAGCACTCACATTGCCACATCCATGAAAGTTTTGCGAAAAAATTTAGGGAAAGGGGTCCCGGGAGGTGACCCAGTGTTGGACTTTACAGTCACAGTAAACAATGAGGAACGATGAAAAAAACAATAATATTTATTTAGACAAAATACATATATGATATACAAAAATGAGCATAGAGACATGAATTAAAAAACATATATATTAAAACCCTTTCATGACTAAACCTATTTCTGACATTTGGTGTTTACAAGTTAAAATACGTATTTTTTTGCTAGAAAATTACTTAGAACCCCCAAACATTATATATATTTTTTATCAGAGAATCTAGAGAATAAAATGGCGATTGTTGCAATATTTTATGTCGGTATTGTGCAGCTGTGTTTTAAACTCAACTTTTTGGGAAAAACACACTTTCATGAATAAAAAAAAATAAAATTAAAAAGTAAAGTTAGCGCAATTTTTTTGTATAATGTGAAAGATGATTTTATTCTGAGTAAATTAATACCAAACATGTCACGGTTTATAATTGCAGGCACTCGTGGAATGGCGACAAACTACGGTACCTAAAAATCTCCATAGGCGACGCTTTAATTGTTTTTTACGGTTACCAGGTTAGAATTACAGAGGAGGTCTAGTGCTAGAATTATAAATAGGGTAAACTCCTGCGCTGTCTGAAAAGTGAAGGGAAGGGGAACAAACTAAAAATACTGCTGCAAATATAAAAGTCTACCTCGATAGACTAAGGTGAAACAGAAAAAATTAAAATACAATACTTGCGCTGTAAAGTGTGGGGCAAGGGGTGTATAATAGGCGGTAACGTTTATAGGTGACTAGTGAAAGTATTATTAGGTGAAAACAATATTATAAGACATATATAGCAATGAAACTAATACAAGGACAGTCCTTAGTAAAAAATCTGTACTCTGAAGAGATCCAAATCCAGTGCAGTCCTGCCGTGTATTGGTGTGCTCCAACCAGAGATAAATCCTAATCTCCAACGGTGCAGGTGTTGTGTAAAAATAAAAATCAAAATAAAAATGCAAAATGTACACTTTAGAAAAAGGAACACGGAGAAAAGTTCTGAAGAAAATGTATATAAGACCCTTGGATCCGTAATGTGGGATAGGATAGTAGAGCCAGCACCAAAGTTACATGCAAACACCTTTGGTGAGCCCAGCTGCTCACCTCAAATTGACCACAGTATGTCCAGGTCAAGCTGGTCTAGATGGTTACAGTCCACAAATAGCACACGTAAATCTCCATCCGATATTTAACATGCAAAAACAGAGTAAAAGGACAAAAAAGGCTGATGGTGAAATACCGTCACAAAAAAGATAGGCAATTGGGATCTTGGCGGGTGGGAGTGCACTCACATGTAGGTGAGAGATCTTATGCTCATATCCACGAGTGCCGCACTCGTCAGTCCCTCTATCTTTCCTCTGCTTCTTTCTACTAGTTGCTGGCTGTTTTGGTCTCCCCAAGACTTCTCAGTATGTAAAGCTGTCTCAGCTGCTGTGGGCTTATGGTAACACCTATCCCTCTCTCATTGGCTCGGGTAGAGCGCTCCGGTGGCGTTGTGATGGGAAAAAAAACATACCCATAGTATAGCCCAGTCAGCAATGTAAACAGGTTTTATTAAAAACAAAAAGTTAAAACTCACATGTAAATACAGGAACTCTGCAACAATCCTTACGAGTGGCGAACTCGTATGTCCGTTCGTCAGATGCTGTGGTGTGTCCTGCCTACCAATCCCGACGCGTATCGTCACGATCACGTGACTTCATCATTTTAATTTTTTTAGTGCTAGAATTATTGCTCTCCCTCTGACGATCGTGGCAATACCTCCTGATCCGACACAAGTCAGTCCGACTTTGAAAAATCTCCCTGTACTACTTTGGTCCGACTTTGATCCTACTTCAGCCCATTGAATATCGTTGAAGTCAGGTCACCGTCTTGCCTGATTTGACTTAGGCATGCAACTTGTGCTCTGATGATCTTGAGGGGGAACTCCATGGCAACTTTAAAAAAAAACGTCATGGGTTCCCCCTCTAAGAGCATACCAGTTTCCTTTGGTCTGGTAAGGATTTTAAGGCAAACGCCGAAAAAGTGGGGACGAGCGAGCGCTCCCCCCTCCTGAACTGTACCAGGCCGCATGCCCTCAACATGGGGGGGTGGATGCTTTTGTTGATGAGGACAGGGGCCTCTTCCCGACAACGGCCAGGGTTGTCGGGGTCTGCAGGTGGGGTGCTTATCGGAATCTGGGAGCCCCCTTTAATAAGGGGACCTAAGATCCCATCCCCCCACCCTATGTGAATGAGTATGTGGTACATTGTACTGCTACCCATTCACCTGGAAAACAAATGTCAATAATAAAACACACTACACAGGTTTTTAACCGCTTGCCGAATGCCGAACGCCGATATACGTCAGCAGAATGGCACGGGCAGGCAAATGGGCGTACCTGTACCTGCGCCCATGGGTCCCAGGAACTCAATGTTCCTGGGCGGCCCGCGATTGCAGTCGGCAAAGGGAGAACAGGGGGATGCCTTTGTAAACAAGGTATTCCCCTGTTCTGCCTAGTGACATGTCAGGGATCTACTGTTCCCTGTGATCGGGAACAGTGATCGCTGATGTGTCACTGGTAGCTCCTCCCCCCAACAGTTAGAATCACTCCATAGGACACACTTCACCCCTTCAGTGCCACCTAGTGGTTAACCCCTTCACTGCCAGTGTCATTTTTACAGTAATAAGTGCATTTTTATAGCACCGATTGCTGTAAAAATGACAATGGTCCCAAAAATGTGCCAAAAGTGACCGATTTGTCTGCTATAAAGTCGCAGTCATGATAGAAAAAAAAAAATGATCACTGCCATTACTATTAAAAAAATATATATATATTATATATATATATATATATATATATATATATATATATATATATATATATATATATATATATATATATAAAATAAAAATTCCATAAAACTATTTTGTAGACACTATGGGCCAGATTCACATAGAATTGCCTACGCCGCCGTATCTTACCTGGCTCTAAGTCGAATCCAGGAAGATTTTGCGTTAAGTTACGGCGGCGTAGTGTATCTCTCGGCGCGTATTTCAAATTGGGCGGGTAGGGGGCGTGATTCATTTAAATGAAGCGCGTCCCCGCGCAGATTGAACTGTGCATGCTCCGTTTTGAAATTTCCCGCCGTGCTTTGCGCGAAATGACGTCGCACCAACATAATTTTTTTAACTTAGACGTGAGTTACGTCCTTCCCTATTCACGGACGACTTACGCAAAAAAAAAAAATTGACGCGGGAACGACGGCCATACTTTAACATGGCAAGTCTATCTATACGCCACAAAATAGCAGCTTTAAATATACGCCGGGAAAAGCCGACTAGCGACGACGTAAGAGAATGCGACGGCCGCGCGTACCTTCGTGGATTGACTGAAAAAGCTAATTAGCATACCCGATGCGGAAAATGACGCAAACTCCACCCAGCGGGCGCCGAAGTATTACACCTACGATCCGAAGGCATACGAAGCCGTACGCCTGTCGGATCGAAGCCAGAAGCCGTCGTATCTTGGTTTGAGGATTCAAACTAAAGATACGACGCGGGAAATTTGAAAGTACGCCGGTGTATCAGTAGATACGCCGGCGTACTTGCTCTGTGAATCTGGCCCTATAACTTTTGTGCAAACCAATCAATATACGCTTATTGCGATTTTTGTACCAAACAATATGTAGAAGGATACAACTGAGAAAAAAATTGCTTTTAAAAAGGTGCTTGCAAACCCTAATTGGCTACCCCCAGATTCAGCAGCAGACATTATCCCCCTATTCACAGCCCAGCCCAGGGTTCAGGTGAAAACATTGAACTTAATAATGCCCTTGATTTGTTTGAGTCATTTTTCAGAGAATATATGAATACGGTATATCAGCTGATGATTGGCACCACATCCTGAAATAAATAGAGCAAAGATTGGTTGGATAGTGGGACTTTAGAGGTGCCAAATCCTCCTCATGGAATAATACTGACAACATGATGTAAAATTGAATGACATTTATTATAAAAGTCTACAACACAAATAGACATAGCAGCACAAAAATCCCCAAACAACAGTATGTGTTATTCAGTGCATGCCCTATCAAGATAGACTAATATATCTCTATATTGTACCACAGATACAGCCATGAACACCCATGACATGCACCAAGGTTAGTACAGGAAAAAAAAATTCTGAGACCCTAAAATGTCAGGACAGTATACACCCACCAATCTAACCCCTTTTGGAAAGTAGACACCCCAAGGTATTTGCTGAGAGGCACGTTGAGTGTTTGTAAAATCTTTTTTTTTTGCCCCAAGTGTTTTGAAAATGAAAAAAAAAAATATATATATATATATATATATATATATATATATATATATATTACACAAAGTTGTCACTTTACTGATATAATTCTCACACATATTATGGGTATATGTGGGATTACACCCCAAAACACATTCTGCTATTCTCCTGAGTGAACGGGGGCCCAAAGTAATATAGAAATTGGACAGTGAAAGTCCAGTGGATGAAGATGATAGCTTTTGCTAAGGCATTTTACACTGTACCTCATAAATATTTAATCCATAAAATAAGCTCTGTATGAGTTGATGAACTTGTTTATACATGGATAGAAGATGGCTTACATGAACAGATCCAGAGAACAGCAATAAATGACTCATTCTCTGCATGATCTAAAGTTGAGAGCGGTGTACCCCAGGGTCCTGTATTGTTGCTAGTGCTGTTCAGTTTGTTTATTAGTAAACAAATAGAAACTATCAACAAATATCAGTGATTGCTAATGAGAAAATGGAAATAGGGGATTCAGCAACTACATGGCAGATAAGGTTGAATATTAAACATATAAAGTTATACATTTGGGTGCCAAAGTACACATGCAAAATATACATTAGAAGGAGCTCCCCTGGGAAAAGCAGTGATAAATAACGATATGGGGTTGCTTGTAGACCAAACCCTCGCCAGTCATTTTAAAACATCATTTACATTTAGAGAGTCATTTGATTACAGTAAAAGCAACTGAAAGGATTGTAGGACCTACATTTACAGTATTATATTATTGGCACGTGACCTCAATTTGAACAGGACTCCCAACAGCCATTATTAAATCTAGAAATTAACATTGTCTTGACATTTATTCACAGAAAGAACACCCCAATTGATTGCAGTACCTATGTTTGCAGTATTATTTTATTTGAACTTTAGACCCAAATTTCAACAGACCCCTCAACAGTACATTTTAAATCTAGGATACATTTTAGGTATCATTTATTTGCAGACAAAATATCCCAAAATTGTCATATCTATGTTTTTGGTATTAAACTATTGGTATTTGGACAAGTTGTAATCAATAAATCAACAGTGTAATTTATTCCCCAGAAAAAAAAAAGCTCACAAAAGATTGATGTTCCTAGGTTCACAGTACCAATTTGTTTGTGTGATTGTAGCCGTATTAGTGCAATTGTGACAGAGAAAGTACTCAATTTTCTTTGTACTTAAACTCTAACGACGACGTCTTACGACGAAACGTACGTAGGAGTGGCCTAAAGCGTACCCTGTCATCGCTCGTACGGAGAGAGCTATACACACTGAGCACAGCCACCAGGATTCGATTGTCAGCACGCGCTGCATGTGCTGGGATCCATGACAAGCCTTTTATATCGACCGAATTCGCATCCTCATTATATCTGGAGTTTTGGAGCAGTAGATGATCCGATCTGTGTAACCTGCTGTTATATAGTCTACTTGAGAGGACTTTAAAAGATCTCTGGGCTCTATCTGACCGCACTAACGGTCAGTGAATCTGGTAAGCAGATTGGAATACCATCACACGGGTGTTTTCTCTTGGTGGAAGATTAAGAATCTCGTTTGTTTTTACCATTGGACTTTTTTTCACTGACTTACATTTGCTATTTTATCACCTATATTCAATCATTGATTGGTGGAGGATCAGCATATTTACTCTTTCACTTCTGGACATTTTTAGGAATTTTTCACCATATAATTAATTTGTTTTGTTCATCAAGTCACAGATTATTTTTCACAATTTATTTGGTTTATTCATAATTTAATTCATTCACATCAGCGCTGTACCTTCTTTTGGATGCACGTTTTTTTGCTTTGGGTATTTTGAGCAATAGGTACCAGCTGCTTTTGTCACTCATCATCATTTCTTATTATCACGTATTAGCGCAGTGTTTTCCTTTGGTTTTTCCTTAGGAATTTTTACATTTGATCTTCTTTTACAAGCACATGAACTTTAATGGCATCCCATTCTTAGTCCGTAGGGTTCAATATTGAGTTAGCCTACCCTTTGTAGCTATAACAGCTTCAGATCTTCCGGGAAGGCTTTCCAAAAGGCTTAGGAGTGTGCCTATGAGAATGTTTGACCATTCTTCCATAAGCACATTTGTCAGGTCATGTATTGATGTTGATCGAGAAGGCCTGGCTCACAGTCTTTGCTCCAATTCATCCCAAAGGTACTCTGTTGGGTGGAGGTAAAGACTCTGTGCAGGCCAGTCAAGTTCCTCCACCCAAAACTCGCTCATCCATGTTTTGAAGGACCTTGCTTTTTGCACTGGTGCGCAGTTATGTTGGAACAGGAAGAGGTCATCCTCAAACTGTTCCCACAAAGTTGAGAGCATGAGAGTGTCTAAAATTTCTTGGTATGCTGACACCTTAGGAGTTCCCTTCACTTGGACTAAGGTGGCCATGCCCAACCATAATCTCCCCTCCATTAAATGATTTGGACCAGTGCACAAAGCAAGATCCATAAAGACATGGGTGAGCGAGTTTGTGGTGGAGGAACTTGACTGAGTCCTGACCTCAACCCGATAGAACACCTTTGAGATTAATTAGGGCGGAGACTGCGAGCCAGGCCTTCTCATCCAACACCAGTGCCTGACCTAATAAATGTGCTTCTGGAAGAATGGTCAAACTTTCCCATAGACACACTCCTAAACCTTGTGGACAGCCTTTGCAGAAGAGTTGACGCTGTTATAGCTGCAAAGGGTGGGCCAACTCAAAATTTAACCCTATGGACTAAGACTGGGATGCCAGACAGGGGCACTGTGAAGCCGGGCAGGATTCCAAGCAAACTACCGAGGAGCAGCCACGAGGAGACTTGAGGAGCTGTCAAGGAACCTTTCAACCATCCAAAGTGCTGTGACTACAGTAATCAGAACGCATTTTGGAGGTCAAGCTTCACCTCCTTCATCAGCCTGGCATTTACCCTAACTTTCGGGGATTATATACTCACTGCCATTAACCCTACTGTACCCAAACAATTGTCAGCATAGGCAAATACAAGTAGCCAAGCAGTGAAACCATAATATACCATAAATAAGAAAGATGACTAAATCAAGATTTTGTTGGCATCCAATCATATGAATTTACCAATAAACAGAATATAAATTGTGAAAGATTACAAAATCCATTTGGAAATCTATATGAAGTAAGAATAAAACAACTAAAAAACAGAATGTGTATGTATGTGTGTGTGTGTGTGTATATATATATATTTATATATATATAACTCCTGGCATATTGATCTGGTGCGTGAAGTAGCAGAGGGGGAGGGGTGTATACAGGGGGGTTGTTAATCAGTTTCTGCTGTTAATTGAAATTAACAGGTGCACTAGATACAATGAGACGACCTCCAAAACAGGAATGTTTTTTCAGGTGGAGGTGTCTGACATTTTTTCCCCTACTCATCTTTTCTGACTGTTTTTTACTAGTTTTTGCATTTGGCTAGGGTCAGTGTCACTACTGGTAGCACAAGGTGATACTTGGACCCTATAAAGGTTGCACAGGCAGTCCAACTCCTCCAGGATGGCACATCAATACTTGTCATTGCCAGAAAGTTTGCCGGGTCTCGCAGCACAGTCTCAAGAACACGGAGGAGATTCCAGGAGACAGGCAGTTAGGCTCCATTCACATGAATGCTTTTTTTGGTGCATTTTGCATTTTGCAGTAATGCAAGGAATTTTTTTAACATGGTTTCCTATGGAACATGTTCACATCAATGCTTTTTTGTGCCTCTGCGTTTTTGGAAAGGGTCAGGGATTTTTTTTTTCATCAAAAAGCAGCATTTTGCATGCAATAGAATTCAATGGACCTGCATCCAAAACACATTTTGCCGCAATTTTGCCGCAATTTTGCCGCGATTTGCGTTTTTTTTTCAACCTGTTCATAGCTGGTTGTTAAAGGAAATGTAAAAAAATAAAAATTACTGGCTAAAAAAAAAAACGCAAATCGCGGTAAAAATGCACGTCAAAAACGCTCAAAAGCAACACGCATAGGTGTGAATCGAGCCTTATGCCGCGTACACACCATCACTTTTTGTGATGAAAAAAAAACAACGTTTTTAAAAAAGTCACTTTAAATGACCGTGTGTGGGGGAAAACGTCGTTTTATGTCTTGTGAAAAACGACCCAAAAAAATTGAAGCATCAATTTTTACTTCACAGAAATTGACCGTGTGTAGCAAAAAACGACGTTTAAAACAACGTTTTTACACCCGCGCATGCCCAGAAGTTAGTTATGAAGCGAGCTTCAATGGAAAAAAGTGGTGAACGTAACCTCGCTTTGCTAGAGCATTGTGAAAAAACGATGGTGTGTAGGCAACTTCGTCTTTGAAAATTGAAGTTTCAAAAACGTCGTTTTTTACTTCACAGAAAATTTTGTTTTTTTCATCACAAAAAGTGATGGTGTGTATGCGGCATCACTCTAGGAGAGCTGGACAGAGCTGTAGAAGGTCCTTAACCAGCAGGATCGGCATCTGCTCCTTTGTGCAAGGAGGAACAGGATAAGTATTGCCAGAGCACTACAAAATGACCTCCAGCAGTCCACTGGTGTGAATGTCTCCAAACAATCAGAAACAGACTTCATGGGGTGGCCTGAGGGCCCAACGTCCTCTAGTGTGCTCTGTACTCACTGAAGGAACACTGTGGAGCACGATTGTCATTTTCCATTGAAAACCAGAATTGGCAGGTCCACCACTGGTGCCCCATGCTTTTCACAGATGAAAGCAGATTCACCCTGAGCATATGTGACAGACGTGAAAGGGTCTGGAGAAGCTGCGGAGAACTTTATTCTGCCTGTAACATCGTTCAGCATGACAGGTTTGGTGGTGGGTCAGTGATGGTCTGGGGAGGCATATCCATGGAGGGACACACAGACCTCTACAGGCTACACAATGGCACCTTAACTGCCATTAGGTATCGGGATGAAATCCTTGGACCAATTGTCAGACCCTACACTGGTGCAGTGGGTCCTGGGTTCCTCCTGGTGCCTGACAATGCCTGGTCTCATGTGGCGAGTGCATGCAGCCAGTTCCTGGAGGATGAAGAAATTGATACAATTGAATGGCCCCCATGCTCACCTGACCTAATTCCAAAAGAACACCTCTGGGACATTATGTTTTGGTCCATCCGGTGCCGCCAGGTTGCACCTCAGTCTGTTTAGGAGCTCATTGATGCTCTGGTCCAGATCTGGGAGGAAATACCCAGGACACCAATCCGTCGTCTCATTAGGAGCATGCCCTGATGTTGTCAGGCATGCATACAAGCATTTGGGGGGCCATACAAACTACTAAGGACCATTTTGAGTTGTTGCAGTGAAATTTCAGCAAAATGGACTAGCTTGCTGAATAATTTTTTCACTTTGATTTTCGGGGTGTCTTTGAATTCAGCCCTCTGTAGGTAGATCATTTTCATTTCCATCAAATGATGTTCCATCCTTTCGTTCCTAACACTACCCAGTCCATATCAGTATAGATATCCAGCATGAGATTTGTATTGCCAAAGTATTGGGACGCCTGTCTTTACATGCACATGAACTTTAATGGCATCCCAATCTTAGTCCGTAGGGTTCAATATTGAGTTGGTCCACTCTTTGCAGCTATAACAGCCTCAACTCTTCTGGGAAGGCTGTCCACACTTTGGGAGTGTGTCTATGGTAATGTTTGACCATTCTTCCAGAAGCACTTTTGTGAGGTCAGGCACTGATGTTGGATATGAAGGCCTGGCTCACAGTCTCCACTCTAATTTATCCCAAAGGTATTCTATTGGGTTGAGGTCAGGAACTTTGTGCAGGCCAGTCAAGTTCCTTCACCCCAAACTCATTAATGCATGTCTTTATGGGTCTTGCTTTGTGCAGTGCACAGTCATGTTGGAACTGCAAAGGGCCATCCCAAAACTGTTCCTACAGAGAAGACTGCGTGATTGAAGAAGATACTTGGATTATTTACCAGAAGCGCCATTAGGCCCATTGGGGTCTGTATCTGAGGCGAGAGGCTGGGGCACACCTACAGTGGATCACAGATGGAAGAGAGTACGATTACACATTAAGAATTGGATGAATTTTCCTGCAAAAAAACAAACACAAATTAAATAATATCATACAATCCCATATACCCAATCTACAAGGAAGGCGAAAACCCCCCCAGAAGAGCACGATCCAATTTGCTACAGCAGGGGAAAAAAATCCTTCCTGATCCCCCGAGAGGCAATCGGATTTTCCCTGGATCAGTTTTAACTGAATATCTTGTACGTGTTTTATAATTGGGGGATTTTAATATATTTTGCAAATGAAGAGCACTATGTATCCTCTATTTATTGTTGCATGAAAGTGGAGCCATATCCTATCAGGAATACTGAGTAATAACGCTGGTGTGGAGAAAGGAGAAAAGAAGTGGGGAAGGATATATGAGAGATCTTTCTTGCGATCCCCCTTGGGAGGCTACTGATTGGAAAGTGAATACCGAGTAGCTAGTCAGATGTGGAAGAGATGAAACCATAGCTAAAATAAAGAAATTAATTGTTTTGAGTCATGTATGAGGTGAGCAGGTATAACGGCTGGTGAGGGTGTGCACATAATCTGCTGAAGACACGATTTGCACAGTGGTGGATGATATATGAATTGAGATATTAGTTTAAGTCACAATAATTAAATGCAGAAAAGTTTCAGCATATGAACTTTAATTGAACACATTATTATATACCGGTAGATGTATTTATTTATTTGAATATAATTTGATGTCACTGGATATTTCACATGATAGATTAATAGCGCTGCACTAATATTTTTTATTTTATTTTATAGAGAATGCATGTAATATAGAGCAGTGGTCATCAACCCTGTCATCAGGGCCCACCACCATGCCAGATTTTATGTATTACCTTGGGAAGATGCAGACTAGAATACTGCAATCACTGAGCAGCAAATGATATTACCTGTGATGTATTTCAGTTATCTTGCAAACCTGGCCTGTTAAGCTGGATTCACACCTATGCATTTTTAGTGCTTTTTGCATTTCTTGCTGTCCCTGATACTCCAAGGAGGAGACTGCGTGATTGGAGAGGATCCATGGATTATTTACCAGAAGCATCATTAGACCCATTGGGGTCTTTATCTGAGGCGAGAGGCTGGGGCACACCTATGGTCGATCACAGATGGTGGAAGAGAGTACGATTACACATTAAGAATTGGATTAATTTTCCTGCACTTGATCACTGAACTTTTTACTTTCATATGTCTAGATGATATTGAAGACTGCGGATCCCTATTCACTTTGTACACTTTTATGACATTTCATGTGCCCCCATAGCTTGCTGTGGGGGCACTCGACAGCAGTGAGGGACCAGGAGCAGCAAAGAGGGAGATCCAGGCTGTCCTGTGCAAAACCACTTAACAGAGCAGGTAAGTATAACATGTTTGTTATTTAAAAATAACAATAGACTTGACAATCCCTTTAAAGGGGTTGTAAAGATTTTTTTTTCCCTAAATAGCTTCCTTTACTTTAGTGCAGTCCTCCTTCACTTACCCCATCCTTCCATTTTGCTTTTAAATGTCCTTATTTCTTCGGAGAAATCCTCACTTCCTGTTCTTCTGTCTGTAACTACACAGAGTAATGTGAGGCTTTCTCCCTGGTGTGGAGAAAGCCTCTTGAGGGGGGAGGGGGCGAGCAGGAGTGTCAGGGTGCCCACTAACACACAGCTCCTTTCTCTCTCTGCAAAGTAGAGAGTGTCCTGACTTGCCTTCTCACCCCTTCCCCTCTCAAGAGGCTTTCTCCACATCAGGGAGAAAGCCTCACATTACTGTGTGGAGTTACAGACAGTAGAACAGGAAGTGAGGATTTCTCAGAAGAAATAAGGACATTTAAAAGCAAAATCGAAGGATGAGGTAAGTGAAGGAGGACTGCACTAGGGTAAAGGAAGCTATTTAGGGGAAACAATTTACCTTTACAACCCCTTTAAGGTTTCTTGGCTGTCTCTTGGCAACTGGAAGTTTCAGCTCCCTCTGTAAATTTTCTATAGGATTAAGGTCTGGAGACTGGCTAGTCTACTTCATGACCTTAATGTGCTTCTTCCTGAGCCATTCCTTTGTTGCCTTGGAGGTATGTTTTGGGTCAGTGTCATGCTGGAAAACCCATCAATGACCCATCTTCAGGATCTTGGAGGGAAGAAGTTTTTATCCAAGATTTTACAATACATGGTCCCGTCTATTGGCCCCTCAGTGCGGCAAATTTGTCCTGTACCTTTAGCAGAGAAACAGCCCCAAAGCATAATGTTTCCACCTCCGTGCTTGACTGTAGGGATGGTGTTCTTAGAGTCATAGTCAGCATTTTTCTTCTAACACGGTGAGTCAATTTAATGCCAAAGAGCTAAATGTTGGTCTCATCTGACCACAGCACTTTCTCCCAATCCTTCTCTGAATCATTTAGATGTTCATTGCCATGACTGTACATGTGCCTTCTTAAGTAGGGGGACTCGCCGTGTTTTGAGGAAGACAAATGCTGACTATGAACCTAAGATCACCATCCCTACAGTTCAGCACAGAGATGGGAACATTATGCTTTGGGGCTTTTCTCTGCTAAAGGTACAGACAAACTTTGCCGCATTGGGGGGCCAACAGATGGGGCCATGTATTGTAAAATCTTGGATGAGAACTGTCTTCCCTCAGCCAAAACACTGAAGATGGGTCATGGATGGATGGATCCTTCAGCATGACAATGACCAAAAAAACACCCCCAAGGCAACAAAGGAGTGGCTTAAGAAGAAGCATATTAAGGAGTGGCCTAGTCAGTATCTTAAGAAGAAGCATATTAAGGAGTGGCCTAGTCAGTATCCAGACCTTAATCCTATAGAAATGTATAGAGGGAGCTGAAACTTTGAGCTGTTAATGACAGCTAAGAAACCTTAAGAATTTAGAGATCTATAATGAACAGTGGAACAAATTCCCTCCTGAGATGTGTGCAAACCTGGTAACCAATTATAAGAAATGTCTTACCTCTGTGCTTGACAGCAAGGGTTTTTCCACCAAGCACTTAGACCCCTTTCACACTGAGGAGTTTTTCAGGCGGTACAGCGCTAAAAATAGCTCTGCTATACCGCCTGAAAAACTCCTGCCCAGCAACCTCAATGTGAAAGCCGGAGGGCTTTCACACTGAGGCAATGCGCTGGCAGGAGAGAAAAAAATCGCCTGTCAGCAGCATCTTTGGAGCGGTGAGAGGAGCGGTATGTATACCGCTCCTTCAAATTTAAAACAATGGGAAACCGCGGCAATACCGCCCGCAATGCGCCTCATGCATGAAAGGGATTCATAAATAATTAGGGGCAAATCATCAATGCAGAACTACAGTAATTGGTTAATATAAAAGATTAATATAAAAAGACAAATACAACACTGAAAGGATGTGTACTTCAAAGAAATCAATATGCATATAAATATGCTGTCAGTGCATAGTGGCATGTATCCCAGCATCCATGTGTGAGAGAAAGCAAGAGGGTAATTGGACTATAAGACCCCTTTCACACTGGGGTGTTTTTTTAGCACTGGAAATAGCCTCTGCTATGTGCATGAAAACCACCTTCCATTCATTCCAGTGTGACTTTTTACACGCTGGCGGTACACTTGTGGGGCGTCCTGAAAAGTCCTGCAAGCAGCATCTTTGGGGTGGGTTAGAAGCGCTGTCTTTAGCGCTCTCAAAACACCCTGCTCATTGGAATGAATGGGCAGTGCTTTCAAAGCACCTAAAAAGCGAGAAGTTAACCTTTTTTTGGGGGTTAAAAGCGCCCCACTAGCGACCAAAAATCGCCCAGCTAGCAAATTAAACAGTGCTAAACAGGGCCGGACTGGCCAACCGGGAGACCGGGAAAATTCCCGGTAGGCCGGCCGCCTGCTCTTGCCTGCTGTCACTGCAGTCTGCCTGTCAGTCAAATGTACAGTAATCAGCGGCGGGCCGCAGCCGCGATCGCCGCGGCCGCCGCTCTTTTCACTTGTGCAGGGGTGACGGCTGCTGTTCCCTGGGGCTGCTTTTACATACCTGCAGACTGCGGTAGTTAAAAGCAGCCGCAGGCTGGCGGGTTGCGGCCGCCATGCTCGGCGCCGCACTTGCCTTCTTGATCTAGTCCTGACGTTTTGTTTTTCTCCTGCTCGGCTCCTCCCCTTAGACACATTAACAGTGATGCTGCTCACTGATTAGCTAGGCTACCTAGCTAATCAGTGAGCAGCATCACTGATCATGTGTCTAAGGGGAGGAGCCGAGCAGGAGAAACAAAACGTCAGGACTAGATCCATCGTCCCGTGCGGCGCCAAAACGAGAGCCTACAATGTCTCTGCACGGTCACGAGTGAGGGGAGAGCCGCAGAGCAGAAGAGGATGCCCCCACCGCCCCAGTCGCCACTCTGCCTTGGAGCACAAGGTGAAAAAACAAACATTTTAATGCAATTTATAAAACGAATCTCTCTCTTACCATATCTGCACCCACCACCCCCCTTCTCTCTCTGTCACCTACCTTTGGTGCCCCTGCAATAAAATTGAAATCTGTATAATAATCGTGCAATGCCTTGTGAGAGAGATTATTATACAGGTTTAGGTTACAATTTGCACCCCCCCCTCCTCTCTGTCACCTTTGCTGCCCCTGCAAATTGTAATTAAAAAAACAGCCAAAAACGTCAAAAAAAATCCCACCTGTCCTCCTGCGGCTGCCTCCCGCACTATAGCCCCAGCGGTACGGCACTTTACCTGAAAAATTCTGTTACTTAGCTGTTGGCAGTATGGAGGAGTGTGACAGGCACTCCCCATGCTCATTTACCGGCCACTCGGCCAGATTGTCATTTGTTTGACTGGAGGAGGCTCCACCTAAAGCTCCACCTACCCTCCTATGCGCTCTTCCTTAATCTTTTCCCCGAGCGAGCGGGTCGGTGAGTGCCGTCACCCGTCACGTGAGGTTGTTTCTTAGGCTACTTTCACACTGGGGCATTGTGCCGTCGGCAGTAAAGTGTCAGTATTTTAGCAGCGCTTTACTGTAATTTTTGCGGTGCTATTCAGCCGCTAGCAGGGGCGCTTTAGAAGCAGTGTATACACTGTTCCTACAGGGCCTCAAAGATGCGGCTAGCAGGACTTTTTTGCGCATCCTGCCAGCGCACCGCTCCAGTGTGAAAGCTTTCGCATTGGAGTGAGAAGAGAGGCTCTTTCAGGGCATTTTGCAGGCGCTATTTTGTAGCGCCTGCAAAGCACCTCAGTGTGAAAGTAGTCTAAGACCCCTTTCACACTGAGGCGCTTTGCAGGCGCTATAACACAAAAAATAGCCTCTGCAGAGCGCCCTGAAAGAGTGGTTCCATTCACTCCAGTGTGAAAGCCCAAGTGCTTTCACACTGGAGCAGTGTGCTGGCAGGACATTAAAAAATTTCCTGCAAGCAGCATCTTTGAGGCGCCCATTGGAATTAAAGCGACAATTTGCGGCCATTAAAAGCACCCTGCTAGCGGCTGAATAGTGCCGCTAAAAATAGCGGTGCTTTACTGCCGATGCCCCCACCGCCCCAGTGTGAAAGAGGCCTTAAAGTCATCATCATGTGTGATTTGTGCGTGTGTGCTAAGCAGACAGGGCCGCTGGTGATCCTACTCCCTCTCTCCCCCTGTACAGTGTCAGAGGCACTGGCGCAGCATTGGCAGAGGACTGTATCCATTACAAGGAAACACCCCCTGCACTGCTGCGTGTCCCTGACCATCACAGTGCCACTGCCAGTGAGTGTGACTTGTCTGTGTACCACTGTCTGATGTTCCATTCCACTCTGCCTTTCTGCCCAGTGCTGTGCCCATGATACACCGCACGATTCCTCTGCATTTATGGGTGCTGATATTGCCACATTTATGGGTGCTGTTACCACATTTAAGGGTGCTGATATTGCTGAATTTAAGGGTGCTGATTTTTCTGCATTTATGGGTGCTTGTAAGGCCATGTTTATGGGTAATGGTAAGGCCGCAATTATGGGTGCTGATGTTACTGCAATTATGGGTGCTGATATCACTGCAATTATGGGTGCTGATATTACTGTATTGATGGGTGCTGGTAAGGCCGCTTTTATGGGTGCTGATATTACTGCAATCTTGGGTGTGTTTTTTTTGTAATGGTTATCTGAAAGATGGGTTTCAAATGTTTTGACAGGGGCGCAGTTTCAGTGCTTGCCATAGGCGCCATTTTCACTAGAAATGCCTCTGCTCTCGCCGTTGCACCCTCTCTCTCTCTCGCGCGCGCCGTTGCACTCTCTCTCTCGCCGTTGCACTCTCTCTCTCTCTCTCGCGCCGTTGCACTCTCTCTCATCGTTGCACCCCTCTCTCTCACCATTGCAGCCCGGCCCCTCTCTGGCTCTCTCATGGATTTCTGTTTTTTTTGGGCTGGTATATTAATGCTGTGGGGCTGGTATGAAATTATTTCCAGGGCTGGTTTTCATTCCCAGTCCGGCCCTGGTGCTAAAGCACCGCTAAAACGAGTGTGAAAGCAGTGTAAATGATATGCATGATTTCATTCACCTCCATACCCAAATCAGAAATAAAAACCTCTTTCTTTTTATATGCGTGAGAGAAGCTAAAGTAAGAACATGCCTGATACCAGATGGAAGGTTTGGGGGGCAGGACAGGGTAAGGGAATGATGGAAAAAAGGGGGAAGGCAGGAAAAGAGGATGAAACAGGTAAAAACTGGTGGATCAGGAATAATGTGCTCCAGGATGTGAGAAAACAAAGCAAGAGGGGGGTCACAGCACCCTGGATGGTTGACAGCTTTTTGACAACCACTTGACAGATCAAGTCTCCCATGATGACTTTTAAATGGAGCTTGTTTCAATGCTTAACACCAGTGACAGCTGTGAGTGCATATGCTTTGTATTTTAACTTTTTCTACTTCTAAAACTATTGTGTGGCATCCCCCAGATCCCTTTTGAACATCTAACTTTCCCTGTTTTCTGTGAGCTCTCCCTATCCCTAACTACTCTATATCTGTTCCAACACATACCAAACAGAGGCTTTTGGGAACCCCAACTTTTAAAAGTAGAGAACTTGCACCCTGCCCCATCCAAGCCACCTGATCACAATTCAGAGGCCAGAAAGTGCATGATTGGTAACGGTTCTTATAGCGGCAAATGATCCCATTAGTTAACCATTTTCTTGAGTGGGAAACAGCTAGAGTTCAGATCAAAGTAATGGTTGACTAGAAGCCAAAGCTCATTCCTATTGATGAGTGACTCTGACAAAATCCAGTTTGTTGGACACTTATCCAAGGAGGAAGTTTTTAAATGCAGAACATAGCATTGAACTGCATGGAAGTCTGTGTGAGCCAATTCATGTATTTTCTTTCTTACTTTTGTGTCAAACAGCTCCTTGCAATTGTGGATGGAGTGTATCTTCTGCATAGGATTTTGCAGTTCATAAGGTAAATGGCTGGCAGTAAGAGGTTTGGAGCAGGATATAACAAGTTAAGCACTGGCCACACCTTGCTCCCCACCTCGGGTATAATTGATCAATGTTTGGGTGATAGGGGGCGCTGTTAAAGATGTGAGTCACCAAAAAAATCTGTTGACTAATAAAGTGGTGGGTGTAACATAAACTTTGTGATCCCAGACATGTATTTCAAAAACAATTAGTGAATTAGATACTAACAGTGAAATAAATAAAATAAATAAATAAATATAAATAACCAAGTATATAAATATTACTGTTGTGAGTAAAAAAATAATAATAGTCAAAGGAATTGACTATAAGGTTGGATGAATTACAAGTGGACAATCACTATGCAAACATCAAACTCAAACCAAAGAAGAGAAAAGTCCAAAATGAATGGTGAATTTCTTACCAATAGTGAAACAACATAAAATGGTTAATTTAATGTCTCTATTTTGATTATTTAAGTGCCACTGTGTAGATTTTAATTTAATTGCAGAAAAATCTTCTTAATCAATATGTGCTTTTGAGTGCTCCTTCACCATAGTAAACGATCGACACCCAAACATGCTCAGATAGTGGTAATGTGCTTACCAGAACCTTTGGACCTCTTTAATGAAAAAGATGGTCAAAATCACTTATGCAGGATAATGCCTACATGCATATCATACGTCACAGATGATAGATAGACACCTTGTCCTCCAGTGATTCAAAGATGAGACATGGAACAGAAAAAAACCTCCATAGTGCAACCGGTTTTTAATAAAAAAAGGAATAAAAGAACATGGGCCAAGTGGCCACTTACATTAAAAAGTGCCCATCCCAGCACTGGGGCTGCAGACCTGTCAGTATGGCACGGATTCCTATACCTTTGTGTCAGCGTGATCGCGTGCGTTCCACTGTCAGCTGCTGGCTCTCTCCAGGAAGCCGGATGTTAGGGTATACAACAGTGTGACCAGGCTACGCCGCTGACATACGTTTCGTAAGATTTACGTCTTCAGGGGGGCGTGCCTGGTCACAATGGTCACATGTTTAAATCTGTGTAATGGCGGAAGTGTAATTTTGATTGTCAGCTATTTCAGCCAATTGGAGCGCAGTCCCAGTGACAGATTGAACATTACATTACATCAAGCAAAGATACAATCGGACAAGTATATGCATACCAGATAATAAAACCTAGCTAGTTGACTCTTGGGCAATCGCCAGTGTACTCGCTATACAGGAGTTGTATTAAATAGCTAAAATAAGCTCAATCTAATTTTAAATTTAAAAATTGATAATTAATATCAATAGAAATATAATTTATCAACCCTGGGTTAATCAGTTGTTGGTGCTGAGAAAGGAGACAAGCAGGCTGTGAGATAACATGTCTGCAGGTCTGGGTAAAGTAGTAATTCCTGCGCTACAGTGCAAACTATGGGGCAGATCAACGTACCTCTGCGCCGGGCGCAGCGTATCTAAGATACACTACGCCGCCGGAACTTTGTTCTTTTTTTTCGAATCCTGAAAGAATTTGCGCCGTAAGTTACAGTAGTGTACCTTTGGCGGCGTAATGGCGCGCCATTCAAATCTCTGTGATGGGGGCGTGTTTTATGTCAATACGTCGTGACCCGACGTAAACAAATTTTTTTTTAACTGCGCATGCACCGTCCGTGGGGGTATCCCAGTGCGCATGCTCAAAATTAACCTGGAACAAGCCAATGCTCACTACGGTGACGTCATTCTACGCAAATCTCTATTCGCGAACGACTTACGCAAACATCGTAAAAAATTTAAAATTGTACGCGGGAACGATGGCCATACTTAACATTGAGTACGCCTCATAACAGCAGCTTTAACTATATGCCGGAAAAAGCCGAACGCAAATGATGTAAAAAAATGCGCCGGCCGGTCGTACGTTCATGGATCGCCGTAACTAGCTAATTTGCATACTCGACGCGGAATTCGACGGAAACGCCACCTAGCGCCCGGCGAAAAATTGCAGCTTAGATACGATGGCGTACTAAGAAGTACGCCTGTCGGATCTAGCCGAGATGCCGTCGTATCTTGTTTTGAGGATACAAAACAAAGATACGACGTGCAAAATTTTAAATTACGCGGCGTATCAAGAGATACGCCGGCGTAATACCTTTGTGGATCTGCCCCTCTGTGTGCAGAGGGTAAAGGTGCGGCAACTACCGTATGGGCCAACCACTACCCACAGTGAGACAAGGAAAAAATCAAGAGATGGTGTTGCGCTCCAATAGCATAGAATGGTGTAATTGGTAAAATGTATAAATAACAAAAATAGTATAATTGATAAATGAATGTGCAAATAGACTGACTGAAGCCTCGTACACACGGCCGAGGAACTCGACGTGCCAAACACATCGAGTTCCTCGGCCAGTTCAGCACTGAAGCCGCCGAGGAGCTCGGCGGGACGAGAGCTCCCATAGAACTACGAGGAAATAGAGAACATGTTCTCTATTTCCTCGCCGAGCTCCTCGTCGGCTTCCTCGGCCGAAAGTGTACAGACGACCAGTTTCCTCCGCAGAATTCAGCCAGAAACTCGGTCGGAAGCTGAATTCTGCCGAGGAAACTGGTCGTGTGTACGAGGCCTGAAAGATAAAAATCGCTATAAATGCTAAGATAAGGTGCATCCAAAGGTGTACTGAATGAATGTACAAACAGTGCAGATAAGGTGACTCATAAATAGTGCATAAATAAAATCACAACGTAAACATAATAGTATATGCAGTCGCAGAGGAAATCGCAGGATGGTGTTATGCTCCAATCAAAATGAATGACTGGACATAACTGATATACAACAATGATGGATGAATAAAACAGTGAACTGAATAAGAGTGCAAATACAAACAAATAGGTGACTGTATAATGTAAGTAAAATCACATCATATGAATGGTGGATGGAACCACAAGATTGTCCAATTGTTACAATGTGTACCGTATTTATCGCGGTATAACGCGCTCCCGCGTATACCGCGCACCCCTAAAGTGGCCCCCAATCCTGTGGAAAAAAAGTTTTTTTGTTTTTTTGTACTTACAGTTTTGGTGTCTTGCGCGGCGTCCATCGGCGGCCTCGTCGGGTCCGGCGTCCTTCTGCGGCTTCGGGTGTCCTCTTCGGCGGGTCCGGCGTCCGTCTTTCGGCGGGTCGGGTGTCCTTTTCGGCAGGTCGGGTGTCCTCTTCGGCGGGTCCGGCGTCCTTCTGCGGCGTCCTCGCGTCCTCCCCGCTCGTTTCCGCCACGAGTTTGAATACTGCGCCGGCATATACCGAGCACAGTACACTCGTGAATCTTCGGGCAGGCTCGGCAACTGTCGCGCTGACGTCCTGTACGCTCAGGACGTCAGTGCGAGAGGCGCCGAGACTGCCCGAAGATTCACGAGTGTACTGCGCTCGGTATATGCCGGCGCAGTGGTTCAAACTCGTGGCGGGAAAGCGGGTATCGGCGTATATCGCGCACCCACGATTTTGCCCTGATTTTCAGGGCAAAATAGTGCGCGGTATACGCCGATAAATACGGTAAATGGTGCAATTGCGACTCAGTCCAAGAGATGAAGAAGTTGCAAGGTGCAAGTAGAGTGTTGGGTCCAGAAATAGAATCGCAACGTAAAGATAATATATGCAGTCACAGAGGAAATCGCAGGATGGTGTTATGCTCCCATCAACATGAATGACTGAACATAACTAATATACACCAATGATGGATGATGCAACTGCGACTCAGTCCAAGAGGTAATGCAATTTAATCAAAAGAAATTGCAAAGTGCGAGTGAAATGCTGGGTGCTAAATGACATCAGCAGGTGGCAAGGTGACTTGTTGGTGAATCTTCGTGTATGGTGACACCCAAAGGTGTGCTAGCAAATTACCTTACAGCTGCAAAGTAAGCAGCTTTCAATAAAACCAATGTAATCACTCGGGGGTAGAGGGGATAACTCCTATCTGTCCTTCCAGTAGTGTGGCGCCTAGGGGGTTAAGGCTTCCTTCCAGGCTGGGTGGTCAGCAAGGTAAGACAGCTCCAAAGTGTGCCACCAGGCAGGGTAGAGAAAACATAGAGGAGGCTCTATTTAAAACAGTAATGCAGTGTATATCAGAAACGAGCAGCGAGCTCACACTGTGCAAACGTCACTTCCGGTGTCCTAGTGTCTGACGCGTATCTGCGTTAGGGTTAGGGGTTACAATTCAATGTATGTGAGTAAGACCCCTTTCACACTGAGCCGCCCATAGCGCGGTAGTAAAATGCCGCTATTTTTACCGCCGATGCTATGGGCGGATTTGCAACTCATTTCGGGCGCCTTAGGGAGGCGCATTTAACCCCCTGCTAGTGGCCGAGGAAAGGGTTAAAACCGCCCGCAATGCGCTGCTGAAGCCCTCGGGCTTTCACACTGGAGACAATAGAGCAGCACTTTAAGGGCAGATTGCATGCGCTATTTTTAACGCTATAGTGCCTGCAATACGCTCCAGTGTGAAAGGGGTCTTAGGGACCTCAGCTTGTAAGCTCCTTGAGGGCGGGGACTGATGTGTATGAATGATATACATGTAAAGTGCTGCGTAAATTGATGGTGCTATAATTAGTAGACATGTGCTTTCGTTTTCGTCCGAATGCATTTTCGTCCGAATTTCAGGTATTTTTGTTATCGTTTTAACAAACGATAACGAAAGCACAGAAAACGAAAACCGAAAGATCCGACATAAACAAATGCTTTTTTTCGTTTTTGTTGCGGTCGAATGTGCCTAACCTTAACCTTAGTCCAATATTATTCTACATAAAGAGAAAAGATTCGACATAGAGAGAAAAGATTCGACATTATAGAGACATGAAGAAGAGTCGACATAGAGAGAAAAGATTCGACATAGAGAGAAAAGATTCGACATTATAGAGACATGAAGAAGAGTCGACATAGAGAGAAAAGATTCGACATAGAGAGAAAAGATACGAAGAAAGAGGATGGATAGCCGCACTCCAATGACCAAACAGTTGTCTTTTATTCAAAAAAGCACAGCAAGTACATCACTTCACAGGTGCAACAAAGGAACAGGTAGATAGCCGTTTCGCACTGAGCTAGTGCTTAATCATCTAGCCATGATTAAGCACTAGCTCAGTGCGAAACGCGTCGGCTATCTACCTGTTCCTTTGTTGCACCTGTGAAGTGATGTACTTGCTGTGCTTTTTTGAATAAAAGACAACCGTTTGGTCATTGGAGTGCGGCTATCCATCCTCTTTCTTCGTATCTTATGCATGGTCTGTGCATTGCCAGCACCCACGGTATCCTGAGTCAGTCCATCTCTACATAGTGACCCACCTGGAGCGGTGATCCCTTCTCTTCTCTATTGATAGAGAGAAAAGATTCAACATAGAGAGAAAAGATTCAACATTATAGAGACATGAAGAAGATTCAACATAGAGAGAAAAGATTCGACATAGAGAGACATGAAGATTCGACATAGAGAGACATGAAGATTCGACATAGAGAGACATTAGGATTCGACATAGAGAGACATGAAGAGTCAAAATTGTTATTTATTTTTTTAAAGATTCTGTCAAATCTTTTTTTTTTTTTTTCTTCTTAGAACATTTGACAGACACCATAAGCCTTCAATGACAGATTTGACCTTAATTGTGCCTAAACTTAACTCTATTAGTCCAATATTATTCTACATAAAGAGAAAAGATTCGACATAGAGAGAAAAGATTCGAAATTATAGAGACATGAAGAGTCGACATAGAGAGAAAAGATTTGACATAGAGAGGAAAGATTCGACATAGATTAAAGAATAAAGATTCTTAGAACATTCGACAGACACCGTAAGCCTTCAATGGCAGATTCGACCTTAATTTGGATTTTCAGACAAATGCATTTTTTTTACGAAAAACAAAATAAATAAAAACGCATTTCGGGAGTAACTAAATAAATAATTTTTTTGGACGAAAACGAAATTACGAAACAAAATATTTCAGTGTGCACATGTCTAATAATTAGTACCTGTAATAACTAAATAAATAATAATCTAGTCCACCATTACCAAGCACTTTGTTTAACCCCCTCTGTACTTTTTAAAAAACAGTCAAAACTGTCATTTGGTGGAGGGGGGTACTATTCTGGCACATTTATATTCACAGAAAATAAGGAAAACCATTTTCTGCTTTTTTAGTTATTAAATGCCACCAAAACATGTATCCGTCTCAAAAAATGATATAACATTTATTTGGGTATGTTGTTGCATGATGGAGTAATTGTCAGTCAAACTGAGCTTGAATTGGGAGGGATAAGCCCTCTTGACATGATTAATTGAAAAACTGTGTAAAAAATATATAAAAAAAATTATGAATAAAATTTAATTTAAAATGATAAGTGAATGTGAGTGAGTGCTTGCTTAATGAAAATCCAGATTACATTAATTGTATGTAGAAAAAATAGTGTAGCGCTACTAACACGATAATAACATAAAAACAAAACTGGATATCTTAAAAGTTATAAAAAGTCCTCTCTCCCTGGAGAGACATGGTTGGCTCGAGAGGGGGCTCATGTAAATATTGGGCGGCTGCTGTACACAGAAGGTTTGTTACCTTCATGCATAGAATACAGGAAGGTAAAAAAAACATGTGTCGTTACAACCACTTTAATAAAAAGTAACTTTTAAGGCGGTGCCTCCAAGCGGCTGACAGATGGAGAGAAGCGGGTACAGTTAGACCCTATGAAAACATCAGCTTTGACATGTAGACTGTAAGCCAATTTGACTGTTGTGTCAAAATAAGATATCTTGTTCAGTCTGGTAGTAGTCTGAACGTTGTAGGCAAGATGTTGATTTTTATACAGATTTTAGAAAAGTCTACAATATTTTAATGTTTTTTACATGCTTAATTTTGTTAGTTTTATTTACTCAGTTGCATTTGTTAGATCCCTTTAACACTGAGACAGTTTCCAGGTATTTTAGCGCTAGAAATAGCCTCTAAAAAGCGCATGAAAACTGCTTCCCTTTCAGTGCAATGAGTACTTTCACACTGGGGCGGTGCACTTGTGGAACATTAGAAAAAGTCCTGCAAGTAACATCTTTAGGGCGGTTTTGGAGCGCTATAAATAGCCCTCCTAAAACACCCCTGCCTATTGAAATTATTGGACAGTGCTTCCAAAGCACCTTAAAAGCGCAGCAAAACTGGACTTTTTCCATCTAAAAAAAATATGCCTTCGCTAACGCCTGAAAAGCGCTACAAAAACACTGCAATAGAAATCTGATAGAGAAAACTAATATAGGTGCACCACATCCCAATGAATTGTCAATACAAAAAGGGGGGAACCCCTATGGTGGGACTTTTAAAGCACTACCACAACAAGTATAGAATATATATAAATATAACTGTGACAAACCCTTGTCCTCAAACAAAACTTGGTCTGCCGTCAATGCTTTCTCTGTCCAGAACAGCACCATCCAAGGCTATCCAGCCCCCCCCCCCCCCCAGTCACCAGACAACACCTCAGTGTAGGGAAAAAACCACCAGACTACCTTATTCAAGCACATGTTTCACAGATCTCTCACTTCAAAACACTCCCCCCCCACCCTTGGAAAACAGGGCTGGATAAACTGTCCAATGACAATTAACACACAGGTCAGGTGTGTTCAAACTTCTCATCAGTAAACAGTCTCATCCGCTGGAGGAATCCCGCCTTCCTCTTTCCTTTGCAGCAAGACACTTAGGCCTCGTACAGACGAGAGGATATCCGTTGGAAACGGTCCGCCGGACCGTTTCCAGCGGATATTTCTGCTCCCGATTTTGATCTGATGGGCTGTACACACCATCAGATCAAAATCCCAGCGGAAAACATATGCGGAGACGTGCTGCGCCGTCGCCGCAATGATGACGCGGCGATGTGCACGACCCTGGAAGGTAAATACTTCCATGCATGCGTCAAATCACTTTGACGCATGCGAGGGATGGGGATCGCTTGGACGTATCCGGTGAGTCTGTACAGACGACTGGATCAGTCCAACGGACAGGTTTCCAGCGGATAGATTTCTTAGCATGCTAAGAAATTTTTATCCGCTTGAAAACCGTCGGCTGGAGAAATCTCCGCCGAAAAATGTCCGCTAGGCTGTACACACGACCGGATTTGTCTGCTGGAACTGATCCGCGGATAAATCCCAACGGACAGATCCGGTCGTGTGTACGAGGCCTTACACATCCCATAATAGTTAAGGCAGACAGCCACAATAGACAATAGAATACAGTCACACGCCAAACCATCACAGCAAATAGTACACAACAGCATGAGACAGCACACATTATATATACATATTACAGCATTGAGTCTGACTAGCACAGATCATAGTGGGGTTCTCATTCACCCTGGGTGATTTACGCATAAGAGGGTCAGGGGAAACTGCACAATGAGCCTCCAGAACTCTCCAGGGCAAGCTGAGTTCCACAAACCCCCAACCCAAAGTCACTTCTGTCACAATAACAAATAATTTTTATTTAGAAAACATGTAAATATGATATATGAATATGGATACAATTGAAATTGTCAATGAAAGATACAGTATTTTCCATATAAGATGACCTTTTGTACTTAAAAATATCGCCCAAAAGTCAGGGGTCGTCTTATACGCCGGATGCAAAGTCAGTCAGACTGCGGGCGTCCATTGTTCAAAAGCCGCGCCGCCTTCCCGTCCTGTTCTGTGATAGGCGGAACACTCAGTTTCCCAGCAGAGCCTCTGTTCAATGTTCCACCTATCATGGAGGTCCTCTTGGCCTCGGACGAGAGGACATCCATGATAGGCAGAACACCAAACACAGGCTCTGCTGCGAAACTGAGTGTTCTGCCTATCACGGAACAGGACGAGGAGGCCGCGCGGCTTTTGAAAAATGGACGCCCAAAGTCTGACTGACTCTGCATACAGGCATAAGGTCTGGAGATCTGGAGTTTGGCACAGTGAGGTAGGAAATGGGCACAGTGAGGTATGCAATGGGCACAGTAAGGTATGCAATGGGCACAGTGAGGTATGCAATGGGCACAGTGAGGTATGCAATGAGCACAGTGAGGTATGCAATGAGCACAGTGAGGTGTGTCGGAAGGGGGTCGTCTTATACGGCGAGTATATCCCAAAACCAACCTTTTAGCTGGAAAATTAGGGGGTCGTCTTATACGCCCAGTCGCCTTATACGCCAGCAAATACGGTACATTTTCCTGAACCAGACACATTTTGGAAAAATCCTTTCCTTCATTAGGGTTCTTACAGAAAAAAAGTTTTGTCTAGAGAATTACAAAATGCAAGATAATTAGTAATTTGTATGTATGCAGCCAATCTAAACAGATACGGTTCACTTACATTGTGTTCATTAACTATGACATATAAGTATCCAATAGTTAAAACTGAGAATTAGGCAACCTCACACTTGGCTCCCCATGTGCATCATTCAATTAGTTGACTTTGGATGTCCAAGATGGTTATAAGGATATGCTGAAGGGGGACAGAGTCCCCAATGGCATCAAACACACTGTGTGCTGAGCCCAGGCACAGCGCATGTGTGTGTACTGGGGTCCAGAAAAGAAAGCCTGGAAATAAAGGCATATTAATAAGAGGACTAACAAAGAATTGTACTCTAGTACATATGTATGACTGTAATTTAATAAAAACCTACCTAACGTGGGAATGCTAATGTTTACCGGCAGATAGGCTGGTGAGAATATATGACGTAGATGGTACTATTAATTGTCTCAACCCGGAGATGACTGTAGTATCAGCATGGCAGGTGAAGGAAATCACAGGAATGGTGTGCAAAGAGAGGTAGGAAAAAGGCAAAAAAAAAAAAATCCAAAGATTATTTACAAACATCCAAAAATAGAGTGTGGAAAATAATGTATCCACTGCAAAAAATAGATATAGTGTCAAAACCGTCTCACTTACTTTAAAACGTGTTTCAGCACACACCTCTCTTGACGGGCGGAAAATGTCACACGGCCGTGCCATGGAGTGACGTGCCGCAGTCGAGTCCCACCAGCACGGAAACACACAATGGAGACAGTCAAAAGGCTGAGCCAAATGCACAGAGGGAGGAAACGCCCAAGATGGAAAAACAGCTTCCTCCAATGATATCCTCGAAGAGGCATATCCTTGGCCGTGCCAGGCACACACACATATTGCGATGCACATACAAAACAGCATGTGTAGTCCTATGAACGTCAGATGTCAAAAATTAAACATTGCAATCCATTAAAATCAGATGGACATACCCTGCAGCCCATAGTGTGCGGAATACCCGAAAAAGTAGATTGGATGATCACACACCAGCTGCACATATATAAGAAAATTTTAAAACAAAAATTTAAATTATATAACAATCTCCAAACATATGGACAATGCACATAGGAGCCAAAAGCGAAGGTGCAGAATGCAGGCACAACACATGACAATAACAAGCAGGTATGAGATCAACATACAAGCATATACAAGTACATCCTTTAACAATTTTAACAAATGATTATACAGGATGAAAAAGTTATGATGTCAAGATGAGACTCTAAGTCTAAAAATAAAAGAACAATAGAGTGACGATTGATCATAGCCAAGACATAGAAATTACAATATCAGGGAGAAGGGGGACTAAAAAATAAACCCCCTCTCCATATAGTGGAGAGTATAGGGATGTCTCTATTTCTCCAAACCCCCTGAATTGAAGCCCTCCAAAAATGGTTTGAAGCAGACTGTATCATTGAGCCCTGGGGGCTGAGTTGCTCTTAGATTATAAATCCACCACAATTTGAGTTGGAGAAGACTTTTGTTCTAATCTCCCCCTCTAGGGTTGGGATGTATCCAATCACATGTTTGCATGCTCCTGATGTGTCGGTATGCTCTATGCCAGAATTCGAGTTTAGTCTTGCCGACATAGAAACATCCACAATCACATCGGAGCATGCATATTACCCCCAGGGTCTTGCAGTTCGCAAAGTGTTTTGGCCTAAAGATACTCTCATCAGGTAAAATGGGTTTCTTGTTGGTATACTGTACATAAATTTGCAATATCCACATGAGCCGCACGTCAAAGTACCTTTGTACTTACAGTGCTCTGTATCTTTATCCCCCTTGAATTCACTCCTGACTAGTCTAGATGCAATGGATGTAATGAGTTGAAGAGGGTTTTCTTGATTTGACGGTTTCTGTGAGTAGATAAGTTTGTGTTTTTTTAAAGATGTACAGGAGTATCCCCTAAGTAGGAGGGTCTCGAGTAAGTTGTTTGCCTCTAATTTAAAGGTTTCATTGTTGGTACAATTCCTTCCCATGAAAAAACAAACACAATGACGGCGCGAAAGAGGGAAATTTGAACCACAATACCACAAAAAGTGGATAAATAAATAATTATAAAAAGCGAAGGGGAGCAAGGGAAACAAAAAGACCAGTGACTGAATTATAATAAAGAGGATGGTAATGAAAGTCTCAATATTTAAAGTTCGTATATAAACAGTTTAGGATGACATATACACCGTAGCAGCACTTTGGAGAGTGAAGCAAGACTCTGTAATAGCAAAAACAAAAAGAAAAAATGCGCCTACTAAGTGCAGTATGTCTGATAATATGGAATTTACTAATTAAAACAGCCAAATGGCTACTCACTAAAAAGTAGTACAAAATGCGCTCATAAAAAGGGAAGTGTAGTCACTGTGGATCGTCAGCCGATGATGGTGGCTTCTCTGGTGAAGGTTTTGTTGATTGCTGTCCAGGGTAGAAGCGTGGCAGAGCACTGTGGGCACAGTGTAACCTGGAAGTGACTGTTCAGCGGTGTGCGTTCCAGCCTGGAGCGCACACGGCTCTCGGCGAAAAGAAGTGACGTCAGGCAGGGGCTTGTGGTGATGACGCGTTTCAATGCTTCTGCATTTTCATCATATCTAATGGGAGGAGGAGACTGGCATGCTTATATATGCTGTGTGGAGCGAAATAGGGCTGTTCACATGTCCATCACGGTCAAAAAAGTTTTAATTAATAAATTCCATATTATCAGACATACTGCACTTAGTAGGCACATTTTTTCTTTTTGTTTTTACAATTCCTTCCCACACTCAGATATTGACTGTAGGGTATAGACCTAATTAGGCTCTGAGGGTGGAAGCGCGAGGCATGTAATACAATATTCCCCACAGTGGCCTTACAATAGACGCCACTGCAAAGTGCCATCATCACTTCTTGAGACTCGTACATCCAGGAATGAAATCTCGCTGTGACTCGAAGACATCGGAAAAGTAAGATTGAATTGTTTTTTATTCATCCCGTCGATACAGCGATGTAAAAGTTCTAAAGGACCATCCCAAATGGTGAAAACATCATCAATAACCCTGAACCACACTAACAAGTGGTACGTGTATATCAATAAGGTCTCATCACTGAGAAACATGTTTTCCCACTCTCCCAGGTACAGGTTCACATACGATGGGGCACAACATGTCCCCATCGCTACTCCCTGTACCTGGAGGTAGTGGGAACCATTGATGGTGAAAATGTTATGGTACAAAATGTACTCCAATAAAGACAGAATACATTTGTTATATCCCCAATCACCATCCCCTCTTTGATAGATGGCATGTTTAACAGTAGAGATGTACCGAACGGTTCGCCGGCGAATAGTTTGCGGCGATTTTCGCTTGTTCGCATTCGCCGGCGAACATATGCGATGTTCGACCCGCCTCCTATTAATTAACATTGAGCAAACTTTGACCCTCTACCTCACAGTCAGCAGACACATTCCAGCCAATCAGCAGCATACCCTTCCTCCCTGACCCTCCCACCTCTAGGGCAGCATCCATTTTAGATTCATTCTGAACCTGCATTCTTAGTGAGAGGAGGGACAGAGTTGCTGCTGCTGATTTTATAGGGAAAGCGCTAGCTAGGCCAGTGTACTTCAGTCCTGAAAGACTCATCTGATCTCTGCTGTTATAACAGCACCCCAAACAGCCCTTGTTAGGGCTAATCAATCAGTCTGCTTTTTTTTCTCTGTAATCTGTGCTGCATGGTTTACAGAGAGAGACAGAGAGAGAGAGAGTGTAATTGTTTGGAGTTAGATAGAGCAGGCAGGCTAGTCAGTTAATGTTACAGTGTGTAGAGGATATATATATACATCACCAGGAGTTGTACATATACGTATACACTGTATAGTTTAGTTAGATTAGAGGTGCAGGGTGCTGTGTAATATAAAGGGGTCCAGTGGTGCAGGGTGCTATGTAAAGGGGCCCAGAGCTGTGGGTGCTGTGTAATGTAAGGGGCCCAGTGGTGCAAGCTGCTGTGTAATATAAAGGGGTCCAGTGGTGCTGGGTGCTATGTAGAGGGGCCCAGAGCTGTGGGGTGCTGTGTAATGTAAGGGGCCCAGTGGTGCAAGCTGCTGTGTAATATAAAGGGGCGCAGTGGTGCAAGCTGCTGTGTAATGTAAGGGGTCCAGTGGTGCTGGGTGCTATGTAGAGGGGCCCAGAGCTGTGGGGTGCTGTGTAATGTAAGGGGCCCAGTGGTGCAAGGTGCTGTGTAATATAAAGGGGTCCAGTGGTGCTGGGTGCTATGTAGAGGGGCCCAGAGCTGTGGGGTGCTGTGTAATATAAAGGGGCCCAGTGGTGCAAGCTGCTGTGTAATATAAAGGGGCCCAGTGGTGCTGGGTGCTATGTAGAGGGGCCCAGAGCTGTGGGGTGCTGTGTAATGTAAGGGGCCCAGTGGTGCAAGCTGCTGTATAATATAAAGGGGCCCAGTGGTGCTGGGTGCTATGTAGAGGGGCCCAGAGCTGTGGGGTGCTGTGTAATGTAAGGGGCCCAGTGGTGCAAGCTGCTGTGTAATATAAAGGGGCCCAGTGGTGCAAGCTGCTGTGTAATGTAAGGGGTCCAGTGGTGCTGGGTGCTATGTAGAGGGATCCAGAGCTGTGGGGTGCTGTGTAATGTAAGGGGCCCAGTGGTGCAAGCTGCTGTGTAATATAAAGGGGCCCAGTGGTGCAAGGTGCTGTGTAATATAAAGGGGTCCAGTGGTGCTGGGTGCTATGTAGAGGGGCCCAGAGCTGTGGGGTGCTGTGTAATGTAAGGGTCCCAGTGGTGCAAGCTGCTGTGTAATATAAAGGGGTCCAGTGGTGCTGGGTGCTATGTAGAGGGGCCCAGAGCTGTGGGGTGCTGTGTAATGTAAGGGGCCCAGGCTCACAGTATAAACTGTGCCCACCTGCCAGTGCCACATCTCATCTATATTGTGTTGGCACAGTTGATAAGATATAAAAACAAAATTCACTGCAATACATAATAGTAGTCATTTGTCTGCCAGGGTGTCTTTGCCTCACAGGTTAAACTGTGCCCACCTGCCTGCCAGTGCCACATCTCATCTATATTGTGTTGGCACAGTTGATAAGATATAAAAACAAAATTCACTGCAATACTAAATAGTAGTCTTTTGTCTGCCAGGGTGTCTTTGCCTCACAGGGTAAACTGTGCCCACCTGCCAGTGCCACATCTCATATCTGGTGGCACAGTAGCTTGCATGCATAGTACAACTAAACTAATCTAAAAAAAAATGACAGGCAGAAGCAGGCCACCCCGCAGGGGCCGTCGTGGTCATGGTGCTGTGATTCCCTTTGGCCCTAGAATAATGCCCAGTGTTAAGGGACCACGTACCCTGAACTCAAAAAGTTTTGAGGACATAGTCAGAGTTTGGTCTGTCACTGTGAACCCTAACCCTATTATAGACAGGGTTAGGGTTACAGATAGGGTTACAGATAGGGTAACAGATAGGGTTAAGGTTAAGGTTACAGATAGGGTTAGGGTTACAGACAGGGTTAAGGTTAGGGTTACAGATAGGGTTAGGGTTACAGACAGGGTTAGGGTTAGGGTTACAGACTGTAATCCTAACCCTATCTGTAACCCTAACCCTGTCTGTAACCCTAATCCTAACCCTGTCTGTAACCCTAAATCTATCTGTAACCCTAACCCTATCTGTTACCCTAACCCTAACCCAGTCTGTAACCCTAACCCTAACCCTGTCTGTAACCCTAACCCTAACCCTTACACTACCTGATCGATACAACATCATACCTGATGTTTTAAAGCACGTTATTCCAAACAATTTATAAATGTTAGGTGATTTATGCCCTTTATGGATTAAAAACAGACTCTGCGACAACTACGTAATTTTCCATGGGAGTTTTGCCATGGATCCCCCTCCGGCATGCCACAGTCCAGGTGTTAGTCCCCTTAAAAACAACTTTTCCATCACTATTGTGGCCAGAAAGAGTCCCTGTGGGTTTTAAAATTCGCCTGCCCATTGAAGTCTATGGCGGTTCGCCCGTTCGCGAACATTTGCGGAAGTTCGCGTTCGCGAACCGAAAATTTAAGGTTCGCGACATCACTATTTAACAGCTGCCATTCCCCTGAAGTGGGGAATGGAGCTGTAAAGAGCTTCCACATCAATAGTGACTAGGTAAGCATCCTCAGGTATTGTGAGATTCAATTCAGTTCAATGATCTTTAGAAAGTGAATGGTGTCTTTCACAAAGGACCGTAGGCATGTAACATGGGGTTTTAGATATCCATCGAATAATTTACTTGCCTTCTCGCTGATAGATCCCCTCCCCGAAATTATGGGTCTACCTGTAGGATTTATTGTGTCCTTGTGGACTTTGGGTAAAAAATAAAAGGTAGTATTGAGAATTTAGTTCTGATATATTCCCATATGGTTTTATTAATAACATTATTGGAATAGGCTGAGTCAATCAATAAGTAGTATTCCTGATTAAATGTATCCACAATACTTCCTGTACCAATTTTTATTCATCAAGATCTTGGAGCATATGCTGGTGTATTGAACATTGTCCATGAGGACAATGTTGCCCGACTTATCGACTGGCTTAATGGTGATTGATTTACTATCACTTAGTATTTTCAAAGCCTGTTTTTCCAACGTGTTGACATTGGTCAGTCTAGGAGACCAAATGTTGATTTTCCCGATCTCCATATTGACCAATTTCAAAAACTTTGAGATATTGGTCTTTGTGTTTGGGGGTGGGAATTGTACTGATTTTTTCTTCAATTTTGACCCTTTAGTGGAATCTTGAGCAAACCCTTTGGTTTTCTCAGTGAAAAAAGAAAGCACTGTGGGTAAATCAATGCGATCAATCAAGTCAGTGGTATCGCTCTCCTCAAAGAGCGAGACCAACTGGCTAATAGCTTGATTTTCTTTAGATGTTAGTTCAATGGATCCCTCTGGTTTTTGATACATGCTTTTCAACATAAGTTTGTGTGCAAACAATTCTAGATCTTTCACTACTTCAAATGTGTCCATATTTTCATTAGGACAGAAACCCAAACCTTTTTGTAGTACCTGTGTTTTATTTTCTGTTAGTATATAAGAAGAAACATTGATGATATTCATAGATATATTGGATCCTATTGCAACTCCAGAAGGTTGTTGCTCACCACCCTCAACTACATTTTGTCATAGATTTGGTTAAAAGTGCTTCCACAAAAGGGCTAGAGTCATGTCTTTCCACCCCCTGTGTGGCTCTAGATCTTGTAATTGGATGTGATCTACCACTGCCTCTTGTGATGGTAGAGAGGAAGATACAGTGGAGCCCATCACCAAAGTAGGTACTCTAAACCAGGGGTGTCAAACTGGCGGCCCTCCAGCTGTTCCGAAACTACAAGTCCCATCATGCCTCTGCCTTTTGAGAGTCATGCTTGTAACTGTTAGCCTTGCAATGCCTCATGGGACTTGTAGTTTTGCAACAGCTGGAGGGCCGCCAGTTTGACACCCCTGCTCTAAACCATAGGTACCGCAGAAGAACACCCGGGTGCAATATCAGTATTAGCTTTTTGTCCCTGTAAACGGTTGTCACCTCGATTCTTACATGGTGCCTTCTTGTTCTTTGAAGAGACCTGTGATGAGACAAATAATAGACTGGAAGATGGAGTGGGAAATTGCAGAATAGAAATCTTTATGGTTTCTAAATCTGTTTTTTTGTTGTTATTGGCCACTATTCCATCTATAAGCACGATATTCCTCAAAGGCACTTCGATCTCTGCCATATTTACCATCTTTCTTGGTCAATATGTCCTTATTGAAGTCCTCCAAGTGTTTTTAAAATGTTATCTCTCTATCTCTCATCAGGGTTCTTATAGAAAAAAAAAATGTCTAGAAAATTACAAAATGCAAGATAATTAGTAATTCCCCACTCCAGGGGAATGGCAGCTGTTAAACATGCCATCTATCAAAGAGGGGATGGTGATTGGGGATATAACAAATTTATTCTGTCATTATTGGAGTACATTTTGTACCATAACATTTTCACCTTTGATGGTTCCCACTACCTCCAGGTACAGGGAGTAGCGATGGGACATGTTGTGCCCCATCGTATGCGAACCTGTACCTGGGGGAGTGGGAAAACATGTTTCTCAGTGATGAGACCTTATCGATATACTGTACACGGACCACTTGTTAGTGTGGTTCAGGTATATCGAAGATGTTTTCACCATTTAGGATGGTCCTTTAGAACTTTTACATTGCTGTCTTGACAGGATGAATAAAAACCAATTCAATTTTACTTTTACGATGTCTTCGAGTCGCAGTGAGATTTCTTTCCTGTATGTACGGGTCTCAAGAAGTGATGATGGTACTCTCTGCAGTGGCCTCTATTGTAAGGCCACTGCAGGGGGAAAAGTATATTACATGCCTCGAGCTTCCCCCCTCAGAGCCTAATTAGGTCTATACCCTACAGTCAATATCTGAGGGTGAGAAGGAATTGTACCAACAATGAAACCCCTCAAATTAGAGGCAGACAACTTACGCAAGAGGCTCCTTCTTAGGGGATACTCCCGTACATCTTTGAAAAAAGCCTTCAGACGGGCTACCTCACATACCCGACACAAACGTATCTATTCTCAACTGTCAAATCATGAAAATCCTCTTCATATCATTACGAAGTATTGCAACCAACATGCTAAAGTTAGGAACATTTTTCCAAATTTTGGCACGTTTTGACTATGGACCCCAATCTGGGCAGACTTCTCCCCGAAACTCCTCTCTTTACTTTAAAAAAAAAAAACACATCAATTGCATTTAGACTAGTCAGGAGTGAATTCAAGGGGGATCAAGATACAGAGCACTTTAAGTACAAAGGTCCTTTCTGTGTGGCTCGTGTGGGTATTGCAAATTTATGTACAGTATACCAACAAAAAACACATTTTACCCGATGGGAGAATCTTTAGGCCAAAATACTTTGTGAACTGCAAGACCCTGGGGGTAATATACATGCTCCGATGTGATTGTGGATGTTTCTACGTCAGCAAGACTAAACTCGAATTCTGGCATAGAGCATACCGACACATCAGGAGCATGCAAACATGTGATCCTGATTTGCCCTTAGGAAGACACACAACCCTTGGTACATCATGGTGTCTTTCCGAGGATCACATTTTTTATTCTGGATCGGATACATCCCAACCCTAGGGGAGGAGATTGGAACAAAAGTCTCTTCCAACTCGAATTGTGGTGGATTTATAATCCAAGAGCAACTCAGCCCCCAGGGCTCAATGATGCAGTCTGCTTCAAACCATTTTTGGAGGGCTTCAATTCAGGGGGTATGGAGAAATAGGGACATCCCTTAACTCTCCACTATATGGAGAGGAGGTTTATTTTTTAGTCCCCCTTCTCCATGATATTGTAATTTCTATGTCTTGGCTATGATCAATCGTCTCTTTATTGTTCTTTTATTTTTAGACTTAGAGTCTCTTCTTGACATAATTTTTTCATCCTGTATAATAATTTTTTCAAATTGTTAAAGGATGTACTTGTATATGCTTGTATGTTGATCTCATACCTGCTTGTTATTGTCATATATTGTACCTGCATTCTGCACCTTCGCGCTTGGCTCCTATGTGCATTGTCCGTATGTTGGGAGATTATTATATAATTTAAATGTTTGTTTTTTAAATTTCTTATATATGTGCAGCTGGTGTGCGATCATTCGATCTACCTTTTCGGGTTTTCTGCACACTATGGGCTGCAGGGTATGTCCATCTATTTTTAATGGATTGTGATGTTTAATTTTTTACATCTGACGTTCATAGGATTACACATGCTGTTTTGTATGTGCATCGCAATATGTGTGTGTGTGCCTGGCACGGCCAAGGATATAACTCTTTGAGGATATCATTGGAGGAAGCTGTTTTTCCATCTTGGGTGTTTCCTCCCTCTGTGCATTTGAGTTAGCCTTTTGACTGTTTCCTTTGTGTGTTTCAGTGCCGGTGGGACTCGATTGCCGCGCATCACTCCGTGACGTGGGCATGTGACGTTTTCTGCCAGTGCATGCCGGCTTGGTTGGCTTGCATGCATGGAGCGTGGCCGGCAACTGCGCAGTGTGGAGGCGGGCTGCGATCAGTACTCTGGGAACGCTTAATGGGAATATGGATTAAGCTGATCCATACCACCTGATTCCAATTGGTAATCAGCAAGGACTGCATTAGCAGGGCATTAGCATCTCTGGGTTGAGACAATTGATAGTACCATCAAGGTCATATATTCTAATTGTTTTCTAAATACAATTATTTGTTATATTTACTGTATATATATTATTTACTTGTTGTGGTAGTGCTTTAAATGTCCCACCATAGGGGTTCCCCCTTTTTGTATTGACAATTCATTGGGATGTGGCACACCTATATTCGTTTTCTCTAACAGATCCCTTTTCTATTGCAGTGTTTTTGTAGCGCTTTTCAGGCGTTAGCGAGGCATTTTTTTTAAAGGGAAAGAGTCCAGTTTTGATGCGCTTTTAAGGCGCCTTGGAAGCACTGTCCAATAATTTCAATAGGCAGGGGTGTTTTAGCAGGGCTATTTATAGAGCTCCAAAGCCGCCCCAAAGATGCTGCTTGCAGGAATTTTTCTAATGTTCCACAAGCGCACTGCCCCAGTGTGAAAGCACTCATTGCATTGAACGGGAGTTTTATTGTGCTTTTTAGAGGCTATTTCTACTGCTAAAATGCCTGAAAACTGCCTTGTTAAAGGGATCTAACAGATGCAACTGAGTAAATAAAACAAAATTAAGCATGTATAAAAACATCAAAATATTGTAGACTTTTCTAAAATTTGTATAAAAATCAACATCTTGCCTACAACTTGCCTTATTAATTCAGACTACTAACAGACTGAACAAGATATCTGATTTCAATGCCCCTGTAGATGTCCTAGTAGGACGAAATGCGTAGGTAAAGGTCACTCCCCATGTTGCTTTATTTAACGTGATCACTTTTATTCTATGTATGTTGGTTTTTAAAATAAACCCATCTGTTTTTGACCTACACCATTGGAGCCCCCTTTTTTCTCCACATATCGTGTTGGGATTAGGGATGAGCCGAACACACCAAATGTTCGTGTGAACTTTAGAACCCTATTAAAGTCTATGGGACTCGAACGTTTGAAATCTAAAGTGCTAATTTTAAAGGCTAATATGCAAGTTATTGTCCAAAAAAGTGTTTGGGGACCTGGGTCCTGCCCCAGGGGACATGTATCAATGCAAAAAAAAGTTTTAAAAACGGCTGTTTTTTCGGGAGCCGTGAATTTAATAATGCATAAAGTGAAACAATAAAAGTGAAATATTCCTTTAAATTTCGTACCTAGGGGGGTGTAAAGTTAGCATGTGAAATAGCGCATGTTTCCCGTACTTAGAACTGTGTCTGCGCAAAATGTCATTTCTGAAAGAAAAAAAGACATTTAAAACTGACTTGCGGCTATAATGAATTGTCGGCTCTGGCAATTCAGAGCAAATTCATTCATAAAAAAAAAAAAAAAATAGCGTGGGGGTCCCCCCAAATTCAATTGCCAGACGCTTCAGGTCTGGAATGGATATTAAGGGGAACCCCGCCGTCAATTTAAAAAAAAAATGACGTGGGGTTCCCCCCAAATATCCGTTCCAGACCCTTCAGGTCTGGTGTGGATTTTAAGGGGAACTCCACCCCAAATAAAAAAAAAATGGCGTGGAGTTCCCCAAAAATCCACACCAGACCCCTTATCCGAGCATGTTAACCTGGCCAGCCACAGAAAAGAGGGGGGACAGAGTGCGGCCCCTCCTCTCCTGAACCGTACCAGGCCACATGCCCTCAACATGGGGAGGATGTCCCCATGTTGATGGGGACAAGGGCCTCATCCCCACAACCCCTGCTCGGTGGTTGTGGGGGTCTGCGGGCGGGGGCTTATCAGAATCTGGAAGACCCCTTTAATAAAGGGGACCCCCAGATCCTGCCCCCACATGTGAATTGGTAATGGGGTACATTGTACCCCTACCATTTCACAAAGGAAGTGTAAATAGTTAAAAAAAACACAAACACCATAGAAAAAAGTCCTTTATTAATAAAAAAAAGGAAAATAATCAAGCGGTGGTAATCCACTCGGTCTCGGCTTCCTGCTCCAACATTGTCTGTATCCAGCGACGGGTGATCACCTCTCCAGCGATGAGAAGATCTTCCGGGATCCACAGCGCAGCATCGCCGGGCCTCCTCTCTTCGCCGGACACAGCCCAGCAAAATGATGCGGATGGAGCTTTGACCCCGCACCCTCTGACGCACCCTCTGCTACGTCACTGGGGAAGCCCAATCTTCCCCCTTGCATCAGAGGGGGCGGGGTCACGTGACGGGTGGCCCCGCCTCCCCCATATAAGAAATGTCAAAACTCCAGCCGCTTCATTCCACTGGGCTGTGTCTGGCGTAGAGAGGCGGCCTCCGATGCTGTGCTCTGGAGCTCTGGATGCCGGAAGATCTTCTCATCGCTGGATCGGAGAGGCGATCACCTGTCGCTGGATACAGACAACGTTGGAGCAGGAAGCCGGACCGAGAGTGGATTACCACCGCTAGATTTTTTTTCTTTTACTTTTTTATTAATAAGGAACTTTCTTCTACGGTGTGTGTGTGTTTTTTCTAACTATTTAAACTTCCTTTGTGAAATGGTAGGGGTACAATGTACCCCATTACCAATTCACATAGGGGGGGGCAGGACCTGGGGGTCCCCTTTGTTAAAGGGGTCTTCCAGATTCTGATAAACCCCCCGCCCGCAGACCCCCACAACCACCGGGCAAGGGTTGTGGGGATGAGGCCCTTGTCCCCATCAACATGGGGACATCCTCCCCATGTTGAGGGCATGTGGCCTGGTATGGTTCAGGAGAGGGGGGCACACTCTGTCCCCCCTCTTTTCTGCGGCTGGCCAGGTTAACGTGCTCGGATAAGGGGTCTGGTGTAGATTTTTGGGGGAACTCCACGCCATTTTTTTTTATTTGGGGTGGAGTTCCCCTTAAAATCCACACCAGACCTGAAGGGTCTGGAATGGATATTTGGGGGGAACCCCACGTCATTTTTTTAAATTGACGGCAGGGTTTCCCTTAATATCCATTCCAGACCTGAAGCGCCTGGTAATTGAATTTGGGGGGACCCCCGCGCTTTTTTTTTTTTTTTTTTATGAATGAATTCGCTCTGAATTGCCAGAGCCGACAATTCATTATAGCCGCAAGTCAGTTTTAAATGTCTTTTTTTCTTTCAGAAATGACACTTTGTGCAGACACAGTTCTAAGTACGGGAAACATGCGCTATTTCACATGCTAACTTTACACCCCCCCAGGTAAGAAATTTAAAGTAATATTTCACTTTTATTGTTTCACTTTTAGCATTATTAAAATCACTGCTCCCGAAAAAATTGTTCGTTGTTCGCCAAACAGGCGAACAGGCAATGTTCGAGTTGAACATGAGTTTGACTCGAACTCGAAGCTCATCCCTAGTTGGGATAAGAGTTAGTGTAGTGATTCAATCCAGTCGTCATCTGCCCCTCCAGTTTGAGTGACACAAGGTTCTTTGGAGTTTCCACCAGAGATCCCGGGTCCTTTCTATCGTCTGGGTGATTCATCGATCTGGCTTTTTCATGTAAATGACTCGCTGTCGCTGACATACGGGTCCACCAGTTGTGGTAAGAGAATTCATTCTTAACATTCAAGAGAAGATTCACTATCACCTTGGATTCCCTTCTTATTAGCATTTTTACATCCATCCTTTTGAAGAGCATCACCTCCTCGCTGTGGACTTACACTTTGTTTTTTTTTTCAGGATTTGATTTGGGTTATTGGACTAGTTTTTTTTTTTACCTATTTCATCATGTTGGACTTTTATATTAATTTCTCATTGAATGTTTATTAGAATGTTCATCCTTCTTTTGTGTGCACTTTCACTTCACATAAGGTTTAGCGCTACATTCCATCCACCCTTCTATTTGAATACTTGTCATATTTCTATGTAGCAGCTTTTAGTTACATTCCCTATTTTATTAAATTTTTTTCACAGTTTGCACAATATTTTCCCAATTTTCCATATTAATAGTAGATTTTCCAATAAATGCCTCAGTCTAGAACTGGTCAGACATAATTTGGTTCTACACCCATGAAACAGTAGAAATGATAGGATTATCAGTTCCAGGGACAACTAATTGCATCCGCATCCTATTCCACAGGACTTATTTTGTACTTGAGAGGATCCCCCAAGACCCACGGGGGAGTGATTTCGATAAACAGATTTTGAAACAGGAATTAAAATGGATTTATAACTTTAAAGCTTCTTCACACAGCATTGTCCTTTAGGCCCTATCTGTAGTATTATTGCTAAGTATGAATATTTTGGTTGAGGTACTTCTTGACTTTTGGATATTGCATTTGTTTTTCCACCTTCCTTTTCTCCCTTTCTCCTTCCCTTCACTTGCTAATAATAATAATATTTCATGGATTGGGATGTCCCTAATGTTAAAAATTGTTATGTACTCTGTTTTACCATATAGTGCCATGGTTCTCCTAGGCCTTGATGAAGCTTGCTACATCATGCTCCCCCTCTATATATGGTGGAGATATGTATCTCCTACCATGATCGGTGCTGTGCCGTTGTCCCGTGGACTATGGGCGGAAGTCATCTGCCCTCCGGTTACCCCGGAGTGTAGTTTGCATGCGTACCAGACCAAGCACCCACACCTCATGTGACACAAGAGCCATACACAGCTCTGTGATGTCCAGTGGGACCATTTAAGAGGGGGGTGGTGAAGACTCTGGTTGGGCTTCACTCCAGCAGCAGATTTGTTACCTACGCCATGTGGATGTTAAAGGTTAGTTCTAACTGCCTGGATTTATATATGGTTAATATCAGATTCGTTAATGAATCGACTCAGTTCAGGTGACCCCATAGCAAACTATTTGCTGTGGGGCACACAACAGGAAGGAGTGGCCAGGAGTGCTGGAGAGGCACCTGAAAAGAGAAGGATCTGGGCTGATCTGTGCAAAACCATTTAAGAGATCAGGTAAGTATAATGGGCCTGATTCCCAAAAGAGATACGCAGGCGGAACTGCTGTTCAGTCTGTGCCTAACTTTGGAAACGATCCTCAAAAGGCTTTTTCCAAAGTTAGGCAGAAAATCTGACATGTGTAAGACACTTACACGGTCAGATCTTAGGATGCAGTACCGCATCCGCTGCTGGGGGCATTTCTCATTGAAATGCAGCTTTGAGTATGCAAATGAGGACTTAAGCAGATCCACAACGCTTTTCAGCACTGTGATTTCTGTGTAAGTTCCGATTTGCTTGCGCAAAACTAGGGCTGGTTTTACAATGTGGAAAATTAGTCACACCTTGTAAAGGCCCATTCAAGCGACGGCATTTGGTATGCATTCCTGAGGGAGAACTCCACGGCAATTTTTAAATTCAAAACCGGCATGGGTTCCCCCCCAGGAGCATACCAGGCCCTTAGGTCTGGTATGGGTTGTAAGGAGACCCCCCCTACGCCGAAAATTCGACGTAGGGGGTCCCCCTACAATCCATACCAGACCCGTATCCAAAGCACGCTACCCGGCCGGTCAGGAAGGGAGTGGGGACGAGCGAGCGCCCCCCCCCTCCTGAGCCATGCCAGGCCGCATGCCCTCAACATGGGGGGGGGTTGGGTGCTCTGGGGCAGGGGGGCGCACTGCGGGCCCCCCCACCCCAGAGCACCCTGTCCCCATGTTGATGAGGACAGGACCTCTTCCCGACAACCCTTGCCGTTGGTTGTCGGGGTCTGCGGGCGGGGGCTTATCGGAATCTGGGAATCCCCTCAAATAATGGGGCCCCCAGATACCGGCCCCCCACCCTAAGTGAATGGATATGGGGTACATCGTACCCCTACCCATTCACCTGGAGGCAAAAAGTAAAAGTTATTAAACACACAACACAAGGGTTTTTAAAATAATTTATTAGTCTGCTCCGGAGGCCCTCCTGTCTTCTTTATTAGCTCTAATACCAGGGGGGCTTCTTCTTCCGCTCTCCGGGGGTCTTCTCCGCTCTCCGGGGGGGGTTTCTTCTTCCGCTCTCCGGGGGGGTCTTCTCCGCTCTCCGGGGGTCTTCTTCTCTCTTCGCCGCTCTCCGCTGTTGACTCGGCGAACCCCGGTTCTTCTGCAGCTGTCCGGTGCCTTCTCCTTCAGCGCTGGCTGCCTGCTATCTTCGTGTGTTAGCTCAATTACTAACAGGCAGCCAGCGCTGTCTTCTGTGACGTCATGATCTTCTTCTCCCCTCTTCCGATGTTGACACGTCGCCTCTTCTCACTGCAATGATGGAAGCGCGCCTTGCATCCCATTTATATAGGCATCACCGTCCCATCATGCTCCGGTAGGTACCCACGTGGTGGGTGCACGTGGGTAGGCACCCACCACGTGGGTACCTACCGGAGCATGATGGGACGGTGATGCCTATATAAATGGGATGCAAGGCGCGCTTCCATCATTGCAGTGAGAAGAGGCGATGTGTCAACATCGGAAGAAGGGAAGAGAAGAACCTGACGTCACAGAAGACCGCGCTGGCTGCCTGTTAGTAATTGAGCTAACACACGAAGATAGCAGGCAGCCAGCGCTGAAGGAGAAGGCACCGGACAGCTGCAGAAGAACCGGGTCAACAGCGGAGAGCGGCGAAGAGAGAAGAAGACCCCCGGAGAGCGGAGAAGACCCCCCCCGGAGAGCGGAAGAAGAAACCCCCCCGGAGAGCGGAGAAGACCCCCGGAGAGCGGAAGAAGAAGCCCCCCCTGGTATTAGAGCTAATAAAGAAGACAGGGGGGCCTCCGGAGCAGACTAATAAATTATTTTAAAAACCCTTGTGTTGTGTGTTTAATAACTTTTACTTTTTGCCTCCAGGTGAATGGGTAGGGGTACGATGTACCCCATATCCATTCACTTAGGGTGGGGGGCCGGTATCTGGGGGCCCCCTTATTTGAGGGGACTCCCAGATTCCGATAAGCCCCCGCCCGCAGACCCCGACAACCAACGGCAAGGGTTGTCGGGAAGAGGTCCTGTCCTCATCAACATGGGGACAGGGTGCTCTGGGGTGGGGGGGCCCGCAGTGCGCCCCCCTGCCCCAGAGCACCCAACCCCCCCATGTTGAGGGCATGCGGCCTGGCACGGCTCAGGAGGGGGGGGGGGCGCTTGCTCGTCCCCACTCCCTTCCTGACCGGCCGGGTAGCGTGCTTTGGATACGGGTCTGGTATGGATTGTAGGGGGACCCCCTACGTCGAATTTTCAGCGTAGGGGGGGTCTCCTTACAACCCATACCAGACCTAAGGGCCTGGTATGCTCCTGGGGGGGGAACCCATGCCGGTTTTTTCTTTGAAAATTGGCATGGAGTTCTCCCTTTCAGGAATGCATGCCGAGCGACGCTGACAATTTTTCTTTTTTGTTTTTGTTTTCCCGGCGCTTTTTTTTTTTTTCACCCGTCGCAACTTTAGTGTCCCGTCACAATCCACAAAGCCCGCCGTAAATTACGTTCGCGCGCTGCACGTCGGGAAAATTACGTCACAGGCATGCGCAGTACGGCCGGCGCGGGAGCGCGCCTCATTTAAATTTTAAACGCCCCCCGGAGAGGAGGACCGCCTTGCGACGGAGGCACTTAAGTTACACGGCGTGTAATTTCTAGGTAAGTGCTTTGTGGATCAGGCACTTAGGTAGAAATTTTAAGTCAGTGTAACTTAACTGCTGAAAGTTAAGTTAGGCAGCTTTTTTGGGAATCAGGCCCAATGTTTTTTTTTTTTTATTTAAAAATAAAAAACATAAGACTTTAACCGGAGTTCCACCCAAAAGTGGAACTTCTGCTTTAAGCACTCCTAACCCCCTTATGCCCCGTACACACCATCACTTTATGTGATGAAAAAAAACGACACTTTCTGTGAAGTAAAAAATGACGTTTTTGAAACTTCAATTTTCTAAGACGAAGTTGCCTACACACCATCGTTTTCTCACAATGATCTTGCAAAGTGAGGTTACGTTCCACCACGTTTTACCATTGAAGCTTGCTTCTGGGCATGCGTGGATGAAAAAACGTCTTAGAAAACGACGTTTTTTGCTACACACGGTCAATTTCTGTGAAGTAAAAAGTGCACTTTTGAAAAACGACACATAAAATTGAAGCATGCTTCAATTTTTTTCTGTCGTTTTTTACAAGACATAAAACAACGTTTTCCCCCACACATGGTCAATTAAAGTGACGTTTTTAAAAACGTCATTTTTTTTCATCACATAAAGTGATGGTGTGTACGCGGCATAACATGCCACATTTGGCGTGTATTTTTTTTAGGGGAGGAGTGGGGGCTTCGTTAGGAGTGGGACTTTCTGTCCCACTTTTTCCTTCTGCCTAGGTGACTCCTCCTCCCCCCTAGGCGGTCCCTCCCTCTAGGCCATCTCCTGGGACATGTGACAGGTCCCAGAAGATCGTCTGTTCACTCCGAGAGTGTAGCGCGACTCGCGAATGCGCAGTGCATGCCTGGCCGTGAAGACAAAAGTTGTCACAGTTGGGTGCCCAGAGTGGCAATGGAGGTGCCGGAGGAGTGGAGGGGGAGAGGAGCGACATTGGAACAGGTAAGTGTATGCTTATTCAAAGTCAGCAGCAACACTTTTTGTAGATGCTGTGCTGACTTTAATAAACATAAAAAGCCTGGAACTCTGTTCTAGTATCACTTTAACCTTTATGTATAATAAACACTGAATTGCTGCATCTATTGTCAAGCCTGCTTAGCCAACACTTTTCCAAACAGCTTATTTCTAATTTAATAGAGCCAAGATAAGCCATCAGTGTGTCGGTGTACTGTACTGGTCACTACTGGCAACATTTGGCAAACCCATTAAATACCAGCAGTTCCTATGGATGGTAATGCTACACCAGAAAAAAATAACCCTGCAATAGTTTATGCTAGGAAAGAGACACATTAGGAAGTTGTCAAGCACATTTTAAGATATAAACTTATCTCTACAAATCACTTTTTGAGATAAAGGGTTTAGTGTGGTGGATTCTTCTGTGTGCCTGGTCTTTGATGTACAAGAAAAAAATTGGACCAAAATCTAAATCCATAGCAATATCTTTCAGTTTTTCACCGTGACTTTCACTAACAAACGTTAAATGACCCTGTCTCAGGTCTCCTAACTTGTGTGTCTAAAAAATGTTGATGACAACACTGTGCGAATGTCAGGAAATTAATTGTCAACTTGAAGTGAACACTGAGTGAGAAATGGTAAGAACTACCCAGCATGAACATTTTGGGAATAAGCTATTATAATTATGATCGTGATTATGAACAGTACATAAGTACATGACTGAATACGAGCAGTTCCAAATGCACAATATAATGGCAAAGCATCCCCTCCTGACTGGCTGTGAGGAACACAGGAAAGTATGGGATTTCAAAAATGGGGATAGTCTGCCAAACATACCAGGAACTAAGAATAATGCAAACTGCATAACATTTAGAAATATACATACCAAGCCAATTTGCTCAGCTCTAGTAAGCATCATGAGTACATTCTAGAATACATTGCTAATCTAGAATACACTAATAATCATAAAACATTCATATGAATATTAATGCTTTATCTTAGCAGGAAAAAATGAACACATATTGTAAAGTATTATGTTTCAATAAATTATTCAGTACAACAATGACCGAGTTTATTTCTGTAAAAAGTTACATTTAGAAGTTTTGCACCAAGAGATGCACTCTTGTAAATGAAAGGCTATTGTTAAAGAAAATCTTATATGTAATAAAAAATGTCAGATTGTTTTTTGCTTTATGCCTGATGTGGCCCCATGTGTTTCCAATGTTGTATCTTGTTCTTGTAAACATTGTTGAGGTTTGTTTTGAAAAGCAATACCTACAAAGGTCAAAGTAAAATAGATTTGTTTATTAGCTATTTGTGTTTTTAAGAAAGCACCTTTTCCTCCACCTATATAGGCAGTTACTCCTGGAGCCCCTCAGGATCACTTAACAACATCAGCAAAGCAATTAAGCACAGTTTTCAGGAAAATGCCAAAGGCAGAATGTTGTATGCATGGGAGTCTCAGACCAATTATTTTTAGCTCATTGTGAACTATAGAAGCTGGACTTTAGTTCATTAAACTTTAGTTCACACTGATTAAAAGTCTAGCAAGAAACAGACAGTGAGCAAAAAAGAAACAATTTCACAACATCTAAAGCTGCTGTATATTATGCAATATGGAGTTTTATTTATCTCCAGAGAAGTGATTAAAATGAAATGATTGAGCCATGTTGTTGAACAGCTGAGGAATACCTTTTTAATACATAAAACCTCAGCATTACAAAGCAACTAAAGTATATCTGATCCCCAATAATAGATATAAAAAAAAAAAAACATTGTTTATAAGACATAATTATATATAATATATTAAAATATGATCTAGAATTATTTTCATCTTCATCGTCTGATATTCCTGCACTGATCAAATAAATTTAGTGGTTGTCTTTGTGATTCATTTATCATTTTCTGAAAAATTTATAAAGGGTTGCTTTTATTATAAATTCTATAAACTGTAATAGAGATCAGCCATAAATGTTTATGTGTTTTAAAAACACTACAATAAGATTTTTTGTAAGCTAAAAGTGACATATTTGAATTATGTGCAATTAGGGAGGAGCCGGAAGTAGCTTGTTTCATTTTGAGGCATGTTTGGTGTACAGTGCTGTGGTATGGGTGCTGAATCTGAACCCTACTGAAGTCAATGGGAGCCAAATGTTATAGAACACTAATGGCTATCGTATAGGCTAATAGGCAAGGTGTTGTCAAACAAATTGTGTGGGGGCTGGGCACTTCCCTGGGAAACATATACATAAGCAAAAAAAATGTATATTCTTTTGGCAGGGTGGGGCAGCAATTTAAAAAAAATGCTGTAAAGGGGTTGTAAAGGTTTGTTTTTTATTTTCTAAATAGGTTCCTTTAAGCTAGTGCATTGTTGGTTCACTTACCTTTTCCTTTGATTTCCCTTCTAAATGTTTTTTTTTTCTTTGTCTAAATTTCTCAATTCCTTTTACTCCTCAGTAAGCTTGCCCCCATCATCCGAGCCGTTCTGGCTGTGGGTTAGTCAGTGTGCTTGCCCCCTCCCTTGGCACTACATCCCTGCGGGGAGACGCTGTGAGGTATGGAGGATGCTGGGAGCTGCAGATGTGTAGGAGGTGCAGTGATGTGCTGGGGGGTATGGAGGTGTGCTAGGGGTACAGGGGTTATTTGGGAGGTACAGAGATGTGCAGGGGGTATAGAAGCATACTGAAGCGTACAGAGGCATTCTGGGGAGTGTAGAGATGCGCAAAGGGGTATGGCATTAGATGTTTTTTGTAGAACCACGTCAATTTTAAATCGCCCACCCCTAATTAGGAATACGTTCTCTGCTTACAATGGCTGGCTGAACACAAAAAAAGGTGTCCCAGAAATCTTTTTAGAAAGGTTGACAACTATGCAGGAAGGGGTCCTGCTGCAGAACACTTGAAAGGGTCCTGCTCTGGAACCACAATAAAGGGCCCCACAATGGGAGTAAAGGCCCCTGGATCAGTAAAAAGGGCCCTGGGATGGGGTCAGGGGGCCCCCTTATGGTTTCTTGCACCAGAGCCCTGAAGGTTCTAGTTACACCTCTGAGCAAGATGTTGAGTTATTTTCTTTCAAGTCATTACAGAGGACACTGGGGAACTCTTTACACCAGAGGGAAAAGAGATTTAACCTCTGCATACCTTGAGGCCTCGTACACACCACCGGATCTATCCGCTGGGATTTATCCGCAGATCAGTTCCAGTGGATAGATCCGGTGGTGTGTACGTCCGAGCGGATATTTTTCCGCGGATATTTTTCCGGCTGATGGATTTCCAGCGGATATAAATTTCTTAGCATGCTAAGAAATCTATCCGCTGGAATCCTGTCCAGCGGATTGATCCGGTGGTCTGTACAGACTCACCGGATCAATCCGTCCGCTCCTCTCCCTCGCATGCGTCGTAATGATTCGACGCATGCGTGTAAGTCTTTATCTTCCAGCGTCGCGCACGTCGCCGCGTCATCATCGCGGCAACGGCGCGACACGTCACCGCGGATGGATTCCACGCGGATTTCGATCTGATGGTTAGTCCGGAGAACCGTTTCCAGCGGATAATCCTCTTGTGTGTCCTCTCGTGTGTACGGGGCCTAAGACTCACAGCAAGAGTTGTGAAAATGTGAAATAGACTACCTTAAAAACTAGTTATGGACAGCTCAGTAGATTGTTTTAAAAACAAGCTGGATACATTTCTGAATGCAAAAAATTTAACTGGATGTTAATTTTTAGAGGTAACACTTAAGGAGTAGTTGATCTAGGGAATCATTAATGACAGGCGTGGTACCGCTGGATTGGTGCAGGGCCAATGTAGTGCCCATATTTAAAAAGGGAACAAATTCTTTACCAAGTAACTATAGACCTGTTAGTTTAACTTCTATAGCTGGGAAGTTACTGGAGAGATTAATAAAAGACCACATGGACAAGTTCTATTTAAGCAACAGACAGCATGGATTCATGAAAAACAGAAGTTGTCAGACAAATCTGATTTCCTTTTATGAAGAGGTAAGTAAAACCTTGGACAGAGGCGTGGCTGTGGACGTTGTATACCTGGATTTTGCAAAAGCGTTCGATACAGTTCCGCACACACGGTTCATGTGTAAGGTAAGGTCTACAGGATTGGAAATATCAGTTTGTAACTGGATAGAAAACTGGCTAAAAGATAGAATTCCGAGAGTCGTGGTTAATGATTCATACTCTGAATGGTCCAAGGTTATCAGTGGTGTACCTCAAGGTTCAGTGCTGGGACCCTTACTTTTTAATATCTTTATAAATGATATTGGGTCTGAGATCAAAAGTAAAATTTCTGTCTTTGCAGATGACACCAAGCTATGCAGTGGAATAATGTCTTTACAGGATGTTTCCAATTTACAAGCCAACCTCAATGCCCTGTCTAATTGGGCGACTAAGTGGCAGATGAGGTTTAATGTTGATAAATGTAAAGTTATGCACTTGGGGGCTAAGAACATGCATGCATCATACATACTAGGAGGAGTAGAACTGGGGGGATCCGTAGTGGAGAAGGATCTGGGGGTTTTGGTAGATCATAAGCTCAATAATGGCGTGCAATGCCAAGCTGCGGTTTCCAAAGCGAGCAAAGTCCTTTCTTGTATTAAGAGAGGTATGGACTCCAGAGAGAGAGATATAATTTTGCCCCTGTACAAATCATTACTAAGACCTCATCTGGAATATGCAGTTCAGTTTTGGGCTCCAGTTCTCAAGAAGGATATTGGGGAACTGGAGAAAGTGCAGAGAAGGGCAACCAAACTGATAAGAGGCATGGAGGAGCTCAGCTATGAGGAAAGATTAGAGGAACTGAATTTATTAACTTTTGAGAAGAGGAAATTAAGGGGGGATATGATCAACATGTACAAATATATAATGGGTCCATATAGTGAACTTGGTGCTGAGTTATTCGCGTTACGGTCAACACTGAGGACAAGGGGGCACTCTTTACGTCTAGAGGAAAAGAGATTTCACCTCCAAATACAGAAAGGTTTTTCACAGTAAGAGCTGTGAAAATGTGGAGTAGACTCCCTCCAGAGGTGGTTCTGGCCAGCTCAGTAAAGTGCTTTAAGAAAGGCTTGGATTCTTTCCTAAATGTACATAATATAACTGGGTACTAACATTTATAGGTAAAGTTGATCCGGGGAATATCCGATTGCCTCATGGGGGATCAGGAAGGAATTTTTTCCCCTGCTGTAGCAAATTGGATCATGCTTTGCTGTTTTTTTTTGCCTTCCTCTGGATCAACTGTGGGTATAGAATTGGGTATATGTGATTGTACGATATAATTATTGTTGTATTTCTTGTGGTTGAACTAGATGGGCTTGTGTCTTTTTTCAACCTGACTAACTATGTAACTTAGGCCCAGATTCACTAAAGAGATACAACGGCGCATCTCCTGATACGCCGTCGTATCTCTGTTTTAGGGTCTTCTTAACTATGCGACTGATTCATAGAATCAGTTACGCATAGTTAGCCCTAAGATCCGACAGGTGTAATTGTTTTACACTGTTGGATCTTAGGATGCAATACCGCGGCCGCCGCTGGGGGGAGTTTGCGTCGTAAACCAGCGTCGGGTATGCAAATTAGGAGTTACGGCGATCCACGACGGTTTTTCGCGTTCGCTACGTGGCTGCTAGTCTAGTTTCCCGTCGCAAAGTTAGTCATCGTTTTTGGTGCCCTAACTTTACACAGCACACGTATGTGCTGTATAAAGTATGGCCGTCGTTCCCGCGTGGAAATTTGAAAATTTTTCCTTCTTGCGTAAGACGTCCGGGAATACGGAAGTACGCTACGCATGTCGCCGTTCGAAAAAATGACGTCACTTCGCGCAAAGCACAGCAGGAAATTCAAAAGGGAGCATGCGCAGTAGGTCCGGCGCGGGAGCGCGCCTAATTTAAATGGCACACGTCCCTTTGAATTACGCAGGCTTACGCCGGAGGCCGCCGGCGGAAGTTTTCTCGCAAGTGCTTTGTGAATCAGGCACTTGCGATGAAAACTTGCGGCGGTGTAACGTATCTACGATACGTTACGCCGCCGCACTTCTACGTGAATCTGGCCCTATGATTGCCTCTTGGGGGACCAGGAAGGAGATTTTTCCACCCTGGAGCAAATTTGATGATGCTTTATTGGTGTTTTTTGCCTTCTTCTGGGTCAACTGTGGGTATAGGAGTGTGTATATGGAGGTTTTCTATTTGTTTGTTTATTTTTTTCTTTTGGTATTACTAGATGGTCTTGTGTCTTTTTTTCAATCCGACTAACTATGTAACTATGTTACATGCATCCTGGCAAACCAGAAAATATTGCATGCAGCCGGGCAGACCAGAAAATGGAGGGGACAAGAATGTGCCCCCTCCTTCCTTAACCATACCAGGGTACATGCCCTCAACATGTGGAGGGACCTTACCGGGTGAATGAGGACCAGGACCACTGGGTTGTGGGGGTCTGTGGGCAGAGGGTTAACTGGAGTATAGAAGCCCTCTAAACCACAAAATGGGCCTCCAGATATCTCCCCCATGTGAATGAGTATGGGGTACATAGTGCCTGAACTCCTTCACACACAAAGTAAACCGATGCATAAAAAAACACACACTTTTTAATAGACATGTGCACACTGAAATATTTCATTTCGGAATTTCGGTTTCGTCCGAAAAATAAATTTGTTTTTATTTATTTTGTTTCATAAAAAAAATGCTTTTGAAAATCAGAATCTGAAATCTGTCAATTGAAGTCTTATTTTGTCTGTCGGATGTTCTAAGAATATTCGATGAAGCAGCTAAATTGTACGACGCCGCAATCGTACATTTCAGGTCGAATGCTCCACCCACAAGCTATAGTAGAATTCTAATGTTGTATGACTAGTAATAATTATATTTATTAATTATTATTACCAGTCAACCAACATTCAAATTCTTATATAGCCTATGGGCGGAGCATTTGACCGCAAATGTCCACTAGCGGCGTTTGTATGTTTTTAGCTGATTTGTCGAATCTTCATGTCTCTATAATGTTGAATCTTCTCTCTATGTCCAATAATCTTGGACTAATAAAGTTAGGTTAGGCACATTCAACCGCAGGTTCTATAGATCGCTATTGTCACCGTCATGTCGAATCTTTTATCTATCTATATTCAACTGTTGTCGCAACGAAACGGAAATAAAGCATTTTTTATTTTGGATCCTTCGAATTTCAGATTCTGTGTGTTCGTTATCGTTTGTTAAAGCGAGCCTGAAAATCCCCAAAATTCGGACGAAAATGCATTCAGATGAAAACGAATGCACATGTCTACGTTTTAACAAGTGATAAAAATGTCCCACAATGTGCATCCATCCTCAATCACTTGGCCCAGCCATGCAAAGCATTGTCGGTCACAATGACCAACACCCACTGTACTGCCCAAAAAAACTCTGCTGACCACCAACACAATCCTCTCCCAACAACTGCTTCCCACAAATGACAGATCCAGTAGATGATAGCTGAGCATATACTAAGGGGCAGGGTCTGCCAGGTGATGTTACTGACCAAATATAGGCATGACCATATTTGGTCAATGACATCACTGAAATTCCAATGGTAATCCCCCCCAATCAGTATATAAACTATCCTCCCTTCATGAGCCACCACCACACATGTAGTCCTGGCTATCACTGACAGCTCAGATCCTCACTGATGATAAGGAAAGCACTCAGTGTGGTTACAAATCACATGATCTCTATATCACATGCACAATGATCACATCCAGGCTGGAGGCTTCATTAAGAAAATAAAAGTCTTCAGACTACACCTTCCAGCTGCTATGGAATATGACATGATGTTGAACACTTGTAGTTGTCAGATACAAATATAGTATTATAAGAAATAATAATACTTAAAAAATATATATTTGCGATTTACATGCACTATTAACATTGTTACATTGTGAAGTCTCATTCCCTGTACACACGATCGGTTCGTCTGATGAAAACGGACCGATGGATTTTTTTAGCAGATATCCGATGAATCTGACTTTCATCAGTCTTACCAACACACCATTGGTTAAAAATCCGATCGTGTCCAACGCGGTGACGTAAAACACAACGACGTGCTGAATGAAGTTCAATGCTTCCGAGCATGCGTTGACTTTATTCTGAGCATGCATGGATTTTTGACCGATGGATTTCCCCACAGACGATCGTTTTGTTCTATCGGTTTTTTAACCATAAGAAACATTTAAAAACAGGTTCTATTTTTTTTCACAGATGGGAAAAAAAACGATGGGGCCCACACACAATCGGTTCGTCTGATGAAAGCGGTCCATCGATCGTGTGTACAGGGCATAACTCATTCTACTTGTAAAGTGGCAATAATATTATCAGAAATGTCTGTCTTCCCAATATAACTTTTAGGCCTCATGCACACCGGACGTTAAAAAACGGAAAATTGTATACTCACCTTTCCGTAATTTTCCTTTCCTGACGCATCTTCATGGCAGCACACACTGGGTTGTGACTCCGCCCCCACAACCTGACAGGATTGGTTACCTATAAATTTGAAGAGGGAACACCCCGCACCATTCTCTGTATATATCATCATTAAACAGCAGGGTGGGCATCTGTGTGCTGCCATGAAGATGCGTCAGGAAAGGAAAATTATGGAAAGGTGAGTATACAATTTTCCGTTTTCCTGACGCATTCATGGGAAATAACTCGCCAGTCGGGAGGGTTTAATGCAATAATATTTATTTCCTAGCGAGCAGAAGAATTGGCCCTGATGATGGATCTACCAAAGTCGGCTGTAGACAAAAGAGCAGCGTCCACTCTATAGTGGGAGATAAACGTATGCCTGAAAGACCAGGTAGCTGCCCTGCAGATGGATTCTGACGAGACACCACAATATGCTGCCCAGGATGTTGCCACTGCCCTGGTCGAGTGCACTCTAATGCCTTCCGGAACTGTAAGTTGAATAGAGTAGGCCTTCTCAATAGCTTTGACTAGCCAGGAGGCGATGGTACGAGAAGTAGTGGCTTGGCCGCGTCTGGCTCCGTGTGGAATAATCAGGAGGGCCTCTGTCTTTCGAAGGTGAGTGGTAGCTGAAAGGTAGCTGGATATGGTAGTTTTAATGTCCAGGGTGTGAGGTTCGCGTTCTCGTCTGTAAGATGTGGAAGGACGATATCCTGGTTATAGTGGAAGGACGAAGCAACCTTTGGTAGAAAACGGTCTGAAGGCCTTAGTACCACTCTGTCAGATAGAAAGACTAAATAGGGTTCCTTGGCCATAAGAGCCTGGATCTCTGACACCCTCTTGGCTGAAGCAATAGCGATGAGGAAGGATAATTTCAGAGTCAAGTCCCACAGGGAAATCGAGTCAAACGGAAAGAAGGGTGGTATGGAAAGGGCCTCTAGAACCACCGAAAGGTCCCATGCGGGAAAGGATAGTCTTCTGGGGGGTCTGATCTTCAGACAAGCTCTCATGATTTGAATAACCAAAGGGTGCATAGCCCATCTAGTGCCTGTTTTGGCAGACAGGGCAGATATTTGTACCTTGAGGGTACTCGAATTCAGTCCCTTGTCAACGCCCGACTGCAGGAACTCTAGAACTTGGGATGGAGCTGGAGAAACAGGATCCCAGCCTTTTAATTGTGCCATCAGAGCGAATCTTTCCCAAACCTTAGTGTAGGTGGAATTTGTGGAATTCTTTCTGGCTTGCATCAGGGTCGCTATAACCTCTTGGGAGCAACCTTGTTCTCTCAGCCTAATCCTCTCAACCTCCATGCTGTTAGGTGCAGTCTGTCTGGGGCCGGATGTAGGAACTGGCCCTGATATAGGAGATCTGCTGAGACTGGCAGGTGGATTGGAGGCCGGGTGTTGAGCTGCAAGAGGGTCGTGAACCATGGCCTCCTCGGCCAGAATGGCACCACCGTGATTACTGTGACTGAGGACCTCCGGAGCCTGGCTAGGAACCTCGCTATTAGAGGAGTTGGGGGAAAGATGTACCCCAGATTGAAGTCCCAAGGGTGGATCAAGCAGTCCGTCCCCTCGGCTGACCGAAAGGGAGCTCTGGAGAGGAACCTCGGGCATTTGGTATTTACTGGTGTTGCTGCTAAGTCGACCTCTGGGATGCCCCATGCCTTCGTTAGGAGGGAGAATGCCCGGTGGTTCAGAGACCACTCGTTGTTCGAGAGCGATTCCCGGCTCAGATAATCGGCTAGCATATTCTGTGCCGCCGGGACATACACTGCATTCAGGTCCAGTAGGTGTACCTGGGCCCACTCCACTATGGGATGAACTTCTTCCAACAGCGTGCGACTCCGGGTACCGCCCTGTGTCCGAATGTAGGCTACCGCGACCTTGTTGTCTATCCGGAGAAGGACACTGTTCCCTTGTAGCAGGGGTGCGAAGGCTAGGAGGGCTTGAAAAGCTGCTTGTAGCTCCAAAACGTTGGAGACTACCCCCTGAGCTGGAAAGTGCCATTGACCCTGGACCGCATGGTCCCGATAATGAGCCCCCCAACCTCTCTGACTGGCGTCTGATGTCACTATCTCCGGACTTGGAGGGACTATAGGCCTGAATCTTCTGAGGTTGGGAGGGTGAGTCCACCACCAAAGCGAGTGTTTCACCCAGTCGGGGATACGGATGGACTGGAACATTGAGATCCCGTTCCATTGTTTGAGGAAGGTGTTCTGCAAAGTCCTCATGTGCCACTGGGACCACTGCACCATGGGTATGGTTGACGACATGGAGCCCAGCATGCTCAGGCAGGTTCTGGCTGACGGCCGTCTGGAGGACAATAGACTCCGAACTTTCTGCACTAAAGGAGCTACCTTCTCCAATGGGAGCTGTACCCTGTTCCGCTTGGTATCCAGTTCTGCCCCCAGAAATATCATAACCTGTGAAGGCTGCAGGCTGCTCTTCCGCCAGTTGATTAACCAGCCAAAGTTCTGGAGGGTCGATATTAGGGTCTCCCGCTGGAGGAGCAGAGTCTCCCGATCTTCTGCCAAAAGGAGAATATCGTCTAGGTAGTGGTGCACCCGTAACCCCTTTTCTAGGAGGAGTGCTGTGAGGGGAAGGAGAACCTTCGTGAACGTCCTGGGTGCCGAAGAGATGCCGAATGGTAGGCATCGGAACTGGAAGTGACACTTGTTGATGGAAAAACGGAGAAACTTCTGGAAGGCTGGATGGATCGGCACATGGAGATAGGCGTCCGACAAATCTACGGACAGCATCCAGTCTCCCAGGTTCACTGCCAGAAGAATGGACTGGAGGCTTTCCATCTTGAAAGCCTCTATTCTGATTCTTTCGTTGAGCCGTTTGAGGTCCAGAACGGGCCGAAGATCCCCCAATTTCTTTCGCACCAAGAATAAAGGGGAATAAAATCCCCTGCCCCTTAGGTGCGGAGGAACCTCTGTGACTGGCCCCTTCTGAATTAACTCCGAGACGTACTGAAGAAGGAGCTTTCTCTTGTCCGGGGAAGAAGGTACCTTGGTAGGTTGGAAGAAGCTTCCTGGTAATGCCCCCATGAAATTCCATTTGTGGCCATATCTGACCGTGGAGAGCGTCCACGGGTCCTTTATGTGCTCTGCCCAAATCCGTGCAAAACTCCTGAGCCTGGCGCCCACCTGAGCTGGGTGGGCAGGCGAGCCTTCAAAAGGACTTCTGCTGGTCTCCGGCGGTGATGGCCTTGGATTTCTGGACCCTCATGAAAGAAGGACGAGTCGACTTCCATCTAGCCTCCCTGTACCTGTCCGGCAGATTGCGCCTGAAGGCAGGGCCCTTCTGAGGCTTGGGTTTTCTGTCGGAGGGAATAAGTCCAGACTTTCCCCCAGTGACCTTAGAAATTGCTGAGTCCAGTTTCGCACCAAACAGGTTCGTGCCGTCATAAGCTATCGCTCCTCAGAGAGCCAGAATGGGGATCTGTCAATGTAAATAGACAGATCCCCGTTCTGTCAGGGAAGTAGAAAGCGATCTGCTATCCTAGTAATCAGAAACAATGATCTCTCTCTACTCCCAATCAGTCCACTCCCCCCACAGTTAGAAACACCTCCCTAGGGAAAACTTAACCTCTTGATCGCCCCTTAGTGTTAACCTCTTCCCTACCAGTGACATTTATACAGTAATTAGTGGCTATTACTAGCTCTGATCGCTGTAAAAATGACAATGGTCACAAAAAAGTGTCAAAAGTGTCCGATCTGTCTGCTACAATGTCACAGTCCCGCTCAAAATCGCTGATCACCGTCATTACTAATAAAAAAAAGTAACAATAAAAATGCCATGAATATATCCCCTATTTTGTAGACGCTATACATTTTGCACAAACCAATCAATATACGCTTATTGTGATTTTTTACCAAAAATATGTTGTTTTTTTTTGGGGGGGGGGGTATTTATTACAGCAAAAAGTAAAATATATATATATATTTTTTTTTTTAATTTGTTGCTCTTTTTTTTATTTATAGAGCAAAAAAATAAAACCACAGAGGTAATCAAATACCACCAAAAGAATGCTCTATCTGTGGGGAAAAAAGTACATACATTTTGTTTGTGTGCAACATCTGGATTGAGTTCCGGAGTTTGGAGATTTCTAAGGTTTTTGGGAGGGAAGAAATCTCCAACTAAGTGTCCAGGTCTTGTAGAAGACCAACTGGCTGTGAGAGCAGGTATACAGAACACTAAAATTCACATGGGATATCTTGTTCTGCACATCTGTCCTTGCACATTGGAACTTGAGATGCAACTTCCCTGGGGAAACTATTGACTGTGGACTGTACCGAGGACGCCTCTAGCAGAGAAGCTAGGACACCTTGCTGACAAGCACAGAGACCCGTACTGGGGTATAAGCCACAGATGATTTTGGTCTCCTTGAAAAAGAGATCAATATAGCTGGTAAGCGGCAGTAGTTTCTCAGGTGGAGGATCCTTTTTTCTATCTCATCTCATCACTATTCCTTGGGTGTTTTTTTCTTTTGAAGTCACCAAGTATAAAGCGAGCTGAGGATTTTCTTTTATGAACTGACATCTGGAGTATTGCGGGATTGTGGAACTATTTAGTCTTGATGTGGCCTTTCATTGGTCATATGGTTCAAATGATTAAGTGACATTCTGTATTAACATCAGAGTTTATCACAGGATTCACATGTCTTTTGAGGAAAACAGTTCAGTTCATTTGTTATCATTCTCTTTGGTTGATTGAGAGTATGAGAAACTCCCATTAATGTTGATGCACAGGTTTTATTATCATATATTTATCTGCTGATGTATGGTACCTGTTCATATATGTCACCACACTCACGATTTATTTTGCGCAGCTTATCCTTTTGAATTGTATTATTGTGTGTCTCACATTTAAGTTGCAGCAGTAATTTTTACTTACCACACTACAGTGAGGTATATTAATTCACCAGACAGCGCAGTAATTCACCTTTTCACATTGTGTACAACATCACATGACCATGCAATTATCAGTTAAATCGATGCAGTGCCGTATCACAAAAAAATATTAGAAAAATTACCAAATAATTTTGAATTAAAAATGTAATATTAAAAAACACTTTAACCTCTTTTAAAATGCAATTGCTAAATATTGCATGGACCCCTACTGAAACTAATTATATCTACTACAATACATTTATATAGACTAAAATTAGATTAGATGTATTATTGGATATATATTCTTATTTATCACTAATGAAACAATTAAAATCAAATTCAAAATTCATACCATTGGGGGCTAATGCCGCGTACAGACGGTCGTTTTATGCGATGTAAAAAAACGACGTTTTCTGTGAAGTAAAAAACAACGTTTTTGAAACTTCAATTTTCTAAAACGATGTTGCCTACACACCATCGTTTTTTCACAATGCTCTAGCAAAGCGAGGTTACATTCACCACATTTTTCCTATTTAACCTTTTTCTTTATTTTTTCTGTAGTCAAGGTCACAGAGTAATAACACAGCATAAACCATAAATACATAAACATATAAGAATCCACTATACATTCTAACAGAGAGTCGACTTGAAAGCAAACCAGAAACAACCCAGACAGATAGTGGGATATCAGAACTATAGCCGTCCTGGTTCCCTTGCTCTGTTCTTGTTTTAGCTATCTCTTTGTCTCTGGCTCGCCCTCCCCTCTCCCCCAGAACTCTGTGCTACTCCATACTTCTGTCCCACTCTGTTCCCTTTACCTACCCCATACCCTACCTATCGCCCCCCTAAACTTAAAACCAAAACAAACCCTCTCAGCAGCAAACCAAAAAAAAAAAAAAACCCTGTATCAATATCCCCCCCTCCCCTCTCTCCCCTCCTCCTCCTCGCCAGAGACAGATATAACCTCATTTAGTTCACCTCTTCTACCTCTCTCTACCTACACCTATCCTAGTGGGCTCTACCTTCTCTATTCTATTCTTCCAATAGTCTCTTTCCTTCTTCTGATTTCATAAACTGGTTCCACCCAGACCATGTTTCTTCATATTGTTCCCTTTTGTTCCTCGTTGAGAGGATTAAGTCCTCTATAGCTCCGATCTCTCTCACTCTATTAAGCCATCTCGCGATAGAGGGTGATCTACTTTCTCTCCACTGTAATGTTATTCCGGTCTTAGCAGTATTTATCAAATGGCATATTACCGACTTTTTATACTCTTGCATTGGGATTTGTGAGCTGTGGAGCAGGTAAAGAGCTGGATCGTCCGGAATCTGACGTTCCGTAAATTTTTGGACAATTCTCTGGACTTCCTTCCAGTAACCTCTCACTTTTACACATGACCAGAATATATGCAGCATAGTTCCCTGCTCCAATCCACATCTCCAACAATACTCTGAGTTATCCTTGCTAAATTTATGCAACTTTACTGGTGTATAATACCATTGGGACAGTAATTTATAATTGGATTCTTGTATACGCGTAGATGTTGAGGAATATAAAGCTAGGTGAATTATGTATTTACGTTGATTCTGTGAGAAAACTCTCCCCAGATCCCTTTCCCATTTCCCCAGTCCCGGCAACTCAAAGTCCTCTTGAGGTGATATCAATAATCTATACATCTTTGAACTTACTCTCTGTATTGGTTCCTCATATTCACAATATTGTTCAAATTTAGTTAATTGTCGCCCCCGGAAATTAGATAGTTGACCTAGGGATCTTAGGAAATAACTTAATTGAAGTGCTTGCCAAAAGCTTAACTCGTAACTCCCCCTTCTCTTCGTTAAGTCCTCAATTGATAGCCATGTATTTTTTTGCAGAAAGTGTGATGCCTGCACCTTGCCTCTTTCTTTTAATTTATTAAAAAACCACTCCTCCTGTACCCGGTATGAATCCTGGATTCCCTAATATAGGGATCAAGGGGGAGCATTTTGTTGAAAATTTTGGGTTTTTGCATATTTTTGCTGCAATCAACAGCGTAGGGCCAATTATAGGGTGTTTCTTCATCTTACTTGGTAGAACATTATAGCACCAGGGGGCTCTACTTAATGCGATTGGACAGATCTGCTGTTCAACTTCTACCCACCTTTTATAGTGCCCATTCCTACACCAATCTATTAATCTCGTCAGGTGTGCCGCTTGATAATATTTGGCAATGTCCGGAACCGCCATCCCCCCAAAGCACTTGGGTACCTTCATTACTTCTTTTTTTATCCTTGCTTTCTTCCCCGCCCAAATGAACTTCATCAAAAGTGAGTGATTATATTGTTTCTGCCGAACCATGAGTGAAATCCATGTTGCCATTTCTCAAGTAGTATTTTTACTGAGTTGAAAAGCGGTGGAAAGTTTTTTTTAAACACTTCTTTTATATTTGCCGGAATCAGGGTACCCAAGTACTTTAGTGTAGTCTTCCAATTAAAGCCAAAGTTTTGTTGTATGATCGACTGTTTGTGTGGTGTCATTGACACGCTCATTGCTTCAGACTTTGCCTGGTTTATTTTTAGATTGGAGAGCTCTCCAAATATGGCTATTTCTTTAACAAGGTTAGGCAAAGAAACATGTGGGTTTGATACAGCGAACAGCAGATCGTCTGCAAAAGCCGTTACTTTATGTGTACCCTCCCCTATCTGAATACCCTGTATATCCGGGTTTTGGCGTACTTTATTTAGCAAGGGCTCCAGAGATAATACAAATAACAGCGGTGACAGGGGACATCCCTGGCGCGTTCCGTTTGTGACTTGGAAGGTTTTGGAGAATATCCCGTTCACTCTCACTGCTGCTTGTGGGCCTGTGTATATTCTCCCTATCCATCTTAGCATATTCTCCTCCATCCCCACATGTCTCAACACTGCGAACATAAAGTTCCAACTCACTCTATCAAACGCCTTCTCGGCATCGGTATTTAGGAACACGCAAGGGATGTCCCCGTCAATAGCCACCTGCACCAAATTAAGCGCTCTTATTGTACCATCTCTTGCCTCCCGTGTGGGAACGAAACCAACTTGGTCCATATCCACCAGCTCTGGTAGCCACACCTGGATTCGTCTCGCTAAAACCTTCGTGAAAAGTTTTAGGTCGGAGTTTAGCAACGAAATCGGCCGATAACTGCTACACTCCGCCGGATCCTTTCCCTCTTTGGGGATGACTATAATATGTGCCAATAAGGAATCTGGTGGGAAATCCGCTGACCGGCCCACTTCGTTGAGAAACTTTACTAACTGCCCTCCCAATAGTGTTCCGAATTCTTTGTAGTACCGTATTGTGTAGCCATCTGGGCCCGGTGCTTTCCCGTCTGCCATGGTTTTTAATGCTGCTTCTAACTCTTCTATCGAGATCGGGGTTTCTAAGCTAGCCCGTGCAATTGGTGACAATTTGGCCAGATCCATTGCTGAAAGATATTCTTCTATTTTTAAAGGTGCTACTGGTTTCTGAGACAGGTTATATAGAGAGGAGTAGTATCTACCAAACTCCTCCACTATATCCTTTGGCTTCCGTTTTAATTGACCCTCCTCCCCCTTAATTTGTGAGATAAATGTTTGTTGGCTCCTCTCTTTCAGTTTCCCAGCCAATAATTTGCTACATTTATCTCCGAATTCGTAGTTTATTTTCCTTCCTCTTTGTATGCTTGCTTTGGCTTTATATCTTAAGATCTCTGTAATCTGCCTTCTCAAGTGGCTCAGTTCTCTACCTGTCTGAGGAGTATGTATCTTTTTATGTTGGAGTTCCAGTTCCTGTATTCCTGCTAGTATATTTTTAACCTGCTGTTCACGCTTCCTTTTTAAGTTCGCCCCATGTCTGATCAGGACCCCCCTAATCACCGCTTTGTGCGCTTCCCACACCATCCCTGGGTTACTCCCGGGAATGTCGTTCATTTGGAAATACTCTGTTATTTCTCGGGCGACGTCATCCCTCACTTCCCTATTCTGTAAAAGGCTTTCATTTAGTCGCCACCTTCTTTCCTGAGTGGGCCCCGTACTGAGCAAAGAAATACGTAGGCTGACCGGGGCATGGTCAGACCATGTTATGCTCCCAATGGACACCTCTACCACAGACGAGATCAGATAGTGGGGGATCATGAACAAGTCTATCCTAGAGTAAACTTGGTGTGGATTGGAGTAGAATGTATAATCCCTTTCCTCTCCTTTCATCGTCCTCCATACGTCTACCAGCTGCATTTCATGTAGACTACGCAAGACCCCCCGTCTGACCCCCTCTGCGGTAGATGAGGTGCCCCTCGAGGTATCTATTTTTGGGTTCAGGGGGATGTTGAAGTCTCCCCCTAGAATTAATTTACCTTCCGAGAATTTCATCAACTCCTTAAGGGTTTTCCTCATGAAGGTGTCTTGCTGCACATTCGGGAGGTACACCGTAGCTAGGGTTACTCTAATTCCTCCTATCGTTCAAAAAGAGGTATCTCCCTTTTAGGTCTTGGCACCTGTCTTCCAGTGTCCAGGGGATTCTATTGGATATTAAAATAGAGACCCCTTTGGATTTAGCTTCCTGGTTACCTGCGTGGTAAGCTAATGGGAAGAACCTATTTTGCAGTAAAGGTAGCCCACCAGTCCTAAAATGCGTCTCCTGTATATAGGCGATATCTGTCTCTGCATGCCGCAGGTCATTCATCAACATCCTGCGTTTTTCAGGGACGTTAAGTCCCTTTGCGTTCAGGGATATAATTTTTAATCCCTCCATCTTCGGCGTTGAGGGGAAAAAGAGAGAGAGAAGGACAGAGGCAAAAAACTAAATAATAAAAATAAAAAAATAAAAATAAATAAATAAATAAATAAATAAATAACCCCCCCCCCCTAACCCCCTTTTCCCACTCTAACTACTCCCACCCACCCTACCCTCCACCCAACCCTCCCCTCTCACCCGTTCCTAAATCCCTCTTAGGGACTTTGCCCACTTTTAACCCCCTCCCCCAATGGTTCAGTGGGCAATAACCTAATCTGGGGGCCGGTCTAATTAGGTGGTTCAATATACAGAAATATATACATAAAAATATTAAATAAAGTAAAACTAAGAAAAAAAAATGAGACACCCCAGTCTGCTCCCCTCCCTCCATTCACCCTCCAACTATTTTTGCTTCCCTGCCCTCTACCTTATTGTCGGCCTGACAGCGGGTCTTTTTTTCCCCTCTTTTCCCCCTCCCCCCACTCCCCTATCCACACCTCTATTTGTTACCCTGCCCCTGGATTTTTACCTCTAACTTCTCCCCCCTCCCCCCCCCGATGAAGACCCCCGGGCCTAACCCCCCTCCATCCTACTATTGGCTCCCCCCCACCCCGACCCCACTCCCCCCCCCAGATCCCTCCCATCCCCCATCTCCCCCAGCATACGTGATTTTGTGCTCCTCATCACTAATCAGGTGCAAAAAAATAAATAAAAAAAAGGGGAAGGGACCAGGGAGGTAAAAAAGGAAAGCCTCCCCCTCCCTCCCCAGATCTGTGCGAGTATTATATTACATTGTGTTACATTGTGTTACATTGTGTTACATTGTGCTTCATATTACTTCCTATAGGGCCATAGTTAATCTTACTGTGGTCCCCTATAAATATAAAAAAAAAAAAAAAAAAAAAAAATAAAGCAATTAAAAAACCGCCCAAAAAAAAAACACTGCATATCCATGCTCTGAGGTACCTTGACTGTACCATTACATTACCATCTATTATAGTGTACATATATCTACTAATAATCTCTCCTTCCCTAAAAACACCCATATTCCTTGGGAATTGCTATATCTCCTCAAAAAATAAAAAATAAAAAAGAGAGGAGAGTGAATAAAAAAAATTAAGTGAAAATGGCAATCCTACCCCCTAACTCCACCCCCCCCTTAAAAATACATAATAGTGATCCCCCCAAAAAAAAAAAAAATCCTACATGGGGCTCCTTCTGTGGGTCTGGGCCCGGGGGTTGGGTATTACCCCCATCGGAGGCAGGGGCGCGGCGGGGCAGGGACGGTAGGAAGCACCTTCCTCATACACCTCAGTATTTAGGCATAGCCCGGGGGAAAAGGGTCAACTCAAAAAAAAAAAAGGGGGGGGGGGAAGAGAAGCTCCCCTCTACAGGGGGATTTAATAACCAGAGGTCAACGTCTTAAATTCATATCCAGGGGCCTTGTGCACCTTGTCTATCGACTCTATGAGTATAGTAAAAAAGGGAGAGGGGAAAAAAGGAGAGGAAAAAAAAAAAAACGTCTCCATATTTGCGGGTCCCTTCTTTACGGGGGTACCGACATACTCTCCTTTCTCTTCTCGAACCTCCTTAATCCTGTAGATTTGGCCGTACTTCTGATAAGCCCTGGTAAATGCTGCAGCCAATTTTTCACCTCTATTGCCTCCATCTCCATAAATTTAAACAGCTCTGGAAGCTCCAGAGGCTGTTGTAAGTAGAATGTCTGTGTATTCCTTTTTATTATGACCGCGATAGGGAACCCCCAGTGGTAAGTTCCTCATGCCTGCTTAATTTTATCCAGCATTGGACGTAACGTGGCCCTGCGCTGTAACGTAGCACGAGAAAGATCTGGCAGTATCTGTATCCTAGACCCCTCAAATATAATCTCGCCTACTGCCCAGGCCCTCCGGCTGATAAGTTCTTTATGTGCAAAGTAATGGAAACAGCAAATTATGTCTCTCGGCCTGTTTAAATTTTCTGACGGTGGTCCCAGGGCTCTATGTAATCGTTCAAATTCGAGAGGTTGAGAGCTGGGGGGATCCATCAATTGGTAACATATTCCCTCAATTGTTTTTTGTAAGACCTCCTTCCCAATTGACTCTGGTACCCCCCTAAACCTCAGATTCCTGCGCCTACTGCGGTCCTCAATTTCCTCTAATTTAAGCTGTAAGGAGTCCACTTGCAAAGTTTGTAATCTCTGCGCCTGCTCTAGGGTTGCAACCCGTTTTTCCAGCAGTCCCCCCGCAACTTCCACTTGTGACAACTTATCTGTTAGTTGCTGTACATCCTCTTGTACAGTTTCCAGCTCTTTACGGTGCGACTCCTCCATTCTTAGCACCAGAGCCTCCATCTCTGCTCTTGTGGGTAATGCAAGTATATCTGCATGTGTTGGAAGGGTGAGTAGCATCTCCTTCAGATCTCTGAGCTCTGGCTCTTGGGACACCTCTCTTCGGTCGATCTCGTGTTGCTGCTGGGCCAGCTCCTCCTGCTCCGACCGCAGCACCCTCCTCGTGGCCATATCTCCTTCCTTGCTCTCCGCTGCGGCAGGGAATGGCTTTCGATGCTCCGCCGGATCTGTATCCCTTAGCACACTCCCTGTGTGTGTATCTGCGACTGGTCCGGCGCGAGGAGCTGCGGATCGATGCCGAATTGCAGCTGCTCTGGTCTGAGGAAAGTATTGTTGAATGTCAGCTTGGACGCGGGTTTTGAGAAACCCCTCCTCCTTCCTCATCCCCGGCACGCTGCTTGCGGTCTGCGGTCTGCTAAGTCTGGGGAAACCGCGCTAACTACAGGGCCGTTTTTTCTAATCTACAGCCGTGGTAGCTTTTCCGGCGTCAGCTTCCTATGTTAGTCCGGAGGTGGACGGAGGTAAGAGGAGCTCGTGAGCTAGTGTGCCTCTACTCCACCATCTTCAGGCCACTCCCCCTCACCACGTTTTTCCATTGAAGCTCACTTCATAACTAGCTTCTGGGCATGCGCGGGTGTAAAAATTTCGTTTTTTGCTACACACGGTCAATTTCTGTGAAGTAAAAAACGACGTTTTGAAAAACGACACATAAAATTGAAGCATGCTTCAATTTTTTTTTGTCGTTTTTTACAAGACATAAAGCGACGTTTTCCCCCACACACGGTCAATGAAATTGACGTTTTTAAAAACGTAGTTTTTTTACATCGCATAAAACGACCGTCTGTACGCGGCATTAAACTTTGGTTTCATATATCCATTAAGACACACTTTCACTCAATTGTCTTCTAAAAATCCCTCCTCCCCAGTGTCTCTCAACTTTCTCCAATCCCCAAAATGTAAGGCCTGTTGGATCTCTATTATGTACTAATCTAAAATGTTTTGGTACATTCTTTCTTACCATTCTTAATATTAGTCATATGTTCACTGACTTGCACTCTTAATTCTCTAGAGGGGCGTCCCACATACTGGATGCCACACATGCACTCCTGCATGTATACCACCCCTTTTGTGGAGCACATAATAAAATCTTTGTTTTTATACGTTTTCCCAGTAGCTTTGGCTGTAAATTTTTTCTTCTTTTTAATATTGTATTTCGCTGTCCTGCAAGCCTTAGGCCGGGTACACACGAACAAACATGTACGGTGAAAGCGGTCCGTCGGACCGTTTTCACCGTACATGTCTGCCAGAGGGCTTCTGTACGATGGTTGTACACACCATCGTACAGAAGTCCGCGCGTAAACAATACGCGGGGCGTGTCCGCGTCGTCGCCGCGACGATGACGCGGCGATGACGTGGAGACGTGGGCGGGCCTGCCATTTAAAGGCTTCCCGCATGCGTCAAAGTCATTCGACGCATGCGAGGGACGGCGGGCGCCTGGACATGTACGGTAAGTCTGTACTGACGACCGTACATGTCCGAGCGGGCAGGATTCCAGCGGACGGTTTTAAAACACGTCCAGGAATATTTGCCCGCTGGGAAAAGGCCCGGCGGGCAAATGTTTGCTGGAATTCGGCCCGCTCGCGCCCACACACGACCGAACATGTATGCTGAAACTGGCCCGCGGACCAGTTTCAGCATACATGTTTGGTTGTGTGTACGGGGCCTTACATTTCTTACATGCATGAAAACCTACTGATGAAGAAAACAAATGTACCATCATTTTTCTTATTGGGGGCATCTATCCCTCCTGGGGCTGGTATATTTCTAAGTTCTGGTGCTTTCTTGTAAACAATTTGGTTGGGGAGGTAACACAGTTCCTAGAATTCTATCTCTCTGTAAAATTTCCCAGTACCCTTTTATAATACTCTCTATTTTTTTGCTCTGTATATTATAGTCCAAAATAAATCGGAATTGTTTACCTTTCTCGATCAAAATCTCTGTCATCTTGCCTAACTTTCTCAATTTCTCTTTTAACCACTTTGCTGGTCAAAGACCAGGCCACTTTTTGCGATTCAGCGAGTCGATTTAACTGACAATTAACTGACAATTTTGCAGTCGTGCGACGTGGCGCCCAAACAAAATTGATGTCCTTTTTTCCCCACGAATAGAGCTTTCTTTTGGTTATATTTCACCGGTTAAGGACTGCCGCACGACTATTTACGAGGGCAGAATGACACGGCTGGGCACATGGACGTACTGGTACGTCCCCTTTAAGATGCCCAGCCGTGGGTCGCGAGCGTGTCGGTGGCGGCGCACCCGTGGGACCTGCGGACCTGATTGCTGCCGGTGTTCCGTGATCGGGTCACAGAGAGGAAGAACAGGGAGAGGTGAGTGTAAACAAACCTTTCCCGTTCTTCCTAGTGTGGCTGTCAGTGATCGTCTGTTCCCTGTGTTAGGGAACGACGATCAGTGAAGTCAAACACACAGCCACACCCCCCCACAGTAAGAACACTCCTTACACACTTAACCCCTACAGCGCCACCTCTTGGGTAACCCCTTTACTGCCAGTGTCATTTTCACAGTAAACAGTGCATTTTTGTAGCACTTTTCGCTGTGAAAATGACAATGGTCACAAAAATTTGTCAGAAGTGTCCGATGTGTCCGCCATAATGTCGCAGTCATGAAAAAAAATCGCTCATTGTTGCCATTAGTAGTAAAAAAAAAAATTATTAATAAAAATGCCATAAAAAAACTATCCTCTATTTTGTAAACGCTATAAATTTTGCGCAAACCAATCAATAAACGCTTATTGCGATTTTTTTACCAAAAATATGTAGAAGAATACATATCGGCCTAAACTGAGGGAAAAAAAGTTTTTTTGATATATTTTTTTGGGGATATTTATTATAGCAAAAAGTAAAAAATATTGTTTTTTTTTTTAAATTGTCGCTCTATTTTTGTTTATAGCGCAAAAAGTAAAAACCACCAAAATAAATCTCTATTTGTGGGGAAAAAAAGGACGCCAATTTTGTTTGGGATCCAGGTCGCAAGACCGCGCAATTGTCAGTTAAAGTGATGCAGTGTCGAATCGCAAAAAGGGGCCAGTTTCTTTACCTGCATATTGGTCCGGGTCTTAAGTGGTTAATCACCTCTGCGGTTTTTATTTTTTGCGCTATAAACAAAAATAGGGCGACAATTTTTTAAAAAAAAAACAATATTTTTTACTTTTTGCTATAATATCCCCCAAAAATAAATAAAAAAACGTGTTTTCTCCAGTTTAGGCCGATACGTATTCTTCCACATATGTTTGGTAAAAAAAAAAAAAAATCACAATAAGCGTTTTGCGCAAAAGTTATAGCGTCTACAAAATAGAGGATAGTTTTATGGCATTTTTATTAATATTTTGTTTACTAGTAATGGCGGCGATTACAGATTTGTATCATGTCTGCGACATTATGGCGGACACATTGTACACGTTTGACACATTTTTGGGACCATTGTCATATTTACAGCGATCAGTGCTATAAAAATGCACTGATTACTGTTAAATTGACACTGGCAGTGATGGAGTTAACCACTAGGTGGGCTAAAGGGGTTAAGAGTGCCTAGAGATGTGTTCTAACTGTGAGGGGGCTGGGCTATGTGTGATACAGCTTCCGATTACAGGAAGCTGTGTACACTGTCCTGTCACTAGGAAGACTGGGGAAATGCTTGTTTACATAAGCATTTCCCCCTTCTTCCTCACTGTGACACAATCGCGGGTATGCCCCTGGACATCGAGTCCGCGGGACCCATGGTTAGAGTCACGGAGCTTGCGGTGAGCGTCCACAATGTCGTTTCTTAAAGGGGACGTATATATACGTCCTTTTGCCTGCCCGTGCCATTCTGCCGACGTATATCTGCGTGCAGCGGTCGTTATGTGGTTAAACTTGTTCTTATTGTAACCTTTTTCAAGGAACCTTTTTTCCAATATTTCTGATTGACTCAAAAATTCTGCTTCTTCTGTGCAATCCCTATTAGGCGCACAAATTGTCCTCTTGGAATATTAAAAAGCCAAGACTTATGATGGCACTTATCTAGAGAAATTATTTTGGTCTGTTGAGTTAACAATATTTTTTTGTACTCCTCCCCTCTATATGTTGAATTTTCAAGGCTACAAAGGTGAAAGTCTTTGGATCTACATGGCAGGAAAGTACAATGTTTTTATTATTTTGATCCAATCTATTCATAAATTATCGGAGATAAACCTAAGCTACACCATAAACACATTGTCTATATAGCTTTCGTAACAAATCAATTGTTTTGGCTTGCCCTTAAATATGGCTTCTTCCTCCCAGTGTACTATTAATAAATTGGTCACACTTGGAGCAAATCTCGCCCCCATAGCGACACCTGTCACTCGATGATAGTATTATCACTGTACCAAAAATAATTATGACTTAATCCATAGGAAAAACTTTCTAAAATAAACTGTTTATGTTTTCTCATCAGATTAGAAGAATCCCACTTGACAGAATACATAGCATTCTGGTGTTTTATAATGGTATATAGTGAACCAAAGTCTGCTGTAACCAAAAAACAATCTCTCAATCCTGTCATATTGTTCAATATTTGTAACAAGTGTTTAGTGTCTTTTAACCACTTACGGACTACCCGCCTCAGGAATATGCTGCTACTTTGAAAAGGAATACCGTTGTTATGGTAGCAGCTAGCTACCATTACACCGATACCCTCTTTAAGAGCGGGTGGTCCACTCTTAAATAAAAGTGGTCTCTGTTCGCCATGGTCTCTGATGTTTGCCGCAACATGACTTTTACCGGTGGCGGGAGAGGGCCCCCGCAGCTCTCCGATGCCCTCTGCCGCTTACCAGAGCTTTCGGCAGCAGCAGAGGTGATCAGATGCTGTCCCTGGCTGGGTATGTAGTGAGGGGAAAATGGCCCCCACCCGTCTCCATATCATTGCAGGGCGGAAACAACATCAAAACTTCACTTCCGCCCAATGCTCTTAAAGGGATAATTTTTATTCCATTTTAGTCAAAAAATTAGACCTGAGGTCTTTTTGACCCCAGAGCTCATATTTAAGAGGACCTGTCATGCTTTCTTCTATTACAAGGGAGGTTTACATTCCTTGTAATAGGAATAAAAGTAACCCAATTTTTTTTCAAACAGTGTAAAAATAAAAAATAAAAGTAAAATAAATAAGATTTTTTTTTTTTTTAAAGCATCCCGTCCCAACGAGCTTGCGCGCAGAAGCGAGCGCATACGTGAGCAGCTTCCGCATATGAAAATGGTGATTTTGTTCCCAAAAAAGTGCACTTGTAAGACTGCTGCATAAATACGCGGTGTGACAAAAAATATTTCAACGACTGCCATTTTATTCTCTAGGGTGTTAGAACCCCAAACATTATATATGTAAGTTTCTAGCAAAAAAATATATTTTTTACTTGTAAACACCAAATCTCAGAAAGAGGCTCAGTCCATAACCACTTCCCACCCGACCTATAGCAGATTGACGGCCGGGAAGTGGTTCTGTTATCCTGACTTGGTGTCATATGATGCCCAGCAGAATAACATGCCTGCGCGTGCCCGTGGGGGCGCACAGCTCGGCAATCGCCGACCTGTGAGTGCCCATCAGTGCCACCTACCAGTGCCCATTAGTGCCACCTACCAGTGCCCATCAGTGCTGCCTATTAGTGCCCATCAGTGATGCATATCAGTGGTGCCCATCAGTGCTGCATATCAGTGCCGCCTATCAGTGCCCATCAATTCTACACATCAGTGCATTCTCCTCAGTGCCCATCAGTGCCACATCATCAGTGCCCATTAGTGAAGGAGAAAACAACATTTTATAAACAAAACAAAGAAAAACACTTTTTTTTTCAAAAATGTTGTTCTTTTTTCGTTTGTTTAGCAAAAAATTAAAACCTCAGGCCCCGTACACACGACAGAGGAACTCGACGTGCTTGGCACGTCGAGTTCCTCGTCTCGTTTTGGGATGAAGCCGCCGAGGAGCTCGGCGGGCCGCCTTCTCCTATAGAACAACGCGGCCAACGAGAAAATAGAGAACATGTTCTCTATTTTCTCGTCGAGCTCCTCGGCGGCTCCATCGAGCCAAAACTGTACAGACGACAGAGATTCTCGGCAGAATCCGGGTTTTGACCGAGTTTCTCGGCGAATTCTGCCGAGAATCTCTGTCGTGTGTACGAGGCCTCAGAGGTGATCAAATACCACCAAAAGAAAGCTCTGTATGTTTGGGTGCAATTGTTATTCAATGTGCAACAGAGCTGAAAGCTGAAAATTGTCTTGGACGGGAAGGGGCGAAATCGCCTGGTATGGAAGTGGTTAAGCTAACTATTATGTTGTGCTGTGGCTCTGCTACACACATTTTAGAGTACACTGTCAATGTAACTACACCAACATAACAAATACACTGGTATTGAGCACATAAATAAAAAGCCACACATTGTTTAGCAAAAATATTTTTACTACAAGCACATTCACATGTGCGTTTTATGGTTTTAGAACAAACCAACATCGTTATTTGTGTATAACATTTGTAGTGGCTAAACAGGCATGTTTGAAAGCAGAGCATACACATTCCCAACTCTTGAACTTACAAAGTTCAACTTTTTGAATTAGAAGGCCATATGAGACATTAATATTAGTATTCTCAAGTTGTGAATATCTTGCCTTCCTCAGGTGGGATGAGCTCACCCCTTTCAAAGCCACATTTTTAAGAGGCATAACTGTTAAATGTCCCTTATTATACCCTGCCTAAAATGTGTGTAGGTACAAACAGGTTATTTGCAAAAGCCACAAAACACAGAGTGTAAATATGTGCTATCTCCCATCACGGGATATCAATGTACGCGTTTTGGGGGTGCAACACCTTCCTCAAAACTAAAGTAGGTGGGAGACAAAACACGTCCATTGATACCACATGATGAAAGATAGCACATGTTGTCACAGTGGGGATTATTTACAAAATAGAAATCCAATTTGCACTACAAGTGCACTTTCCACTGCACTTGTAGTGCAAAGTTGATTGTCCTTTCGTAAATAACTCCCACTGTGTGTTTTGTGACTTTTTCAAACAAAAACAAAACAAGTGTAGTTCATATCTGCTTTAACTGCTTGAGGACCGCCGCACGACGGTAAACGTCAACAAAATGGCATGGCTGGGCACAAGGGCGTACATGTATGTCCCCTTTAAGATCCCAGCCATGGGTCGCGAGCGCGCCGCCGGTGGCGCGCTGGAGACCCGGTCCTCTTCTCCGTGACCGTCCCTGTGGGAACAGCGGACCTGATCGCCACCGGTGTCCCGCGATCGGATCACAGAGAGGAAGAATGGGGAAAGGTAAGTGTAAACAAACCTCTCCACCTGCTTCCTACTCAGACTGTCACTGATCATCTGTTCCCTGTCATAGTGAAGAACGATCAGTGACGTCACATGCCAAGCCATGCCCCTCCCACAAGAATCACACATTAGGGCACACTTAACCCCTAAAGCGCCCCCTCCTGGTTAACCCCTTCACTGCCATTGTCATTTGTACAGTAACCAGTGCATTTTTATAGCACTGTTCGCTGTAAAAATGACAATGGTCCCAAAATAGTGTAAAAAGTGTCCGATGTGTCCGCCATAATGTCGTAGTCACGATAAAGATCGCTCATTGCTGCCATTACTTGAACAAAAATAATTATTAATGAAAATGCAATAAAACTATCCCCTATTTGATAGACGCTATAAATTTTGCGCAAACCAATCAATAAACGCTTATTGTGATTTTTTATTTACCAAAAATATGTAGAAGAATACATTTTGGCCTAAACTGAGGAAACACAAAGTTTTTTTATATATTTTTTGGGGGATATTTATTATTGCAAAAAGTAAAAAATATTGAATTTTTTTCAAAATTGGCGCTCTATTTTTGTTTAATAGCGCAAAAAATAAAAACTGCAAATGTGATCAAATACCACCAAAAGAAAGCTCTATTTGTGGGAAAAAAAGGACGCCAATTTTGTTTGGGAGCCATGTCCCACGACCACGCAACTGTCAGTTAAAGCGACGCAGTGCCAAATTGCTTTAAATCCAACCAGCACTTGCGAAATTGATCCTTTGTTCGGTACATCGAATATTCTCCCTCCAATACCTCGATGACCTTCTCCAGAATCTAGTCTTTTTTCCTCTGGGCCTTTCATATTTATGTAGCTTACAGTCATAGTCATATTTCACCAATATGCGCAGCATCTCCACCATCTCCACCTTGCTCTTGGGGGTGGTCTTATGTTTTCTATAAGCTCCACCACCGCAGGCCTGCTCATTATCGGTAATTCCGCCATCATGTTGTCCCTCCCGAATGTTCCGCCGTGTATGTTCCATGCAGAATAGAGAATCTGGTCACACCCCAGTATCATAACACTCTGAGAGTGGAGTTTCACGCATGCGCAGGGTATATCAATCAATAATGAGCAGTCAATGTAACGGCCATAGGAACGTTCCGATAGTTGCGTAACAAACACAAGACAAAAGGAGCCATGAAAAAAAGGTACGTTTGAAAATTGAGTGACCGGTGGTTAGTTGCATATACTGCTTAAATAGAGGCCTATATTGTGACCAGATTATGAGCTATAAGGCACCCATTATGGTTTGTCTTGTGTTCTGTCTTGCAGCCATCTAATACTTGACACCAAAATGAGGTCACGGTTGAATTCCCACAATTTTGTAGTGCAATTTTCAAAAAATACAGGGAGCTTACCTGTCTGTGGTAAGTAAAACAGAAAGATTATTCAAATAAAAACAAGAGGAGGGCAGCAAGAGATCATTATAAAGAAGAAGAGAATGTGCGCTGCATTTCAAGATTCAATTTGCCACGTCACGAATGTGATATCTCCATTATGAAGACATTAGATTTACAAGACCGAACGCTTCCGGCTGGTCCTTGCTTCAGGACATGCGTGTTTGGAATTTGGACTTTAGTCCGATGGACTTGTGTACACATGATTGGATTAGCCGACATAGGAAAGGTTGTCTGTTTTCACAGCGATTTGTCCAATGAAAAAGAAAAAAACATTTGTCCGATGGAGCATACACACGGTCGGTTTGCCCGATCAAATAGGTCCGTCGGACGTTTGTTGTCAAAAAGTCTTATCGTCTGTGTGGGCCTTAACAGACAAACCAAAATGGGCAAACAAAATATCTAAAAAAAAAAAAAAACGAAAACCAAAAAAAAAAACAAAAAAAAAACAAAAAAATAAGGGGTGGGATGTAGGGGGAAAGTGGGGTAAGAGGATAGGGTGGGGAAGAGTGAAGGGGGAAAGTGAAGATAAGAGAGAGGAAAGAGAAAAATAAGATGTAGAATTAGGCCAGATGTTGGAGAGGCTAGAGAGAAGAATGGGAAAGAAGGAGCTGTAGACTTTAGACAAGAAAGCTCAGGGGCTGTGGGTTGGGTGGTATATTCAAATAGTCTGTAATACCGAAGCTGGCCGGGGACAGAGCAGGGAGAGCTTAAGACCGTCATGGATTCCACACTTTGAGGAACTTGGAAGCATGGGTGTCATGAAGTACACTGGTCATCTTCCCATAGACTTTAATGGTGTTTGTAGTCAGAGTCTTCGAGTATGAACTGTGATAACCCTAACACCCAAGGCCTGAGGTGTGCCTTGGCCTAGCTGGTCGGTATGCCTGAGAAGAGGGCATACCCTGAATGTGAGAATAAGAAAATGTAGAAAGAGGAAAAAGTGTGTATGAAAGCTGGGGGAACGGGTGTGTGGGAAACCTGAAATGGCGCCAACACAGGACCCGGCATGGGAGGAGGCTTAAGTACTTAGCAGACTCCTCCCACAAACACAGGCTAGCCTTCGGCCAGCCTTTACACTTGTAGTCAGAGTCTTCGAGTATGAACTGTGATAACCCTAAGGCCCCGTACACACGAGAGGATCGATCCGCTGAAATTTATCCGCGGACCGGTTTCAGCGGATAGATCCCCTGGTGTGTACGATCCAGCGGATATTTTTCCGCGGATATTTTTCCCGGCGATGGATTTCCAGCGGATCAAAATTTCTTAGCATGCTAAGAAATCAATCCGCTGGAATCCAGTCCAGCGGATTGATCCGATGGTCTGTACAGACTCACCGGATCAATCCATCCGAATCCATCCCTCGCATGCGTCGTAATGATTCGACGCATGCGTGGAAGTCCTTATATTACAGCGTCGCGCACGTCGCCGCGTCATCATCGCGGCGACGGCGCGACACCTCACCGCGGAGGGAATTCCGCAGGAATTTTGATCTCATGGTTAGTACAACCATGAGATCAAAATCCGCCAGAGGATTTATCCGCGGAAACGGACCTCCGGACCGTTTCCGCGGATCGATCCTTTCGTGTGTACTAGGCCTAACACCCAAGGCCTGAGGTGTGCCTTGGCCTAGCTGGTCGGTATGCCTGAGAAGAGGGCAAAAAGACACATGTTTAGGTGTAGAAGGGTAGAGAACAATCTGTCCAATGGAGTAGCGTGCGCCTGGAAGGCAACCGTATACGTATCCACTAAGACAGGAGAAACCCACCGACCCATGACTTTGTGACAGAAGGAACCCCCTATAGAACCTGCGAAACCGCTCAGAACTCAATGACCCATGAAGATGGATCAAGCCTGATGCCCGAGACAACCCCACCATAAGAATTACCTGCTCGTGACAAGAGGATGCATGGGGGAAATGAAGCAAGGGCCAAGCGGATTGAAATCCTTCAACCGGGCACCGGTGAAGTGGCTCTGTGAAAATCCCCCAACCCCCTGGCCTACCCATGCTGATATGGGGAAGTGAGAGGGTAAGAGCCAAAAAGAACAACTGGCAGGAGAGTAAGTGTCAGCTACCTGGAGAAGGCATATAAGGCCAATGCACTAGGCAATAGCATCATGGCACGTGGGAACCAAGCCAGACTCACAGACTTAGGAACATAAACCAGCAAACAAGACAACAGACATGCAACAACAACCACCCCCTCTGCACCTACCTAAGTACGAGAACATGAGCAGACACATCAAGACCACTGCGTGTGAATGAACCTGAAGACAGCCCCCCCCCCTTGTGCGAGTGGTAAATGAGCCCAAGTAACCTGCAGCGCAGACACAACCTGAAATGGCGCCAACACAGGACCCGGCGTGGGAGGAGGCTTAAGTACTCAGCAGACTCCTCCCACAAACACAGGCTAGCCTTCGGCCAGCCTTTACACTTGCGTGTTCGAACAAACTTTTTGCGTGTTTGCATTTTCTGCTGCGAACCAAACCTGGGGGTGTTCGGCTCATCCCTACTGATTTATAGTGTTCGTTAGATTGATGCCTAGTTATGGGATGGAGGTATTGTTCCATGAGGAGGGGAAGTGGCCACATTGGACTCCATGAATATCCAGGGTGTCTTCTGATTGCAATAGCTAGCATTTCTATTGCTATTGAGAACAGGAGAGGGGACAGGGGGCATCCCTGAGGAGTCCCCCTTGTAATAGTGAATAGGTCTGAGAGGTGTACTTGGAGTCTAACTTGTGCCTTGGTGTGACAGTAGAGGACTCCCAATAAATTGAGAAAGTTAGTTCCGAATCCTTATCTTTCAAGTGTGGTGAACAGGTAGTGTCGGGTGAAGGTATCGAAGGCTTTTTGAAGGTCTATGGATAAGTGGAAGCCCCCCTGTGGAGGTCCTCTGTCCCAGCCTGAATTGAGAAGGGATATAACATCTACTGCCCTCCTTATCTGGTCTGGCCTCTGGCTTCCCGGGATGAACCCCACCTGGTCCTTGTGAACATATGACCCTATGAATGATGCTAGTCTATTGGATAGGATTTTGTCATTATCCTCTGGTCATTATTGATTAACGAGATTGGTCTATAATTACTTACTTCGCTTGGGTCTTTACCCAGTTTGGGGATGACAGAAATGAACGCTAAGGATGAGCCCGATGTTCGAGTCGAACGAATAGTGAACAATTTGGGGTGTTTGCTGCAAATTTGAAAGCCGCGGAACACCCTTTAAAAGTCTATGGGAGAAATCAAAAGTGCTAATTTTAAAGGTTAATATGCAAGTTATTGTCATAAAAAGTGTTTGGGGACCTGGGTCCTGCCCCAGGGGACATGAATTAATGCAACAAAAAGTTTTAAAAATGGCAGTTTTTTCGGGAGCAGTGATTTTATTAATGCTTAAAGTGAAACAATAAAAGTTAAATATTCCTTTAAATTTCGTACCTGGGGGGTGTCTATAGTATGCCTGTAAAGTGGCACATGTTTCCCTTGTTTAGAACAGTCCTTGCACAAAATTAAATTTCTAAAGGAAAAAAAGTAATTTAAAACTACTCACGGCTATAATGAATTGTTGGGTCCTGTCAATACAGATAAAAGTCATTGAAAAAAATGGCATGGGTTACCCCCCAGTCCATTACCAGGCCCTTTGGGTATGGTATGAATATTAAGGGGAACACGGAACCTAAATTTAAAAAGAAAATTGCATAGGGGTCCCGCAAATTCCATGCCAGGCCCTTCAGGTCTGGTATGGATTTTAAGGGGGAAACCCACACCAAAAAAAATGGCGTGGCTGTTCCCTACAAAAATCCATACCAGACCCGGGGGTGTGGTGACCGAGCTCCATGGTGGACGCATAGTCTGTGAGCTCTGTCTGTCTGCCGGAGAAATCCGTCCAAATCCGAGACTACGGCCCCATCCATGGCCACAAACGCCACCATCCGCTAGCCTACCTCCCGAGGCACTCATCAAAGATGACCAGGCGATGAAAGGCCCCACAACAGCCACGCAATCTTGAAAGCTACTTCACCTCAGAGCAAGGCGGGCGTGCGGCCACAACGGATGGAACACAAGGCTGAAATGAATATCGAGCGCTGCGGAATGCCATCTGGACTACCCAGTGCTACCAACCTTCACAGCAATTACTCTTCTAGTCCCTCCACGAGGAGTCCGGTGAAATCCAAGCCGCGGAGGGACTCCCCTGCTAGGCCGAAAGCAGATCCACAAATGGATGTAAGCAGGCCACAACACTCCACTGCAGCACTGGGGAGGCTTGAGGGAGATGGGCCCATCTCTGATACAACACTAAAAGAGATGCTGCTGTCACTGCGGGAATCGCTGCATGCTGACATGGTGAGGGAATCAACAACTGTCACAAGGAAGTACAAGCTCTGGGTACCAGGGTAGACAGAGTGGAACACAAATGGAGGAATATACCTCATCTTACAATGTGATGGTGGAAGCGCATACAGCTCAAGCGGAAGATATACAGTGGATGAAGGATAAAATCGCAGGCCTTGAGGGTAGGTCCAGGAGGAATAATCTCAAATTGCGAGGTATCCCAGAATCTATACCTCCTAACCAACTCCTGCAATATGCTCAGGCCATGTTCTCCACACTGGTACCAGAACTGACAGTACAAGACCTTATTGTGGACAGGATTCACAGGGTCCCTAAGCTGTCTTTCCTCCCTGGCGAAATATCAAGGGATGTCCTATTGAGAGTTCATTACGCTGACGTAAGGCTGCTACCTGATCTCTCCAGGCACACACTTCAAAGGCGCCGAAACCTGGCGATCATCACTAAAGCACTGGGGAATCACAGCATCCTCCACAAGTGGAAGTATCCGGCTACCCTTTCCATCACCCACAACAGGGTCACTGTTCTGATTTCTACACTGGAGGAAGGGATCGCTGCCTTAAGAAAGTGGAACATTCTACCACACCAAACCGCTACCCAAGTGCCAACAGAAAATCCACAATACATGCACAGCGAATAGCAAGTGGTATCCCACAAGCGTTCACACAAAAAAACATCCGGTGGAAACTTGTGAAACAACTACTTCAATGCATAAGCAATTCTCCGGGGGCAGGAGATATATACCTGTTTTCTCCTCTTCCCCCTCCTAGCAACAAATTGCAGATAATCCTGCACGCGGATCAGTTTTAGGATCCTTTTCTTATGATTCCCATGTTAACTGTGTTTTTTGTTCTAAGTTGTTACCCTTTGTTCTTCTTGTTCATCATTCGATATACATAGGTCTTTCAGAAGATTCCAGACTGCATATGCTGAAATCATCTCAGACTCATTGCACACTATGGTCTGAACCCGCCATCAAGAACTCTTTATGCACAGTAAGTACCTTCACTGCACAATCATACAACATGCACTACCCAAGCAATGACTGTTACCTGCTTGTCTATTAATGCACTAAGAGATTTTCTCTGTGGGCTAAAGCTTGCAAGCATAGAGCAGACATACTCTGCGTCCAGGAAACTCACTTTCAACTGAATAAAACCCTGCACTGTTCACACAAAAACTATCCGCATATTTTTATGGCCTGTACACCTAACTGTAAAAAAGGAGGTCACAGGTACTATCAAATCCAAACCCTACACGTTGGTTATATTATACTCCCCAAACTCTCACTAACTTTTTTTTATAAAAAAAGGTGCTCAAAAAAGCTAATTCTATAAAACATAGTAAAATCTTAATATGTGGGGACTTCAATTTGGTGTCAGATATATCAATGGACACTACCATGAACAGACCTAGAGGCACAGTATCACTCCAAGCACTACTCCACAATGAGGAACAGTTTGACACATGGAGGTGCCACCACGCCAACGAAAAAGGATTACACCTTTTTTTCGCATAGACATTGCTCATACTCACGAATAGACATGTTCTTGAAAGATAAATGGCTCCTACAACATATAGAAACCGCAAAAATACATGATATAACATGGTCAGACCACGCTGCAATATCTTTGACTATTCTGGAAAAGGGTGCCACCTCTTCACCCCCCATCTGGCGCTGCAACGTAAGATTGTTACAAGAATCCCACACTCACACTAAAATATCACAACATATATAAAAAAAAAAAAAATCATAGACAACAAATAGTTGGTCCAAGATTCTTATGTACTCTGGAATTCTTACAAGGCCTATATTGTAGTGAAGTCATATATATTGGAGTCCGGTTAGATAATTGACATTTAGTTGTTAGTATGATGACTATAAATTATGTTGTTCCGCAGCAACACCCCAGGCTCTCCAGAGAGTGCATGTATTTGACTTCCAATACAGAATAAAGTCCAAATTCCACAGATGATACAAATCCAACAGAGTAATTCAAAGTCCCATCTGACTAGATCAGCTCTAGACCTGTGCCATGCCCAGAGAATACACAGAGAATATTATGATCACTTATAGACCTGTGCCATATTCATACAGAGAATATACAGAGAATATTCACAGTGACAAGACTGACTGAACGCCAGCTTAAATGTCTCAAATATTGGTCTCACACTGGAGGGAGGGGTTCTTCCATGTCAACCAAATGTTTCCCATGAATGAATACCCCTCAAGTCTAATTACCATCAATAAATACTTCCTAGGTAGTCTTGCATAAGATTAACACATCAAAGGGTCTTTAGCTGTCCCTTTGATATGTTAGAATTCAGCTGGCGTGGACAGTTCAACTGAATTCCTGGTCAAAATTGTAATGTAATACAATATATTGTGCCATACATACCTACACATAAATATTAATATTACAACATATATAAGAGGCATACTTATCCAACTAGGGGCTCAGGAAAAATGAAGTCACACACAGAAAATTAATACACTTTTACAGGAAATTCACGATACCGATACTTTAAACAAACAAGCTCCCACACATAACCTTATTCGTAAACTAGCCACACTCAGGGAATCACTGGGGGAACAACTCTACCAGCAATCTGACAAACATTTGCAGCGCTTGAAACGAAATTATTATGCCAACGCCAACGGGGCAGGTAAATATTTAGCTAACAGACTGAAAGCAGCACGCACTAAATCCAGAAAACTATTTCTCCAACATCCCTCAATGCAACACAAAATAGTGGACCCACAAGCTATAGCAGACCAATTTGCTGACTATTAAAGCTCACTATACAACTTTAACCACTTCCATACAGGGCACTTATACACCTTCCCGCCCAGACCAATTTTTAGCTTTCAGCGCTGTTGCACTTTGAATGACAATTGCGCGGTCATACTACACTGTACCCAAACTAAATTTTTATCATTTTGTACCCACAAATATAGCTTTCTTTTGGTGGTATTTGATCACCTCTGGGATATTTATTTTCTGCAAAAAAAAAAAAAAAAATTACAGAAAATTTAGAACATTTTTTTTGTTTCTGTTATAAAACATTGTAAATAAGTACGTTTTCTCCTTCACTGATGGGCACTGATGGTACTGCACTGACGGACACTGATAAGGCGGCACTGATGGGCACCGATGAGGTGGCACTGATGTGGTGGCATTGATGGGCACTAATATGTGGCACTGATGGGCGGCATGGATGGGCACTGATAGGCGGCACGGATAGGTGGCATGGATGGGCTTGGATAGGCGGCACGGATGGGCATGGATAGGTGGCACAGATGGGCACAGATAGGCGGCACGGCTGGGCACGGATAGGCGGCACGGATGGGCACGGATAGGCGGCACGGACGGGCACTTATAGGCGGCATGGATAGGCACTGATAGGCAGCATGGATGGGCACTGATAGGTGGCACGGATGGGCATAGATGGGCACTATTGTATGTGTTGTACTAATGGATGCCAATCAGTGCCAAGCAATGCCTGCCAATCAGTGATGCCCATTGTGGGCACTGATTGGCATCCATTGCGGCACTGATTGGCATCCATTTTTTGTGTCCTCCTCATCCCTGGTGGTCTAGGGTGGCATCCTTTTTTTTATCCCTGGTGGTCTATATGGCCATCCCTGGTGGTCCAGTGGGCATCCCTGGTGGTCCAGTGGGCATCCTCGGGGGGGGGGGGGCTGTGCTGATAATCGATCAGCAAAAAAAAAACCCTGTCACAGGAGCAGCCGATCGGCTCTCCTCTACTCGACAGACGCGAGTGAGGAAAAGCCGATTACCGGCTTTTCCTATTTACATCGTGATCAGCCATGATTGGACACGGCTGATCACGTGGTAAAGAGTCTCCGTGAGAGACTCTTTACCTTGATCGGTGTTGCGGGGTGGCAGACTCACACCCTGCAACAACGATCACCGCGATGCCTGGGGGCACGCAGCGGCTCAGAATCCAGAGGACGTCATATGACGTCCAGTCAGGATTCTACAACCACTTTGCCAACGTCAATATGTCATTGGCGGGCGGCAAGTGGTTAACTCAGATCCCCATACGGCTCAACCATCCACAGACAAAATTCAATCTTTCTTACAGAGATTGAAGCTCCCATCCCTATCAGAGCAGCAATTAGCTAACCTTAATGCCAACATTTAAACCAAGAAATAGAACAAGTCATAGACACGCTTCCAAACGGTAAATCACCAGGGCCGGATGGATTCTCTAATGAATACCTCAAAACGTTTAAAACACATCTTAGCACAGTACATTAAACCAGTTTTTAACAAAGCAGCTGAGACCGCATCCTTCCCCCAGGAGAATTTTAGAGCACACACAGTTACACTGCCTAAACCAGGGAAAGACCCCACTACACCGGCTAACTTTAGACTAAAATCCCTACTAAATTCAGATATCAAAGTGTATGCAAAACTATTGGCCAAATGACTAATGAATGTCATGCCATCAGGGCTCAAGTCCTGCGGGAACGCGTGGGAACGGAGTTCCTGCACTTTTTTAAAAGCAGGAACTCAGTTCCCATTGCAGGACTAAAGCAGCCGAGCCAATCCTTCACTAAGCGGCGATGCCCAGCTCAAGTCACTGTCAGGGGCAGGCGAACCTTAGTAATCCTTTATGTTACTGGCCGCTTCCTGTATATGGATTCATCGGGTAGTGTGCGGGTATTCCGTCACTTCCTCGATGCTGCAATGTCTCCTGGGAGCTTTTGTCATTGTTCCCAGGAGACATTGCGGAGGTCTGCCGCAAGTTATCGCAAAATTTAGAAAGAATTTGCGGCCAGTAACAAAGGATTGCTTAAAAAGAAAAAAAAAAAGGATGCGGTTTAGTAATTATGCATATGAGCGTATCTTTTTTTTTTTGGTGGGGGAGTGGATCTTGGGTGGGAGTTCCCACACTTTTTTCCTCAGGACTTGACCCCTGCATGCCATCACTCATTCAACGCGACCAGATGGGATTTTTGAAGGGGGAGACAAACTTCCGCTGCTACTAGAAGAATTATAAATGTACTACACTGAAATTGTACTACAATGTACTACTGCTGAAATGAATCAAACGCATTCTCTTCTGTTATCTACTGACGCAGAGAAGGCATTCGATAGGGTCCACTGGACGTGTATGCAACCTGTCTTGTCAAAGTCTGGCTTTAAGGCCCCATACACACGAGAGGATTTATCCGTGGATACGGTCCACCGGACCGTTTCCGCGGATAAATCCTCTCGAGGATTTTGATCCGATGGAGTGTACTCACCATCGGATCGAAATCCGCGCCGAAATCCCATCGCGATGACGTGTCGCGCCGTCGCCGCGATGATGACGCGGCGACGTGCGCGACGCTGTCATATAAGGAATTCCACGCATGCGTCGAATCATTACGACGCATGCAGGGGATTGATTCGGACGGATTGATCCGGTGAGTCTGTACAGACCAGCGGATCAATCCGTTGGGATGGATTCAAGCGGATAGATTTAAAAAGCATGTCTTCACATTTTTATCCACTGGAAATCCATCCCAGGGGATAAAAATCCACGGAAACAGATCCGCTGGTCTGTTACTCACCAGGGGATCTATCCGCTGGAGCCGGTCCGCGGATCAATTCCAGCGGATGGATCCTCTCGTGTGTATGGGGCCTAAAGGTCACATTTTAACAGCTATACTAGCGCTCTATTCTTGTCCATCGGCACAGGTGCACTCAGCTGGCTTCCTTTCCCAAGTCTTCAATATAATAAATGGTACCAGACAAGGTTGCCCCTTGTCACCAACCATCTTCAATCCCATGATTGAACCATTAGCGGAAACAATTAGGACTCATCCTCTGATCACTGGATTCCAGTTTGGCTCTAGCACACATATTATTTATCTTTTCACGGATGATGTCATCCTGCTCCTGACCAGTCCAATAAAATCCCTACATCAGGCGCATAAAATTTCAACGGAATTTGGAGAGGTCTCAGAAGTTCAGTAATTCCCTGCTAAGGCAGAATCTCCATGCTCTTAAAGAGGTCTGTGTGGACAGTGAGGCCCCGTACACATGACCGAGTTTCTCGGCAGAATTCAGCCAGAAACTCGGTCGGAGCTGGATTCTGCCGAGAAACTCGGTCGTGTGTACACTTTTCGGCGAGGAAGCAGACGAGGAACTCGTCGGGCCGAAAAGAGAACATGTTCTCTATTTCATCGTTGTTCAATGAGGAAAGTCGGCCTGCCGAGATCCTCGGCGGCTTCCACACTGAACTCGACGAGGAACTCGATGTGTTTGGCACATCGAGTTCCTCGGACGTGTGTACGGGGCCTGAGAGGATCGATGAGTCCCATGGAGACAACACATTGCTCAGAAGTAGCAAAGTTAGATCTGTAGTGGGTGATGTTATCCTTTCTGGGCCAGATTCTCAAAGAGTTACGCCGGCGTATCAGCAGATACGCTGACGTAACTCCGAATCTAAGCCCGTCGTATGTTTAAGTGTATTCTCAAACTGAGATACACTTAAACATGCCTAAGATACGACGGCCTGCATCGAGTCCTTATGCCGATTCACGAACGTACGCTTGCCCGTCGCAGTAAATTTACGCCGTTTCCGTAAGAGATACGCGGCGTAAAGATAAAGCTGCCGCCTAGGTGGCGTAGCCAATGTTAAGTATGGCCGTCGTTCCCACGTCAAAATTTGAAAATTTTACGTCGTCCGTGAATGGGGCTGGACACCATTTACGTTCACTTCGAAACCAATGACGTCCTTGCAATGCACGTTGAGAAAATTTAGGGACGGCACATGCGCAGTACGTTCGGCGCGGGAACCTAATTTAAATGATCCACGCCCCCTACCCGGATCATTTGAACTAGGCGGGCTTGCGCGGGGGGATTTACGCTACGCCGCCACAACTTTACAGGCAAGTGCTTTGTGAATCAAGCACTTGCCCGTAAAACTTGCAGCGGCGTAACGTAAATGCGATACGTTACGCCGCCGCATATCTACGTGAATCTGGCCCTCTATGTCTACCCATAGTGGCGTTTCCTGATTCCCTGGCCAATATTTGATGTGGTCCAGTCTGAATGCCCACAAATAGTCTTGTAGATCTACTAGGCCTGCCCCTTCTGCTTTTCTGTGGGATATAAGATTGTTACGTGTGCACCTGGCTTTTTTCTTTCCCCATATGTACTTCCAGCTCATTGATTAAGGTAACTTTTAGGTATGTGAATTGGTAAGGTACAGAAAACATATAAGATTTGTGGCAGCATCATCATATTGTAGGCTGTTATTCTCCCCATCCATGACATTTCTTTGTTTGACATGCCTCTAAGATGGATTTCCAGTTTGGCAATTAGCTTGGTCATATTAGTTTCAACTAGGACTGAGATGGTTTTGGTTATGGTGATACCTAGGTAAGTGTACAGCAATTGGTTTTGCAATAGACTTTGTATCTTGGAAGGTACCCCAAGATCCAGGTATAGAATTACTTTTTAGGCTTTTCACCACAGTAATGGAAAGAATGGCCCGGATTCACAGAGATCGGGTGCACATTACGCTGCCGTAGCGCAAATAATATACGCTACGCCAACGCAGCGCAGAGAGGCAAGCACGGAATTCACAAAGCCAGTGCTTCCAAAACTGCGCTGGGTTTCTCAGGCGTAAGCGGAAGTGGGCGTGAGCCATGCAAATGAGGCATGACCCCATGCAAATGATTGGCCGAGCACCAGAAAAGTACTTAAAACGAACTGAGCATGCGCTGGGCCGTGGACACATCCCCGTGCGCATGCTCACAACCACGTTAGAACAAATGCCTATGCTATGCCGGATCACTGTGTACGCCGTTAGCGTAACTTACGCCCAGACCCACGTACAACGTAAATTACGCTGGCTTGGGTTTCCTGGTGCAGCCCCTTGCAGGGATGCTGCTGAGTTACACCTCCTTTATGGGGCATAACTTTACGCCAGACGTATGACTTTTTTTTTTTTTTTGAGCTGGTGCTATCTGGTGGTGAGCCGTTGGTATTACAAGTTATTACCACCAGATGTGAGCTGGCGCCATCTGGTGGTGGCCGTTGGTATTACAAGTTAAGCATTACAAGTTAAACAGCAATTCTAATGTCATTTTACACTATTTTCACTGCCATCTTCTTCCCTCTAATTAGAACCCCCACACATTATATATATTTTTTATCCTAACACCCCAGAGAATAAAATGGCGATCGTTGCAATACTTTCTGTTACGCCGTATTTGCGCAGCGGTCTTACAAGCGCACTTTTTTGGGAAAAAATTACATTTTGTTTAATTAAAAAATAAGACAACAGTAAAGTTATCTCCATTTTTTTTTTAATATTATGAAAGATAATGTTACCCTGAGTAAATTCATACCCAACATGTCACGCTTCAAAATTGCGTCCGCTTGTGGAATGCCGACAAACTTTTTTACCCTTTAAAATCTTCATAGGTGACGTTTAAAAAAATCTACAGGTTGCATGTTTTAAGTTACAGAGGAGGTCTAGTGCTAGAATTATTGCTCTCGCTCTACCAATCGCAGCGATACCTCACATGTGTGGTTTGAACACTGTTTACATATGCGGGCGCTACTCACGTATGTGTTCGCTTCTGCGCGCAAGCCCGTCGGGACGGGGTGCGTTTGCTGGCTCCTAGATTCCAAGCAAATTTGTCAAACCCTGCCTTACACCAGTGCTGGTGGTAATAATGCGCTCGCTGACACCAGTGCTGGGGGTTAATAATGTGTTCGCTGACACCAGTACTGTTGTTTTTGAAGTTTGAAAGTTTGCATGCGGCCCCCCATGGCATATGAAAACTTGTCTTGTGGCCCTCAGGTAATTTGAGTTTGAGACCCCTGCTTTACGCGCACTGCATCGGGCTCACGTACGTTCGTGAATTGCCGTATCTCCCTCATTTGCATATTTGAATAGAAAGTCAATGGGAGCGCCAAATGCATCCAGCGTAAATATGCGCCCACTCTACGCCGGCGTAGGCAAGTTACATCGGTGGGATGAAGCCTGTTTTTAGGTGTATCTTAGTTTGTGGGTCCGGCGCACAGATACGACAGCGCATATTTGCACTTACGCGGCGTATCTGGAGATACGTTGGCGCAAGTGCTTTGTGAATCCGGGCCAATGTGGGCAAATAGGAAACCTAATACACATGTTTTGGCATTGCCCAAAAATAAGGAGCTCATGGAAACAAATATTCTGCCTAATCTCCTCCCTAACGGGAATATTAACTCCCCCCACCCCAGAATTGGCAATCCTACACCTAGGCATAAAAAAGTTCCCTCCAGAATATAGACCTGTAATAAGCCATATCCTACTGGAAACGCGAGCACTAATACTGAGCGAGCACACATTTTTGCAAAATAAAAACTACCATAAACCTCCCTAATGTAACCAAAGCGGTCCATAAAAACTACACGTTAGAACGCCTAATAGCAATCAACTCTCTGCAATGTACTAAGTTTGGCAAAAGTTGGTCTATATGGCCTAAAAATTGATATTTTGTTTTTACTCTCGTAGAGATTTACTATGTACTTGATTCTTGACCAAACCTCGCGTCTGACTGTATATCGTGTATATTGAAATACCCTTCTTGATTTGTATACTGTTTTATATGAAAAATTCAATAAAAAATATTGAATCAAAAAAATCCATACCAGACCCTTATCCAAGAACGCAACCTGGCAGGACGCAGGAAAAGAGGGGGGACAAGAGAGCGCCCCCCTACTGAACCATACCAGGCCACAGGTTGTGGGGGTATGCGGGCGGGAGCTTATCGGTGTCTGGAAGCCCCCTTTAACAAGGGGAACGCCAGATTCTGCCCCTCTATGTGAATTGGTAACGGGGTACATTGTACCCCTACCCTTTCACAAAAACCCTGTTGCGTCAGAGGGGGTGGGGTCACCTGTACATATCACTGGGTAACTCTGCTACATTTCCCGTTGCTTCAGCAGGGGCGGGGTCACCCACGCATGTGACGAGTGACCCCGCCCTCCGATATTTAAGAGCTGTCACGGCGGGTGTAGCGGCATTCGGCGGGCGCCTCCCCTGGAGGCGGATCGTGTCTGCATTTTTTTTCTCTGTATCCTCCGCTCGAGAATGGGTTACATCTCTGGATTTTTTTTCTTTTTTTTTTTTTTAATAAAGGACTTGTCCCAAGCTGTCTACTGTGTTTTTTTAAATTATTGACACTTTTTTTGTGAAATGGCATGGAATACAATGTACCCCGTTACCAATTCACATGGGGGGGGCGCGGGATCTGGGGCCTGTCAGGTTGCGTGCTCAGATAAGGGTCTGGTATGCATTTTTGGGGGGAGACAACGCCCTTTTTTTTATTTTGGCATGGGGGTTCCCCTTAAAATTCATACCAGACCTGAAGGGCCTAGTATGGAATTTAGGGGGACCCCCACATAATTTTGTTTTTAATTTTGGTTTGGGGTTCCCCTTAATATTCATTCCAGACCCAGAGGGCTTTGTAATGGACTGGGGGGAAGTCATGACGTTTTTCAATAACTTTTATCTGTATTGCCAGGGACCCGACAATTTATTATAGCTGCGAGTAGTTTTAAATTACTTTTTTTCCTTTAGAAATGTCATTTTGTGCAGGGACTGTTCTAAACATGGGAAAACTGAACCACTTTACAGGCATACTATAGACACCCCCCAGGTATGAAATTTAAAGGAATATTTCACTTTTATTGTCTCACTTTAAGCATTAATAAAATCACGGCTCCCGAAAAAACTGTAGTTTTTTAAAAAAAATATTGCATTGATACATGTCCCCTAGGACAGGACCCAGGTCTCCAAACACTTTTTATGACAATACCATGCATATAAGCCTTTAAAATTAGCACTTTTGATTTCTCCCATAGACTTTTAAAGGCTTTCGAATTTGCCGGGAACACCCCAATTTGTTCGCTATTTGGCGAACAGGCAAACACCTGATGTTTGAGTCGAACTTACATTCAACTCAAACATCGTGCTCATCCCTAGCCCCGTAAATAGACGTGAGCCGGTCAGGAACATGGCATGTGTAAATATATATATTCATATATTCATATATATATTCATATTCATATATTCATATATAGTGGCATTGACCTCACCCTATATGGATAGTCCTATTGGCCCCCTCTTCTTTTCTTGGCTCTTTGGTTCGGGGACCTTAGATCCAATTACTCTATAGTCTATATGGATACCTGTTATGGTAATTTACATAAACTTTATTATAAGTCATAAAAGGTATCTTTTACATAATTGGCCTTTTGGTGCGTAGGTAAGCACACCCTTGTCTAGTCCATTACAGTGGGAGAGAAATGCAGTGCCTCCTCCTCCTTTCAGTCCCGCCCACACTATCTCGGTGTGCTGTATCTGAAGAGAGGGGATGTGTGTTCAGGAAATATGAAAATCAGCAGCATGTGTGTGAATGATGCCTGAGATTCTAGCCTGGACCGTGGGTAAGTGTGTGCACTGCAGACTGCAGTACACTGTAATCACTGAACTGCATTATCTCCATCCCTTCTCTCCCCCATCTGTCTCCCTCCCCCTCTCCTGTTTTTTCAAGACATTCACAATTTACTTTCTGTAACGGTCACCACAGTTTACGATATTCCATTCCATCGCCCCACGACAGCTTATCCGACAGTCCGACAGACATCAGACACCACCCATTTCATTTCCCAGAATAACAGAGACAACACAAGCACTGGTACTGGTTCCAAAATGAAGGAATTAATCCTTTAATGGTAACTTAGCTTTCTTATATACAGTACAAGCATGTTACAGTTAATCACAGGGACAAAGACACACTCCACCCACACATCACACAATGGGGGGCTTCATACACATTCTTTTAGATAATGACATTCCGATGAGTTAATTACTACTCATTACCCAGACGGTCTGGCTCCGCATTTAGAGGGGTTAATTACTACAGCTTGACAAGTCACATTCCACATCTTAACAGTGTCATTAGCATACACAATGAACAGGTCTTAGGAGCAGACCTAATTAGCACAATGGACACAAAACAGTATTAGTATCACACAATGGAATGTCTAGGTGCAGACTCAATTAACATCTCAAAAGCATGTGTCCCCACATTGAATGAAAACACTCTATTGACCTGTCGGAGTCAGACTTTAACAACTTGTAATATTTCAAGATATCTTGCAAAACATGAATTATCAGTAATGTCCCATCCCATGTAATTTATCATTATCATTTCTCAGTCACCCTATGCCCAAAAGGGGCACAGGATGACCCTAGACCCACGAGTCATTAGTGATGCTGGCACAGGACTATCCCCCATCCTTCAAAAGTCTCTGGGTGTCACGGGCCATTCTGTTACACTTTCACTTTCAGTTAGGCAGGTAATATACAGTGCAAATTTCTTTCCTACATCCACAGATTGCAGGAAAGAAACGTGCATGATTCCACCATCAACACAGACAGTGCTGACAGGGAAATATCCCTCCTGCCCAGCAATTGTATTCTCCCGACAAACAGTGATTATCACTAGTGGCTATACAGCAACCACTAGTGATAATCATAAGAGAATCTGCTCATTAATGGTTCAAATCTCAGCCAGTTCCAGCTGAACCAGCTGAGATTTAAACTGTCTATGGCTGGTCTTAGCTCTTAGGCAGCCCATACATTGATCCCTTTTTTTCATTCAACTATTAGGTTGAATGAAAAAAAAAAAGAAATGATCCAATTCCCCCATCTACACATTATAGGTGGATGGGGGAATCCTGCCAGTGTGGACCAGTGCTGGAAAAAACAGAGTTGCTGTCCTGTCCCGGCTATTCACAGCACTGGTCTCTGTCTCCATGGCAGCGGCGGCAGCACATTGGAACCCATAGCTGGTTACTTTATGGGGCTGATGTACAGGAGGGCCAGCACAATTTGTTGTTAGAGATGGGCTGGGCATGTTCAAAAATCCATATGCCAGAGCCTGTCAGGAAGCCCACACTGCACAGAGCTAATCACAGGCAGTGAGACATTTCCCGGCCCGCAGCGTCACAGATCAGGAAATGTCTCACTGGCTGTGATTAACACTATGGAGTGTGGGCTTCCTGGCGGGATCGGGCATGTGGGATTTCAAACACACCCGAGCCCATCTCTATTGGTTGTAGACAGTTGAGCTCCCTGCAGGTTGCTTAGCAGCAGTGGAGCCTTCTCTGACATGCTGATAGTGATGCAATCCAGGTGATGCTCCCAGTCAAATCCTAGTGTTAAATATCAGAGATTTTATTGATCAAAGCCCACACTTTACAGGCATAGAGCCCACATGGCTGCGAATCATACGTTTGATTTTATATATATATAATATATATATATATATGTGGTTGTACTGTTGATGCTAATAAATACTGTATTTATTAGATCTGACTGGGAGCATTACCTGGATCACATCCCGATCAGCATGTCAACAGAGAAGGTTATACAGCATTACTGCTGCTAGGTGACCAGCTGGGGGCTCAGCTCTCTATAACCAATAGTGCCAGCCTTCCCCTGCATGCACCCATAATGTCACCAGCCCTTGGTCCTAATGGACTGCCGCCGCTGCCAAGGAGAAAGATGCCAGACCAGCGCTGTCAATAGCAGGGACAGGACAGCTGGGGAACCCCACAGTGGCAGAACACCAGGCCCCGGTGGCAAGACAACCCTTATATTTTCTTGGTGTGCTGGTGACATATATCTCTTGTTTTCTTCCACCCTGGGGGGCCCCAGTATAGTAGGAAGGGAGCTTACTGCAGAACATGTAAAAGGGCCCATTGTGGGATTGTAGTAAAGGACCCCAGGAGATATATGTATATAATTGCATTTTATAGTTGGCCCCCTACTTTTGTCCCTGTCCCCCCATGTGCCCCCTAAATATGAATGCTGGAGACGCCACTGCCGCCAGAGCCCGCAATTGCGGGCACGCATGCGCACAGGTGCGAGCACGCTTGCACACGTACAAGCCTAATTTCTTTTGCCGCCAGACAGCCCATTTAAAGGGAGTCTGGGCTCTTGTGCTTTGCTGACTGATCTTAAGCTGTGTTCCTGAATCTTGCTCTGATCCTGTGTGTCCTCCCAGTATTTAGACCCGGCTTGCTCTTGACCTTGGCTCTGTGTTCTGTTCCTGTACTGATGCCCATCCCTGACCTGGTCCGTTCCTGACTCTGGCTCTGTCTATGATTTGTTACCTCACTGCCCGCTTGCTGACGAACCTGGCTATCCCTGAGACCTTGCTCCTGTCTATGTTCCTGGTTGCTGTTAACTCTCGGTTACCTGCCTGGCTGTTACCTGTTCCCGCTCAGTATTGTTTTTAAAATGTTTATTAACAAAAATAATACACTAGGGTACTCACATAGCTGTGATAAAATCAGGCATGTAAATAGGAAAGTGGGTTCGCTGACGTCACCTCCGGTACCTCTTGGTGGACTCTTTGGGCCAATATGTGTGCAAAATGTGACAAAAAATGTAAGTGTCTGTTCACCAATGCTAGAGAACTGCCAAGCAAAATAGGTGAGTTGGAAGCTTTGGTGCACAAAGAGAACAATGATTTAATTGGTATTGCTGAATCTTGGCTTCATTCTTCACATAATTGGGCTATTAATATTCCTGGCTATGCTTTCTTTTGGAAAGACAGAGTAAAACGGAAGGATGGCGGTGTCTGTCTCTATGGGAGAAGTGATCTCAAAGCGAGTGTGAATGAGGACCTAGTTGATGGAGAGTGTGATGGGGCTGAAGCATTATGGATAGAACTGCACATGAGTGTGTGTACTACAAAGGTTATCATTGGAGTTTGTTATAGACCTCTCAGTGTTAATGAGGAGGTGGAGACTTGCACAGATAGAAAGGGCTGCAAGGTCTGGGAGGGTGAAAAGAATGGTGGCTTTTACCTACCTGTAAATTGACTGTAGTAATGACACAGTTAAAGGGCAAACATGTATAAACCCATTACAAGACAATTTTATGGTCCAGTTCATTGAGCCCCCGACTAGGCATGATGCTCTGCTCGACCTGGTAATCTCAAAACTAGGGTTGCCACCTCATCCCTTTAAAAAGGAACACATCTGAATTACACAGGTTCTGTGGCTGATTAAGGTGGTAATTAAACTCACTCGGTGCCTTATCTGCATTAAATTAGCCTCAGAACCTGTGTAATTCAGATGTGTTCCTTTTTAAAGGGATGAGGTGGCAACCCTACTCAAAACATGGAGAGCTCATTGCTAATGTTCATATAAAAGAACATCTGGGTAGAAGTGACCATAAAATTATTTAATTTAATGTTAGCTGTAAGCAACAAACATACTGGTAAGATTAAAAATTTACCTTTTAAGAGAGCACATTTTCCAAGAATGAGGACTGCTATCCAAGACTTAGACTGGAAGGGAAAATTGGCATTGATAAACACAGAACAGAAATGGGAATTCTTCAAAAAGACTGTACAGTGGAACCTCGGATTACGAGCATAATCCGTTCCAGGAGAATGCTCGTAATCCAAAGTACTCGTATATCAAAGCGAGTTTCTCCATTGAAGTCAATGGGAACTAAAATAATTTGTTCCGCATTGACTTCAATGGCATCCAATACCACATGTGGCCAGAGGTGGGGGGCACCAGAGAGCCTCGGAAACACATGGAAAGGCCCGAGGACAGCTCAGCTGACCTTGGCAAACCTCAGGAAGGCTCGGGAACTGAGTATTTCCGAGTCATTCTGAGCATTTCTGAACATTTCCGAACAGCGCCAATCGGCTCCGCTCAGCTCCAGTGCACCCCACCTCAGGCCAAACATGGTACTGCACACCGCTTTGGCTTGAATCCTGCTCGTTTTGCGAGACAACACTAGCAAACTCATGCTCGTTTTGCGAAACGCTTGTTAACCGCGTTCCTCGCAATCCCAGGTTCCACTGTATGTGAACTCTAAAAATAAAACCAAATGTGACTCACGGACAACGTTTGAAAAGCTATAAATAACAAGAAAATTGTTTTTTTTTTTAAATATAAAAATGAAGGAACACTATCATTGTTTAAATGTTGCAAATAATATAACAGAATATGTAAAATGAAAATCAAGGCCTCAAAAATCCAAAATGAACGACAGATTGCAAAAGATAGTAGGACAAAGCCCAAAACAATTCTTCAAATATATTAATAGTAAAAAGGACAGGTCTGAGCTTGTTGATCCTTTACAAAATAATCTAGAGTGGGTGAGTGGGGACAGACAGACAACAGAAGACAAATATATGAAATACCTTTTTCAGCTCTGTGTATACAAATGGGCATAAGGGAGCTTGTGGCCATAATACGGATGGTATTGACACAGCCCCACATTTTTAAAGAGCCCAACGGTGAATAAAGCACTGGGTCCAGATGGCATACACCCACAAATTCTTAGGCCCCATACACACGGGAGGATTTATCCGCGGATACGGTCCAGCGGATCGTTTCCGCGGATAAATCCTCTCGAGGATTTCAGCAGATTTTAATGCGATGGAGTGTACTCACCATCGCATTGAAATCCGCGCCGAAATCCTCTGGCGATGACGTGTCGCGCCGTCGCCGCGATTATGACGCGGCGACGTGCGCGACGCTGTCATATAAGGAATTCCACGCATGCGTCGAATCATTACGACGCATGCGGGGGATCCCTTCGGACGGATGGATCCGGTGAGTCTATACAGACCAGCGGATCCATCCGTTGGGATGGATTCCAGCAGATGGATTTGCTTGGCATGTCAGCAAATATTCGATCTGCTGGAATCCATCCCAGGGGAGAAATATCCGCGGAAACAGATCCGCTGGAGTGTACACACCATAGGATCTATCCGCTGAAACCCATTTGCTGGGATTTTTCAGCGGATGGATTCTATCGTGTGTACGGGGCCTTAAAGTGATTGTAAAGTCTTGTTTTTTTTTCTATAAAAAAATAACAAACATGTTATAATTACCTGCTCTGTTGCAGTGGATTTCCACAGAGTAGCCCAGATCATCCTCCTCTCGGGTCCCTCTTCTATGCTCCTGACCCCTCCCTCCTGTTGAGTGCCCCCACAGAAAGCAGCTCCCTGTGTCTATTTAGACATGGAGCCCTGGCCTGGCCCCGTTCCTTCTCTCTCCCGATTGACATTGATTGACAACAGTGGGAGCCAATGGCGCTGCTGCTGTGTCTTAGTCAATCAGAAGGGAGAGTCTCGAATGGCCGAGACACTCATGGACATCGCTGGACAGAGATGGGGCTCAGGAAAGTATTAGGGGGGCTGAGGGGGGCTACTGCACACACAAGGCTTTTTATTTTAATGCAATGAATGCATTAAGATAAAAAACCTTCAGACTTTACTACCCCTTTAACCACTTAAGGGCCGCCTCCTGCACATTTACATCGGCAGAATGGCACGGCTGGGCACATGCATGTACAGGTACGTCCTGTGCTAGTACCTAGCCGTGGGTCGCGGGAGGGGAAATGACAATGGTCCCAAAAATGTGTCAAAATTGTCCGAAGTGTCTGCCATAATGTTGCAGTCTTGATAAAAATCGCTGATCGCCGCCATTAGTAGTAAAAAAAAAAAGAAAAATAATAAAAATGCAATAAAACTATCCCCTATTTTGTAAACGCTATAAATTGTGCGCAAACCAACCAATAAACGCTTATTGCGATTTTTTTACCAAAAATAGGTAGAAGAATACGTATTGGCCTAAACTGAGGAAAAAAAAGGTTTTTTATATATTTTTTGGGGATATTTATTATAGCAAAAAGTAAAAAATATTGCATTTTTTTCAAAATTGTCGCTCTATTTTTGTTTATAGCACAAAAAATAAAAGCCGCAGAGGTGTTTAAATACCACCAAAAGAAAGCTCTATTTGTGGGAAAAAAAGGATGCCAATTTTGTTTGGGAGCCACGTCGCACGACCGCGCAATTGTCTGTTAAAGCGATGCAGTGCCGAATCGCAAAACCTGGCTGGGTCCTTTAGCTGCATTTTGGTTTTGGTCTTAAGTAGGGATGAGCCGAACATACCCGGGTTCGGTTCGCACCAGAACGTTCGAACAGACCGCGGGTTCGCGCGAACATTTAGAACCCCATTGAAGTCTATGGGACTCGAACGTTCGAATTAAAAAACGCTCATTTTAAAGACCAATATTCAATTTAATGTTGGAAAACATCTTTCAGAACCTGGGTCTTGCCCCAGGGAACATGTATCAATGGAAAAAAAAGTTTTAAAAATGGACGTTTTTTTCTGGAGCAGCGGTTTTAATGACGCTTAAAGTGAAAAAAAAAATTGAAAAAATCCTTTAAATATCACACCTGCTGGGTGTCTATAGTAGTGGTGGCACGTGTTCAGGGCTGGTGCAAGGATTTTTGACACCCTAGGTGAAACCTTATTTTGCTGCCCCCTTGGCTCCTCCCCTGACCCCACCCCCTTTGTGCTTGCCCTGACCTTTTTAATGGCTGCTCAAAAACAAAATAAAAATACCTTCAAATTTGCTGCTTTCTCCACAAACCAAACTTCTCCTGCAATCCTCACTCCCAGCACCCTGCCATTCCTGCTCCCAGCAATCCTCACTTCCAGCACCCTGCCATCCTGCTCCCAGCAATCCTCACTTCCAGCACCATGCCATCCTGCTCCCAGCAATCCTCACTTCCAGCACCCTGCCATTCCTGCTCCCAGCAATCCTCACTTCCAGCACCCTGCCATTCCTGCTCCCAGCAATCCTCACTTCCAGCACCCTGCCATCCTGCTCCCAGCAATCCTCACTTCCAGCACCCTGCCATCCTGCTCCCAGCAATCCTCACTTCCAGCACCCTGCCATTCCTGCTCCCAGCAATCCTCACTTCCAGCACCCTGCCATTCCTGCTCCCAGCAATCCTCACTTCCAGCACGATGCCATCCTGCTCCCAGCAATCCTCACTTCCAGCACCCTGCCATTCCTGCTCCCAGCAATCCTCACTTCCAGCACCCTGCCATTCCTGCTCCCAGCAATCCTCACTTCCAGCACCCTGCCATTCCTGCTCCCAGCAATCCTCACTTCCAGCACTCTGCCATTCCTGCTCCCAGCAATCCTCACTTCCAGCACCCTGCCATTCCTGCTCCCAGCAATCCTCACTTCCAGCACCCTGCCATTCCTGCTCCCAGCAATCCTCACTTCCAGCACCCTGCCATCCTGCTCCCAGCAATCCTCACTTCCAGCACCATGCCATCCTGCTCCCAGCAATCCTCACTCCCAGCACCCTGCCATCCCACCTCCCAATATCCTGCCATCACTTAGCCCAGCCTGCCACCTCTGTGACATGTGACAGCTAATGCATTTAGGTGCTATTAAACAGCACACACGCAGTTACAGCGACTGTGTTTATGTGCAATTAAATAGCCCACGCGCATTAACAGCGACTGCGTTTAGGTGCAAATAAATAGCACACGTGCAGTTACAGCAAATGCGTTTAGTTGCTATTAAACAGCACTTGTGCAGTCACACCAACTGCATTTAGGTGCTATTAAACAGCAAACGTGCAGTCAGACCAACTACGTTTAGGTGCTATTAAACAGCAAACTTGCAGTCAGACCAACTACGTTTAGGTGCTATTAAACAGCAAACGTGCAGTGGCACCAACTGCGTTCAGGTGCTATGTAACAGCACACGCGCAGTGACACCAACTGCGTTTAGGTGCTATTAAACAGCAAACGTGCAGTGACACCAACTGCGTTTAGGTGCTATTAAACAGCAAACGTGCAGTGACACCAACTGCGTTCGGGTGCTATGTAACAGCAAACGTGCAGTGACACCAACTTCTTTAAGGTGCTATGTAACAGCACACGCGCAGTGACACCAACTGCGTTCAGGTGCTATGTAACAGCACACGCGCAGTGACACCAACTGCGTTTAGGTGCTATTAAACAGCACACGCGCAGTGACACCAACTGCGTTTAGGTGCTATTAAACAGCACATGCGCAGTGACACCAACTGCGTTTAGGTGCTATTAAACAGCACACACGCAGTGACACCTACTGCGTTCAGGTGCTATTGAACAGCACACGCGCAGTGACACCAACTGCGTTTAGGTGCTATTAAACAGCAAATTCGCAGTAAGAGAGACTGCGTTTCTGTGCAATTCAATAGCCCACTTGCATTAACAGCGACTGCGTTTCTGTGCAAATAAATAACACACGTGCAGTAACAGGTAATGCGTGTGTGTGCAATTAAATAGCACACGTCCACTAACACGGAGTACTATGTTTAAGCTAAACCGTAATGCAGGCAATACAACACGTTAGAGCACTGCATCAAGCACAATCTCCTGCCTGACACATACTAATAGCAGATCTAGCTATGCTATACAGTTTATAAATATATTTACAACTCCTAGGGATGTGAATATATTCTCTACAAACTGTAAATTTAACTATACTGACTAGCCTTCCTGCTCTATCTATCTATCTATCTATCTATCTATCTATCTATCTATCTATCTATCTATCTATCTATCTATCTATCTATCTATCTATCTATCTATCTAGTAGAAAAGACACTGGCCCAGATTCAAAGAGATTTGCTCTTTTTTTGCGGAGGCACAGGGCAACGATTTTGCCCTGCTCCCCCGCAAATTTTCGCCTCTGCCCTCGATTCACGGAGCAGTAGCTCCGTAAATTGCGAGGGCGCGCCGGCAAAATTGCCTGGCGTAAGCGCACGCAATGTAAATGATCCCGGGGCGGGAATCATTTAAATTAGGCGCGTTCCCGCGCAGGTCTTAAAGCGCATGCTCCGTCTGGAAACTTTCCCGACGTGCATTGCGGCAAATGACGTCGCAAGGACGTCATTTGCTTCAAAGTGAACGTGAATGGCGTCCAGCGCCATTCACGATTCACTTACGCAAACGACGTAAAATTCGAACGTCGCAACGCGGGAACGTCGGGTATCCTTAGCATTGGCTGCGCCTGCTATTAGCAGGAGCAGCCTTACGCTAAGCACGCCGTACGGAAATGACGTAACTTGCGTACGCAGGGCCCGCGCAACAATTGTAAATCGGTGTTAGTATGCAATTTGCATACTATACGCTGATCACAATGGGAGCGCCCCCTAGCGGTCAACGCAAGAATGCAGCCTAAAATCTGTGTGGCATAAGAGCCTTATGCCACGCAGATTTTAGGCTGCAGTCGGCGTTACGATGTTCCTGAATCAGGAGCATTCGTAACGCCGGAGCAAGTAAGCAATTGCGCTGCGTAACCTATGGTTACTCAGGCGCAATTGCTTCTTGAATCTGGGCCACTGTGTTTCTATCTATCTCTCTCTCTCTCTCTCTAACTGTCTGACTGCTCTTGTCTGTAACAAAGCCGGAACACACTACACGAGACCGCCTTGCAGGCTGCCTTTTATAGTGTGTGGCGTGTACTAAACCCCCTGAGCCATAATTGGCCAAAGCCACCCTGGCTTTGGCCAATTATGGCTCTTTGTTTTTTGAGCGCTGTGTTTGGCCAAGCATGCGGGACATACAGCATGCTTGGCCAATCATCAGCGCTCAACGCCGCAGTGAATTACGGGACGTTTTGCGTCACTCGAATTTGGCGCGAACGACCCGTTTTGTTTTCGAATTTCGACGAACGATCGAACGACCGATGTTCGAGTCGAACATACGTTCATATCGAAGGCGAAGATCATCCCTAGTCTTAAGTGGTAAAAAGAATTAAGCTCTGTCATTTCAAAGCCATTGTTTTTACTTTTTAGGGACTCTTTAAAGGAACACTAAAGGCAGAATTTTTTTTGAGTAAAATAACAAACATGTTATACTCACAAAAAAAATAGGCGCTCAACCCCAAGCGTTGTCAGTGCAAACACAAAGGGTGCATAAACATAAATCAAAACTGTAAATGGTGATGAAAAACCATACACAAATAGAGTATATCAATGTACACCCTGTGCCGAATGGGTAAAAAAACAATAAGTGGAAAAAATTTAGTCCCAATCAATATACGAATACATTTGGCAATTGATAATTGGAATATTGAAAGTCCCAAAGGAAACCATATGAACCGGAAAATTCCTGACAGCCAGGCGCTTCCAAGCAATAGTTCATTAATTGTTGCAAATTTTAACCCGACATCTTGAGGCAACTTGAATTTTTACATGTTATACTTACTGTACCTTCACTGTGCAGCTCGTTTTGCACAGAGTGTCCCCGAACCCTGTCTTCTGGGGTCTCTCGGCGGCTGTCTCGGCTCCTCCTCGCAAGAGCTTTCCACCTTCATGCGAGCTCCCTCGTATGGTGGAAAGCTCTTGAGAGCGCGCTCCCGTGATACAGCAGTGCCCATAGCCGCTGACTGTATCACTCAGCCCCGCGCCATTGGATGTGATTGACAGCAGCACCAGCCAATGGCTGCGCTGCTATCAATCCGTCCAACCCAGCCAATCAACGGCCAGGCTGGGAACCAAACAGAGGTAAGTAAAACAAATATTTTAAGCAACAGACAGATTCATGAAAGACAGAAGTTTCCAGACAAATCTGATTTATTTTATGAGGAAGTAAGTAAAACCTTAGACAAAGGAGCTGCTGTGGACGTAGTATACTTAGATTTTGCAAAAGCATTTGACACAGTTCCCCACACATGGCTAATATGTAAGGTAAAGTCTACAGGCCTGGGAAAATCCGGTGTAAATGGATAGAAAACTGGCTAAAAGAGTATTAGTTAATGATTCATACACTAAATGGTCTAAAGTTATCGGTGGTGTACCCCAAGATTTAGTGTTGGGACTCTTACTTTTGAATATATTTATAAATGATATTGGGTCTGGGATTAAAAGTACAATTCCAGTTTAAGTGGGTAACTTGTGCCAAATGAGGTTTAATGTTGATAAATGTAAAGTTATAAACTTAGGGGCTAGGAATATGCATACATCATACATACTAGGGTGAGTACAACTGGGGGTATCAATGGTGGAGAAGGATCTGGGTGTTCTGGTATATCATAAGCTTAATAATAGCATGCAATGCCAAAAGCCAAGCTGCGGTTTCCAAAGCAAGCAAAACCATTTCTTGTATTACGAGAGAGAGATCATTTTACCTCTGTACAAATCATTAATACCTCATCTGGAATATGCAGTTCAGTTTTGGGAACCAGTTCACAAAAAGGATATCGGGGAACTGGAGAAAGTGTAGAGAAGGGCAACCAAACTGAGAAGAGGCACAGAGGAGCTCAGCTATGAGGAAAGATCAGAGGAACTGAATTTATTCTCTCTTGGAAAGAGGAAAATAAAGTGGATGTAAACCCGCCACCTACTCAGTATACACAAATGGCACAGTATTAATGTGTATATACACGTGCAATCCTCATGCATGTATCCCTACCTTGCAAATGTCACAGGAATATATTATTCTCTTCTGTTAAAAATTAACCCCTTTTGGCACCAGATATAGTCATATATTTATTAAACTTTAACCATTTCCTCCAAATGGTATAGTATACCTCTAAAGAGTATTCTTCAGTATGTATTGTTTCTTCATTAGATCTCAGCCAGTCAACCTTTACTACATATTCCCTCATAGTCAGGGATTCTGGTGTTTGCCATAGTCTCAGTATCAAAACTGCCGTTTTTTCTGTGCCATGAAACAAGCATCTCCATGGCTCTACTTGGATATGTTGGATATGTTCTCCTGTAAATTATTATTATTATTATTATTTTTTAGGTACTTATATAGCGCTGTCAATTTACGCAGCGCTTTACATATAGATTGTATATTCACATTGGTCCCTACCCTCAAGGAGCTTACAATCTAAGGTCCCTAACTCAATTTCATATACTAAGGCAAATTTTAGACAGAAGCCAATTAACCTACCAGCATGTCTTTGGAGTTCCCTGGCTAAAATTAAAAGGTCACTGACCTGGAAAGTGTATGCAGATCATGGCAGTCTGAGTAAAGTCAAAATGTCTGACTGTTCTAAGTTAGGGACTCAGATGTTGTGAAGCAACTGTATTAGTAGGACATTGGGGAACTAGCAATTTCAGAAAGGAAGGTCAGCAATTGCAATTTCTTTTAAAGGAAAGGTATAGAAAATAGAGAGCTGAGAAAAATCAAAACAAAAACTCAAATATGTGAAAACATGTCACGCTTTGTAGTTTGTTGTCAGGACACCTATACGTACATATAAAAGTTATAAATGGTTCGGATGTCTTAACTGCAATTTATTATCTGTACTCCCTTTAATGCAATTTAAAGGTAAAAGTCCTGCAGAAATCACATGAAGCTTGCTTTTTAGTGTTCAGAAGCTCCTCTGATGTAGTTTTGCTTTGTTACTGGGGCCTGACTACCCATGATATTGGCAAACTGTACTACCATTTCACTGGCCAATGAGACTACCAGTTGCTGTAGCTTGTCTATGAAATCCAGAAACTCCAGGCCCCAGTAAGAAAGTACAGCTAAATCAGAGGCAGGCACAGAGAACGCACTTCTGACTTATATAGGTAATAGCACTTATCTTGTGGTACCTGCTTTAGAAAAAACTTTATTTTTAATTTTTTTTATCAAGTTTAAAACGGGTTGCAGGTTAACTTTAATGTAAAGCATTCAATGAAAAACAGCAGAAGATGGACTTGGTTGGCACAGTTCATACACTACATCGGATTTTGCCATCGTAAAATGATGATCTTATTTTTCAGGTCGGAAATAGCATTTCTTCCACAATTCTTGTTGAATATCTTATTCTTCTGGCATGTAAAATCTATACATTTAGGCCTCGTACACACCACCGGATCTATCCGCTGGAATTGATCCGCGGATCAGTTCCAGCGGATAAATCCGGTCGTCTGTACGGCCTAGCGGATATTTATCCGCGGACATTTCTCGGTCCGATCGATTTCAAGCGGACATAAATTTCTAAGCATGCTAAGAAATGTATTCGCTTGAATCGGGTCCAGCGGATTGATCCGGTGGTCTGTACAGACTCACCGTATCAATCCGTCCGCTCCCCTCCCTCGCATGCGTCGTAATGATTCGACGCATGCGTGGAAGTACTTACCTTCCAGCGTCGCGCACGTCGCCGCGTCATGATCGCGGCGACGGCGCAACACGTCACCGCGGATGAATTCCGTGCGGATTTTGATCCGATGGTGAGTACAAGCCATCGGATCCAAATCCGGAAGAGGAATCTCCGCTGGAAACGGTCCGGCGGACCGTTTCCAGCGGAGATCCCCTCATGTGTACGGGGCCTAAGGCAAAAATAGCAGCTGATATGCCGGGAATGATCCAGTTACTCCACCAACTGGATTCTGATTCATTAGTAGTAATAAAGGTTTCTGTAGGCTTTTGAATTTTGGATCGGTCAGCTGGATGAAGTTCTCCTATAATAAACTCTTTTGACATATTCCTGGCATCTGTGGAATGACCAATGTCTTCAAAGGTCTCTGTTGCATCCCCTCCAGCTTGTTCTTGTAGCACCTCTTCTCCACCTGGATGCTCCTCCAGGAACTTGGTGACATTGTACACTTTGAAGTGGAGGATAATCCAGGTGATATAACTATGATTGGGTTTCTGTATCTCTTCCAGGGTGTAGTACTGGACTTTCTGCTCCTTGTCAGCCATGATGTATCTGAGACACTGCTACTGATTCCTCCAGCACTCTGCTCTGCTCATATATAGATTACCCTAATGATATCCTCTCAATAAGGCTGTATTTTTTATACTTTCCCACCACAAATGTGCAAAGGTCCCTTTAGGTTCTCACCCCCTCCAACATGTTGGGGGAACATCCGCTCCCCAACATTGCGATATAATTAGCCTTATACAAGATCGCTAAAGATGCGGTTAACTTTACACCAAGTTATCCCAGTTCCTCCCTACACCATACAAATGGAAATTTAGGTTGTATTGCCTGTTCTTTTTTAGGGGTTGTTATGTTCAAGATTTCTGATTTAGACAAGAGGATTACTTAGAACATGATTAACTCTTCGTGGCAAGACTGGGCACAGATGACTTGACATCCTCTACTGTACCAGGTAGAAGTCTTCATTACAAAAAAAATGTTGAGGTTTATATCCACTTTAAGGGGGAAAGGAGATTTAATTAGTCTCATGGAAACCCTCACCCTGCAACTACAAACAAACCCCCAGGAGACCGTCCATATTCTTCTCTGCTATAGACCACCGGGTCCAAAATCGCAGTTTCTCTCACCCTGGACAGAATTCATGTCCACTTTCACCCTAAATAGCAAACACCTTTTGCTACTCGGGGATTTCAACCTCTGGGCAAACTCCTCACAGGATCCCGTGGCCGATGCCTGCATTGACCATCTGGAAGGACTAGGTCTGCAGCAACTAGTATGTGGGCCCACACATATTTCCGGTCACACGCTCGACCTGATTTTCAGACAAGATCTGGAAATAAACATTTTGGAAAATGAACCGTTGCCATGGACAGATCACCATGCAATTAAATTCATAGTTTCCATAATTCCACCATTAATAAAAATACCTAAGCCGGTGATAACACACTGGACTAGATCTCAGAAGAAGCTCCATTCGGAACTCTTCAAATCTACCTTAGGTAATAAAATAAAAATAATCCAACCACCTCAAACAGCCTCTGAAACACTGGACGCCATAAATACAGCCCTATTACAGTCAGCCGACTTAATAGCGCCGAAACGCAAGACCTGCATCCGGAAAAACAACTCCGGCTGGTTTAACAACCAGCTGTCGTTACTGAAGCAAGAGCGCAGAAGGGCGGAAGCCGCCTGGAAAAGAAACGCTTCAGAGGAGAACCTCACCATCTACAAGGCAATAACAAGAAAATACCATAAAGAAATCTTCAAAGCCAAAAAATATCACTTTTCCAATGCCATCACTAACGCCATAAACCGCCCTCGCGAACTCTTCAAACTGGTCACTCAGACCATGAATCCAGGATGTCTTGAACCCCCCAGTTCAGACACCCAGGAATTCTGTAATGAATTATCGGATTTCTTTATCAATAAAATCGAGAGAATCCGGGAAAGCATTCAGCAAATCAATACCCCCCTCAACCCCCCCCCCTCAATCATTCACACAACACCCATAGAAATTTGGTAGAATCTACAAAGTTCACTCTGAAACCCATCTCCATCGATGCTGTTAAAAATATCATCAGTACTTTGCGAAACAGCACATCGCCTAATGATATTATCCCCGCTAAACTGCTGAAGGAATGTGCCGATATCCTGGCGCCGCCTATCACGCAGCTTATAAATCAGTCATTCAAGGAAGGCATAGTGCCCTCACAGCTGAAAGAGGGCACAATTCAGCCCATCTTGAAAAAACCCACCCTAGACCCCAAGGACCCAATTCACCGCCGTCCGATAACAGGCCTAACCACCCTCTCCAAGGTATTGGAAAAAGTAGTGGTACAACAGCTGCAACAGCATCTGGACACCCATAATCTACTTGATCCATTTCAATCGGGTTTCCGTCCCGGACAGGGGACGGAAACAGCATTGCTCAAAATTTGGGATGACGCCCTCGAGGCCGCAGACGAAGGAGAACCCTGTCTCCTGGTTCTGTTGGACCTAAGCGCAGCTTTCGACACGGTAGACCACAAACTGCTACTGACTCGGCTAGCTGAAGTAGCCAGAGTCGCAGAAGGTGATTTAGCATGGTTCTCCTCCTTTCTGGAAAACCGATCACAAACAGTGAAATTGGGACCTTTCACTTCTGAAAAACGCACGGTTTCATGCGGAGTCCCCCAGGGATCCCCCCTGTCTCCGGTGCTGTTCAATATATACCTTCGCCCTCTCTTTGAAATCATCAGTAGCCAAAAACTACTTTATCACTCATATGCAGATGACACGCAACTGTATTTTCGCATCCGCAACAAAAAGGATCATCATCCAAATCTAGAGACATGCCTCTCTTTGATAGAAAACTGGATGACCAAGAGTTATCTTAAACTCAACAGTTCCAAAACAGAACTTCTTCTGTTACATGCCAGCCGTAAGAGTCAACGGACAACAACCTGGACCCCCCCTCCCATTCTGGACCAAATCATCACCCCTAGCTCCAAAGTCAAAAGTCTTGGGATCATCTTCGACACCTACATGACAATGGACGCACAAATAGGGTCAGTAGTCAGCGGATCCCACCATCTGCTGCGCCTACTACGCAGACTTATTCCATTTATCCCCAAAGAGGACATAGCAGTCGTGGTGGGAACAATTGTGAACTCCAGATTGGACTATGCTAATGCCCTTTACCTCGGACTCCCAAAGTACCAAATCGCTCGTCTGCAAGTCGTACAAAATACGGCCGCCAGACTTGTGACTGGGAAAAAGCCCTGGGAATCAATCTCACCTTCGCTGAGAACCCTTCACTGGTTGCCAGTAAAGGACAGAATTGCTTTTAAAGCACTCTGTCTGACACATAAGTGCATCCATGGAAAGGCTCCGCAATATCTTTGCGACAAGATAAAAGCTCACAACGCCAATCGCATTCTGCGATCCACCAACCAAAATCTGCTTCAGATACCCAAAGCCAAATTCAAGTCCAAAGGAGAAAGAAGATTTGCGCTCCAAGGTCCCAGACTATGGAATGCTTTACCAACCAGCATTCGGTTGGAGGAAAACCACCTGACCTTCAGAAGAAAGATCAAAACTCATCTCTTTTGATATCAAGAGAGACAGGAACAACGAGCGCCCAGAGGCGATTTAGTTCGCATGTGCTGCGCTATATAAGTTTTTCATTCATTCATTCATTTAAATACGGAAAGGCTTCTTCACAGTAAGAGCTGCAAAAATGTGTAATGGACTCCCTTAACCACATCAATACTGGAAACTTTCACTCCCTTCCTTCCCAGACCAATTTTCAGCTTTCAATGCTCTCGCACTTTCAATGACAATTGCGCGGTCATGCTACGCTGTACCCAAATTACATTTTTACAATTTTTTTCACACAAATAGAGCTTTATTTTGGTGGTATTTATTCACGACTCCGTTTTATTTTATTTTTTTTGCAATATAAGATAAAATAGAGAGGAATTTTGTCATATATTTAAGCCAACATTTATTTTGCTACATGTTTTTGGTAAAAAATCCCGTTAAGTGTATAATAATTGGTTTGTATGATCACGGACATATGTACGCAGATGATCATGTACAGATGTGCGCAGATATGCAGATTATCATTGGGACATATGATTTTACTGTTACATATATAAAGGACAGGTGTTTTTACTGTGTGGGGAAATGTGTTTTGGGGACATGTGTGTTAACTTTGTGTGTTTACACTGTGGGGACACTAGACTGGTGATCAGTGAGTAAAAAGCTGTAAAAAACAGCTCATACTCACTAATCACCAGCCAGCTGCAGAGATCCGCTCTCCTCTCCTCACTGACAACTTCTGTATGAGGAGAGGAGAGCCGATCACCTATCAACCGACTCTCTGTTTATATCAGACGACAGCTGTGATTGGACACGGCCGTCATGTGATCAGGAGGGCCAATCACAGAATCCTCATGCCGATCAAAGATGCGCCGTGTCCGGGTGACACAAGCTCATCGGGATTGCACCGCTGCGCAGGCACGCACGTGCGCAATCCCCCTACTTCTGAGGGACGTTCCTGAACGTCCACTCAGAAGGAGGAATCACCCACCCGGCCATATATGTACAGTGGCCAGGTGGGAAGTAGTTAGGAGCTGGTTCCAGCTCAGTTGATTGCTTTCCTAAATGTACATAACATAACTGGATATTAACATTTATAGGTAAAAGTTTTCCCCTGCTGGAGCAAATTGGATAATGCTTTGCAGTTTTGTTTTGTTTTCCCCTTTTATTGGTTGAACTAGATGGACTTTGGGGCAGATCCACAGAGAGAGTACGCCGGCGTATCTACTGATACGCCGGCGTACTTTCAAATTTCCCGCGTCGTATCGTTGTTTTGAATCCTCAAAACAAGATACAACGGCATCTGGGTTAGATCCGACAGGCGTACGTCTTCGTATGCCTTCGGATCTAAGATGCAATTCTTCGGCGTCCGCTGGGTGGCGTTCCTGTTGTTTTCCGCGTCGAGTATGCAAATTAGCTATTATCGACGATCCACGAACGTACGAGCGGCCGTCGCATTCTTTTACGTCGTCTCTAGTCGGCTTTTTCCGGCGTATAGTTAAAGCTGCTGTTTCGTGGCGTATAGTTAGACCTGCTATGTTAAGTATGGCCGTCGTTCCCGCATTTAATTAGAATTTTTTTTTTGTTTGCGTAAGTCGTCCGTGAATCGCGGGATGGACGTAATTTACGTCCAAGTCAAAACAATGACGTCCTTGCGACGTCATTTCGTGCAATGCATGGCGGGGAATTTAGGGACGGCGCATGCGCAGTTCGTTCGGCGCGGGGATGCGCTTCATTTAAATGAAACACGCCTCCTACTCGCCGATTTGAATTAGGCGCCATTACGCCGCGAGAGATACACTACGCCGCCGTAACGTAGGCGCAAATTCTTTGTGGATTCAAAGCTGCCAAAAGTAAGTTACAGCGGCGTAGCGTATCTCACATACGCTGCGCCCATCTAATTGTATGTGGATCTGCCCCTATGTGTCTTTTTTCAACCAGACTAACTATGTAACACAAAATATGTTAATAACTCCCCACTAGGGAGTAAAGGTGTAGGGATATAAAATGTGGTGGTGGGAGGAGAGAGGGGGTAAAATTCAGGTCGGGGGGATGGGAAGTACGAAGAGCACAGTATGACACAGTGTGGCGCAATTAAAGTCAAATACGAGGATAAGAGTGAAGATGGCCTGGGTAGAAAGGGGAGGGCCAGGGGGAAGAGAATATATATATTTATACCTGAATGGAGGGGATGGAGTAGAGGTAATAAAATAATAACATAATAAGTAGTTTAAAAACAGAAAATTAAGAATTAAGGGTCATTTGGAAAAAGATAAAGTTTGTCTGTCTTCCCTTACGTGTCCTGTCTATAGTAAAAATGTTGGGGTGTACCGATCTAAAGCTAAATAAAATGTTTGAAATTAAATAAATAAATAAAAATTTCACCACACTATTTCAGTGATGGCCTAACATTTTGGATTTCCTCTATTCAGGCTGACAATGGTCACCAGAGCAAATTGAGAGGGACAAAGCAATAAAAACCTGACAGAACTTTTAACCTTTCCCTATTCAATTAAAAAAATAGAGACACCCTTTAAACATCACTCCTGAACCTTCTCCCTTTTACCAGGACTCTGACAATCAAATGTCTTTATGTCTCTTGAGACATTTTTGGTTACAATAAAATTTGGGCGTGAAGTCCTTTTTTTAAAAAAGAACAAACAAAAAAATAATTCCTTAGCAGCTGTGATATTGCTATCATATGTCTTATTTTTTTTACTTTAGAACATTTAATTCAATATTTATGTCACCAAGGCAGCATAATGGGAAGTTGGTGTACTTAAGAATAAAATAGGCATCTTCATTATTCATTCCCATTTCCACCAATGTGATACACTATTTATGTCATTAGTATTTAGTGTCTGTGTTCTCTGTTTTTTTCAGCACTCATAAACCTGTCTCTGTCCACAAATATGTCACTACATTGACATAAATATGAAGATTTAACAATCCATAAGTCGCATACGCTGAACTGTTACTGAAACCTCAACATTCTGTTCAGAAACTGCCATCCTAATCATGCAAATTACATCTGGGTTTGCTTTTTCTTATGCAAACTTTAGCATAATGAAGACAGAATTTATATTAGCATAGGATTTGATTAAATATGCAGTAATAAATAAAGTAAAATGAGCCACATTAGGCTTATCAGGACACACATAAACATAATATGACCAACTCCATATAAAAACGTACATGTTCTTTTGATTGAAAACTCTATCATTATATTGTTGCTATTTAATGGGCTAGACCCATTAAGCAAGACCTCAGACCAGTTATTATATTTTATAATAGACAATCATTTTGTATACCTTTGAAATATGTGTAATGGTTTCCCAAGTTATCAGTTAACAACAATTATTGTAAAATGTTTATTATTAGTTATTTGTTTGTGCAATTTTTTTGTATTTCTCAGCAAATATTTGCAGTTTTGTGGTTATTGACATCAAGCCTGTTTTTGGACTTACCATTATTATAATTATTATTATACACGGTTTGTATAGCGCCAACAGTTTGTGCAGTGCTTTACAACATGGAGGCAAACAGTACAGTACAGTACAATACCATTCAATTAAGGAGGGATCAGAGAGCTCTGCTCGTTAGAGCTTACAGTATAGAAGAGATGGTGAAGTGGAACAAAAGGTAACAGCTGTGGGGGATGATCAGATGGTGAAAATTAAAATAAAGTTGTTAGGTGTGGGAAGGATAGGCTTCTCTGAAGAGGAGGGTTTTCAGGGATAATCTAAAAGCTAATAGAGTAGGAGATTATCAGACAAATTGGGATGAGGAGTTCCATAGGATTGGAGAGGCTCTGTAAAAGTCCTGAAGGTGAGCATGGGAGGAGGTGATGGTGGAGCTAGAGAGCAGGAGGTCTTGAGAAGAATGAAGAAAACGATTAGGTTGTTATTTTGAGACTAGATCAGTGGTGTGAAAAAGTGTATAAATCTTGCGCCTATTAAAAAATGTATTAAATATAAGCCGCTATCCCCAACTAACCAAAATGGAAAGACGTAGTGGAAACAAATTATATAAAATAATATATTAATGGGGCGCTCAAAAAATGTATACTACAAAAATTAATTGATTAGTAGTATAGACACCAGCCCGCCACACCATCTAAATTACTAAAAATAGTGTTTGAACCTAAAATAATTGTTATATACAAATTGAGATTAATAATAAAGTGCACATAACATATGAACCACATGTATTGTTGTGAAACAAATGTGAACACCTCTGTGTAAACCCGATTGGTAAATTGACTCTATACCCAAATGAAAGGGACTAGATCCATAAAGGCATCTCCATTACAGGACTTGTGTACTCAGCGTTAGTAACTGCTATCCAGTCTCAGTGCCAGGTCCGAGGCACCCACAAATATAAGTGGCCACTTGGCTTGTTACTTGTATTTAATTTTTTTTATTAAATGGGATTACACTATGTTCGGTCTATCTTGTCATTTGCATATCCAGTTTTGAGCCTGCCAGTGTATGAGAAGTTCTGATCTTGTCTGCATCAATTCCCCCCATCTGCCATCATCCATTATAACTACAATCGCATTAGACCTCTTTTTTAATTAAAAGGGTCAATGTGTTCTGGTAAGCTGCCATCCTTACCTTGAGCACTTTTGGGTGTCGTTTATTTGCAACTGTGGTGAAGGTGAATGTAGCAAGTCACTTTAAGTTTTGGATTGTTTCCTTCAACGGACATTTTTTTCAAGAAAATCATCACCAAGATTGTCACTACAATTGTGTTTATGCACTAATTTCGTCTTGAGGACTTTATTAGGACTGACTCTGTTCTGTTTTGGTATATTTATTCCAAGCAGCATCACTTTATGGATCTAGTCCCATTCAGTTGGGTATAGAGTCAATTTACAGTACCAATCGGGTTTAGATCCACACACTATTTTTAGCAATTTAGATGGTGTGGGCGGGCTGGTGTCTATACTACTAATCAATGAATTTTTGTAATATAATTTTTTTGAGCGCCCCCATTAATATATTATTTTATATACATTTTTTCCACTAGGTCAGTGATGTAGCTAGGGACATAGTTGTGGATGGCTTTGTAAGTAGCTGTTAGTATTTAGAATTGAATTTGTTGGGTGAGCGTAAGCGAGTGGAGGGATTGACAGAGAGGAGTAGCAGACACAGAGCAATTGATAAGGTGGATGAGACTAGAGACCGCCTGTCTCATGACTTCAATTCCTTCACCGATATTCCCCCTTTTTCTAATGGAAAGGATTGCACGACCGGTGACCTGATTGTGGTCAAGTGTGTTTTTTGTATTTTAATGTTATGTATTTTTTACCTTGTTTTTGATGTTTCTATGTGAATACATTTTCCTAAATTTACCCAATGTGAATTATTCTGGTTGTTTTCAACCAACATACATAGTACCGGTATAGTCCTTCCCGCCCACTTTTTCCTGTCGGAGCTTCAGGGTCTGTGGGGAATCCCTGAAACCCCCCAATTTATATTAGTCCATTGGTTTTGGTCATTAGTAGATTGTTTGTTAGTTTTAGGAGAGCAGTTCCTGTGGAGTGTTGAGGATGAAAACCAGACTGGATGGGATCAAGGCTATTATCAGCAAGGTGGTCGCTTAGTCAGTTGTGGAGATGGGGCATAGGTTGTTAAGATTGAATGGGTCCAGTAAGGGCTTTTTAAGTATGCGGCTGACAAGTGCATGTTTTAGAGAGATAGGAAAGATGCCAGATAAGAGACAGCGATTGAAGATGTGGGTTAGAGTGTGTAGAATATAGGCAGAGGGCGAACGTAGCATTTGCGAGGAAAAAGGATCCAGGGGGCAGGTGGTTAGGTTTTGCGTTGGCAAGTAGTTTAGCAACCTCATCTATAGTGGTGGGGTTGAAGAGGGAAGTAATGATTGTACCTGTGGGAATGAAGTGTAAAGCGCAAAGGTTATCTGAACAGTAGAGATCTCCTCGCAAATTGTATGAATCTTCTGTTTGAAGTGATTGGCTATCTCCTGAGCAGTGAGTGAGTTGGTGTGTGGAGGTAATGGAGGACGAAGTAGAGAGTTTAAGGTAGAGAAGAGTTGACGGGGACAGGGTGATAAGGTGTTAATGAGAGAGATAAAGTAGGTCTGCTTGGCAGTGAGGAGGCAGGAATTGTATTTTTGGAAGGCAGATTTATACTGGCTGAAATCTTTGTGGGACTTCGTTTTATGACCACAGGCGCTCAAGAGTATGGCTGCGTTTTTTCAGACTGTCATCTGTTTGCCAAGATGTCTAAGCACTTACATCTCATATAAGATTTAACATGTTAATATAATATCAAAAGTAATTTTCAATCACTTTAAATCTGCATCTTTAAAATAATTATTGTAAATCCTGCCATGAAGATCTTTGTTCAGCACCACCTGTTATATGGTGACAATGCTCTGACCTTGTCTCCTAACTGTACATTGTCACCCTGTCACATGGACTGGCAATGGAGACAGTGGCTGTTTCATTGCACACTATGCAGTTATGGTCCACTGTTGTCACTATCAGAGCCCTTACCCTGAGAAATGCCATACCACCATCACTGGAGTGCTTGCATTTAAACAGGGTGGGGGAGATTTACTAAAATCGGTGCACACAAAATCTGGTGCAACTGTCCATAGTAACCAATCATCTCTTCATTTCATCTTGTTTAATTAAAGCGGAGGTTCACCTTCAAAATTTACTTTTTTACCTAACCTATCTCCAGCCTTAATAAAGGCTTGTAGCATTGTCATTTTTTTTAAATGTGTAAACTTACCTGTCTTCAACCTCACTTCTGGGTCTTCTTCCTTGTGGGAAGTGGGCGTGTCGCTCCTTTTCCCCGACGGGGAGCTCTGCGCAATGTCTCCTGGGAGTGAGTGTTGATCCTCCCAGGAGACGATTGACGTGCGGGTAAAGCGCGTCATCGCCTTCCGAAAATATCCAACGGGGACTCGGCTCTTCACGGCGCTATACGGCACCTGCGCAGACTAGGAGCTGACCGCGCAGGCGCTGTATATATCCGAGTCCTATTTCGGCTATTTTCGGAATGCGTGACGCACCATAGCCGGATGTCAATCATGTTCCCCTCTTCATAGGAACACCTATTTCCCCGCCGGAGTCTGAAACGAAACTGAGCGATTAAACGGTAAATACAGCGGCAAAAAAAAAAAAACATACTATAGCTGACGCAAGTATGCTGGATGGGATGGTACATAAACAAAAAATAAGTTTTAGGGTGAACCCCCTGCTTTAAGCTTTGACAATAAAACATAGAAGCTGATTGGTTACTATGCACATCTGCACCAGATTCTGTATGCACCAGTTTTACTAAATCTCCCCCAAAGTGTCTATAAAGAGGATACAAGAGGATAAGAGGACCAGAACAATTTAATGGGGTGGGCAACTACATGGCAAATGAGGTTTCATGTGGAAAAATATAAAACAATGCATTTGGGTGGGAAAATTATGAATGCAATCTACTCACTGGGGGGGGGGGGGAATTAAGGATGGAAAAGGACCTGGAGGCCCTAGTAGATGATAGGCTCAGCAATGGCATGGAATGCCAAGCTGCTGCTATCAAAGCAAACAGAATATTGGCATACATTAAAAAGGGGATTATCTCAAGAGATAAAGCGAAAATTCTCCCACTCTACAAGACTCACCTGGAGTATGCTGTCCAGTTCTGGGCACCAGTCCTCAGGAAGGATGTACTGAAGGATATTAGTTATGAAGAAAGGTTACGAGCACTGAACTTATTGTCTCTGGAGAAGAGACGATTCAGAGGGGATATGATTTTAATTTACAAATACCATTCTGCTCACCCCACAATAGGGATTCAACTTTTCCATAGAAGGGAGTTTAATAAGATACATGGCTAGTGATGGACGAACATCTGACGGGGCGGTTCGCGAACGCTAACTGCAAACTTTCTCAAATGTTCATGAACTGGAAGTTCGCGGCGGGCCCTTATTGACTTTAATGGCAGGCGAACATTAAAAACCTTCAGGTCATATTTGCAGCCACAAAATACTTACTAGCTGTGCACAAATAGTCCCACAATATGGACACTGACCTACCAGAAGTATTAAGCGAAAAACCGGATACAGAAGTGTCGGCCATTACAGGCCCCAAAAATTAGCCGACAGGCGTTTACCTGACAGCAAACAACTTTGTATTTTGTGGCTGGTGGTACATTAGGCATTCACCGGATACAGAAGTAAGTGCCGCCCATTACAGGCCCCAAAAATTAGCCCACAGGCGTTCACCTGACAGCAAACAACTTTGTATTCTGTGGCTGGAGGTACACTAGGCATTCACAGGATAAATAAGTGCAGGCCCCACAAATTAGGCCTTCAACGGACATTAAAGTCCTTTTATGCCGCTGTATTTACCTAAGACAGGGACCATGAATTGTTATGGGTGGTGGCAGATATTTGTGGCCTGTTATGAGGAATTTGAATCAAACATGGTCTACTGGTCACATGTGATGAATTCCTCCAAGATCCATGCCTCATTCATTTTTATAAATGTGAGGTAGTCAACACTGTTGTGAGCTAGGCGAGTGCGCTTATCGGTCACGACCCCCCCTGCTGCGCTGAACATCCTTTCGGACAGGACACTGGACGAGGGGCAAGCCAACAGTTCCATTGCAAATTGTGCAAGCTCTGGCCAGAGGTCAAGCCTGCTCAGCCAGTAGTTCAGGGGTTCATCACTTCTCAGTGCGTCCACATCGGCCGTTGACGGTCTAGGCGTTCCCTGATACTGGATCCGGAGGACAGCTGTCGATGGGTCGCCTGAAAGAATGATCTCATATCATTAGTGACCAAGACATCTTCAAACCGCCCTCTTCTTGCAGGCGCTGTTGAATTGGTACCCGCAACTGTTTCTCTGTGAGTAGAAATTCCTCTGCCAGCGCACGCAAAAGCAGAATGCAGCATTTCTCGAAGCAAGGCCTTGTTTTGCTTGTACCGGGGGTCTAAGTACATTGCCACCCAGTACTGGTCCTTGCCCTTTATGCTTTTTATACGGGGGTCCCTCTTAAAACACTGGAGCATGAAGTCCCCCATTTGCACTAAACTGTAAGCGGTGTAGTGGCCTGGCTCCTGCTCATCATCCAGGATAATGTCGTCCTTGTTCTCCTCCCTCCATCCACGAACAACACCAGGGATCCCAGAAAGGTTTAAAGCATGCTCTTCTTGCTCCTCCTCATCCCCCCCGGAACCATCCTCCTCTGACTCCTCTTCAGACTCCCGTTGTTGACTTGTCTCAGGTGGAGTAGCCCCCCCTGGGAATTCATCCAGCATTGCGATTTCCTCATCTTCCTGCTCCTGCTCCTCGACGGCTTGATCAATGACACAACGCAATGCATGCTCCAAAAAGAAGGCGTAAGGTACGATGTCACTGATTGCGCCCTGGCTGCGACTGCCAGTTTGGTGATCTCATTAAATGGCCGCAGAAGTCTGCATGAGTCACGCATGAGCAGCCACTGGCACTGTGAAAAAAAACAAGCTCCCAGAACCTGTCCTGCCACAGAGTTCGTACAGGTAGTCGTTAACTGCACATTTCTGCTAAAGCAGCCTATCAAGCATATACAAGGTTGAGTTCCATCACGTCGGGCAGTCACAAAGACGACGTCTGATGGGCAGGTTGTGTCGCCGCTGAATGTCAGCAAGGCGAGCCATGGCCGTGTAAGATCTTCTGAAATGGGCCAAGATTTTCCTGGCCTGCCGCAAGACGTCCTGGAGCCCAGGGTATTTGGCAACGAATCGCTGCACGACCAAGTTCAGGACGTGTGCCATGCATGGCACGTGTGTAATTTTGCCCTGTTTCAGCACGCTCACCAGATTGGCACCGTTGTCGTACACCACTTTACCAACTGTCAAATTGAGTGGTGTTAGCCACTGATCTGCCTGTGAACGCAAAGCTGAAAGGAGTGCAGGACCAGTGTGGCTCTTGTCTTCCAGGCACAATAGACGCAGCACAGCATGGCAACGTCTCACCTGGCCTGTCGAATAGGTTCTGGGGATCTTGGGCGGCGCAGCGGAAGAGATGGTAGCATCAGAAAATTAGGAGTCAGCCAAGGAGGAGAGGGAGGATGGAGTAGGAAGAAAAGAAGAGGCAGGCCTGCATCCATTCCGTGTTGGTAAAACCAAATCTACATGCATGCCACGGGTTACATACTTGACGGCCGTCAGAAGGTTCACCCAGTGGGCAGTAAAAGTTATATACCTTCCCTGCCCGTGTTTGCTAGACCATGTGTCTGTGGTCAGATGTATCTTGGCACCGACACTGTGTGCCAGAGATACATTCACTTGCCGCTGAACATGGCCATATAGCTCTGGGATGCCCTTCTGTGAGAAATATTTCCTTCCTGGGACCTTCCATTGTTGTGTACCAATGGCCACAAATTTTCGAAAGGCCTCCGAGTCCACCAGTTTATATGGCAGTAGTTGGCGGGCTATCAGTTCCGACAAGCCAGCGGTCAACTATTGGGCAAGAGGGTTATCTGGCGTAATCATTTTTCTACGATCGAACATTTGGGCAGCCGGAAGCCTGCCTTTTTGCAGAAAAACGTGAGGATGGCATGATGGAAGGTGGAGTGGAGGACAATTGTGAGTATAGAGGAGAAGGAGAAGGAGAAGAGGCTGGACGGTGAGAGCCTGTGGGTTCTGATGGCGTTGCTCCCATTGGGTTCGGTGATGGGAGGCCAGGTGCCTTCTTAAGGCGGTTGTCCCTAGGTCAGTGTTGGTCTTACCGCGACTTATGCGTTGACTGCAAAGGCTGCAGATGGCAACACTATTGTCAGCAGCGGACACGTTAAAAAAAGCCCACACTGTGGAGCCATGGGCCGGCGTCCTGGGAGCACCAGATGTGACCGTATATGGTTGATGGCTCGCTCCTGATACATTAGCAGTCTGGTTTTTCCCTCCTGTGCAATATAAGTTCGGCCTGCTTCTCCTCCCTATCTGCTGGTCCATCTCTCCCTCTAAACTCTCCTCCTCTTCCTCTCATGGGCACCCACGTGACGTCTGTAGACACGTCATCATCGACGTCACCTTCCCCACCACTAACATTAGAGATCTCGGAGTAGGCAGCAACAGCGGGGACCAACCTCCTTGGGCTGATCTGGGTACTGTCATCAGACTGCCGAGTTGCGGCTGTTGCTACCTCCTCTTCCTGATCCAATGCCAAGAATGGCTGCGCATCCGAAATGTCTTCTGATGGATCGGAAAATAATTCCTGTGACTCAAGCGGAGGGTATTTGGTGGTGGTGGTGTTGGTAGTGAGCCACTCAACCAAGTCTGGTGCGTCCTTTGACGTAATCGAACGCACTTTGTGCCACTTCCCACTTTGGCTCCGGCCTGGTGCTCCTGCCCTACCCCTACCACCCCTGGGGAAGGGCCTGCCTCTTCCTCTGCCTGTCATTTTTTAAATGACCCTGTGACAAAAGTCTCTAGAGAAGCGCAGTATATGTGGAAGAAGGTATATACCACCCCGCTTAAAACTGTAATTTTGGGGGGCCACTCAATTTTCGCGAGTTGGTGCTGGTTATGGGATGGCTACTGGTTATGCTCATCATTCCAGTACTTTGGCCAGAAACAGGGGGCGGAGGCGTTTCTGGACCAAGAATTGGTTGCGCCAGCGTGACCAGTTCTCACATATGCCTCTGCTTAGGGAACTCCAGGAGAATAATCCTAATGACTATAGGAACTTTCTCCGCATGACGGACCCCGTATTCAACCGTCTGCTGGATCTTCTGTCCCCCTATATCACGAGGCAGGACACTGTGATGCAGCAATCCATCACGGCCGAGCAGAGGCTTATTGCCACGTTGCGGTACCTGGCGACTGGGAGGAGCCTGCAGGACCTCAAGTTCTCGACAGGCATCTTTCCGCAGGCGCTTGGGATCATCATACCGGACACGTGTGCTGCCATCATCAAAGTTCTGCAGGAGGAGTATATTAAGGTAAGTTTCCTCATTTTAACCTCACAATCTGTCTTTAATAATGTGGGCAACTAACTTTATGTTTTATTTCCCAGATATGCTGTGTGTTTAACTAACGTTACTTTTTCTCCCTATGCATGTTGATATAAGCTTTCCATGTTTTTTTTCTTGGCCTACCTGCATATTTGTCCCTTACCCAATATTAACCTGTCCAGCATGCTATCCTAGGGACAAACCCACCTTTAACAGGACTTTTTTGTTTTTCTGTTCCAACCCCCCCCCCCCCTTAAAACTTTTTTAGTCCCCATCAGAGGGCTGTGGAGTCTCCTAATTAAGTGGCCCTATATATTTCATTCCCCAAATTCTCCCTGCACATTTTTTAAATGCAATTTTAATACTGTGAAGTTGCACAAGGATGCTTGTACGATTATGTTTTCAATGTTTATGTGCCAAAGTACTAAATCGCTTTATTTGTTTGTCCCCACAGCTACCCTCCACACCACAGGAATGGCAGTCTGTGGCTTCCCAATTTGCCCAGCGGTGGGATTTCCCGAACTGCGGTGGAGCAATAGATGGGAAACACGTCCGCATAGTGCCCCCACCACACTCGGGGTCCTACTATTTTAACTACAAGGGTTATCATAGTATTGTGTTGATGGCGGTGGTGTCGGCACAGTATGAGTTTCTATATGTGGACGTGGGGAAGAACGGCCGGCTGTCTGATGGGGGAGTGTTCGCACGGACTGATTTCTATGATCGTCTCCAAGCTGGTGGTCTGGCATTGCCACCAGATGAAGATAATGTGGAAGGACTTCCGTTTGTGTTCCTAGCGGACGAGGCTTTCGGGCTTGGTCCTCACCTCTTGCGGCCTTTTCCCCAGAGGACCCTCACCTCAGAGAGGAGGGTGTTTAATTATCGGTTGGCCAGGGCTCGGAGGGTAGTCGAGAATGCCTTTGGGATACTCACCAACCGGTTCCGCCTGTTCAGGACAGCGATACACTTGGCGGAATATAAATTGAACACCGTTGTATTTGCCTGCTTCATTTTGCACAACTTTTTACGCAGGCACTCCCAGACGTACCTACCCGTCATCGGTTCTGAGGCAAGACTACCCTCAGATCCCCTTCCCGGGCTGGACACTGGTCGCGCTGGCTTGGCCACCCAATCAGCTCGTGAGGTACGCGACAAATATGTTGAGTACTTCATGGGTCGGGGGGCCATTGCTATGCCAGATCATATTTTTTTCTAATTCGGCCCCCAAAAGAAAGAAATATTCACAGAACTAATAAATAATTTGACCATTGGACTTTATACAGTTGTTTGTCATTAATGCTTTTTCTCTTTTTATCTGTCTTCCTGGTTTTCAAACTAACTATTGCACTTCTATTGACACATTTAGTTCTCTAGTTTTAGTAAATCACCACAATTGCACAATATTCACTCATCTCCAAACTGGGTATTGACTCTAGAAATAAGAAGCAACTCCTTTTTCGAATTTTGAGGTCAAGCTTTTTACTTCTGCTTGTTCATGACCACACAAAAAAGTATGTTTTTTTAAAGGACTCCCTGCTTTTGGACTTAGGAGTCTACAATATTTTTAGTCCTTTTTTTTTTTTTTTTTTTACAAAAAAATATTCTCAAGAATATACATTTTTAAACAAGTTCACATTTTTGGGTATCAAATATAGTTCTATTTATTTTTTACATACATATATATATATATATATATATATATATATATATATATATATAATGTAGCAAAATTTTGGCCAATAAACTAAAAAAATATAGAGATATATACGTAATCTTTTTTTTGTGGGGTGTTTTGCGCCATTTTTTTTGTGTTTTTTGGCTTGTTTTTTTTTCACAAAATAAATAGGTATTTTTTTTGGACCTTTTGTTTCAAAATAAAATAATTTTTATTTTTGTAAAATATTTTGTTTCGATTTTTCTAAATGTTATATTTTTCTTTTTTTTTAAAAATATATATTTTTTTGGTTTGTTATTATTTTTTGTTGGTAAATTTGTATTTTTTTTTTTTTTTTTTTTTTTTATGAAAAAATAAAGCTTTGTTTTTTTTTTTTTTGGTGGAAAATATAGACTTACCAAAATTTGTGCTTTTTTAAGATATATAATTATATATATATATATATATATATATATATATATATATATATATATATATATATATATATATATATATATATATATATATATATATATACATATTGTTTTTTGGTGTTTATTTTTGGATTGTTTATGGTATAAACTTTTTAGTATCCAAAAATGACAAAATGGACAAACAAAAGAACTTAAACATTAGAAAAATATAAGAATTCACAACAGCAGTCAGTCATGGTGTGCTTTCACACTGTAACACGCCAAAATTTGAAGATGCACACATTCAGTGAAAAATCGCCAAATGTCATTGGTTCAACAGACAAATGGCCACATGTGCTATCTGACATCATGGGTGATCAATGTCTGTGTTTTGTGGGAGCAAACCCTTCCTCTCAACTACTTGAGGATGGAGGAGGGGGTTGGACCCACAAAGCACAGACACTAGATATTCTGTGATGGCAGATAGCACATGTTGGCACACTGTGTGTGCATCTTCAAATTTTGGCGTATTCAGGATTCAAAAAGTTAAAAGGTTTGGGGGGGGGGGGGGCGGGGGATGGGCGGGGGGTGTTTCAGTCTTTGACACGGCCCATCATGTCAATGATATTTTTAAAATTTTGTTCGCTGACCATCATCCTTTGGCGCATATTGTCCATCTCTGTGCTGCACTCCAAAAGGACATTTGTAACATTCTGTTCCATGACAACCATCCTTTCCCGCATATTGTCCATCTCTGTGCTGCACTCCATTACCTGCTGAATAATTATTTGTGCACTTGCACGCGAAAAAATGTACAACACCATCTTCATCACCTAAAAAAATAAAATTGGGGCAATCAAAACCTAAAATATTTTTCAGGCCTATCTACATATGTTTGGCCAGATAAAGCTGAGGGGTACTTCGTCCATGTTGCCGATTTGACCAATTTCAAAATTGTGTCTTTTCCGCTGTTTGATAATAAAGTGATGGAAATTTATTATCTTCTCCTCATAATCTTCCTGCATACGCTGGGCAATCCTGGTTCTTGTTCGCATCCAAAGTTCATGCCTCTTCATAAACCTTTGACACCATGATGTTGTCCCTTTAAAATCTTGTATTTTCAACTCTTTGCTGATTTTCACTGCTTGGATGATTATCATTTTTGTTGATAAAGCAATGCCAGCTTTTCTATTATTAACAACAAATTCCTTCACCTTTTCTTCTAATGTTGGCCATTTAACAATACCGCTACGAAAATTGCATTTTGTTTTTAATAATGTCTTTAGTTTTTCTTCCATTTTCCGCCAATCTCGTATTGTGCTTTCTGTTGGGGGCTCTCCAAAATGCCTTGCTGCAGCCCTATTTCCATGTTGTTTGGCATATTCCACAACCTTTAATTTGAAACCAGCTGTATATGCTCCACGCTTTTTTTTTGATTCCATTAGGGATACCAGTGGTATTCTTTTTACCTAAATTTAAATAAAAAGAGCAAGGTAGTATTGGGTGTGTACATTTACCAGTACTCTGTTGTAATGTGTGTAGTATGGTATGGTAATACTGGTGTTATTACCATACTTGCATTGCATTTGGACCAAACTCGCACAGGACCCCTTTTTTGGGTCCGCACCAGAATTGGATCGCATGGGTGTTCACACCCAGGCGATCTGATTCATGTCTGAACTGTCAGTTTGCAGTGCGATATGCGAGCTAAAATAGGGGTGTCATTAACAATGTATTGACACTCCCCGCAGATCGCATAGGACAGTGTGAACTGCTGTGCGAGTCGGGTGCGATGCGGGAACCCGCAGTGGATTTACAGGGTTCCCGAATCACACCCAACTCACATAGCAGTTCACATTGCCATATGCGATCTGCGGGGAGTGTCAATACATTTGTTAATGACACCCCCATTTCAGCTCGCATATCGCACTGCGAACTGACAGTTCGGACCTGAATTGGATTGCATAGGTGTGATCCGATTCTGGTGCGGACCACAAAAATGGTACTGTGCGAGTTTGGTCAGAATGCGATGCATAAAATCGCATCGCACCGACATCGCATGTGATTTACACTGCAGTGCAAATTACATGCAATATCGTAGAGCGCACAAATGTGAACCGCACTGAGATGAAAAAAATTACCGTACATTCTCTTTCATTAATGACATTTCATATTTTTTTAAACATTTCAGTTCGTTTTTTTTATTATTATTATTTATTGGAAATATTTTGGAATTATTTGGGGGATTTATTCAGTGCTTGGATAATGAATGTCAGACAGGTTGTATCGTTTTAAAAAAAAAAAAAAAACATACAACCTGTCTGACATTCATTATCCAAGCCCTGAATAAATCCCCCAAATAATTCCAAAATAATTCCAATAAATAAAAAAAAAAACGAACATAAATGTTTTTTTTTTTTAAACATTCCAGTTCGTTTTTTTTTTTTATTTATTGGAATAATTTTGGAATTATTTTGGGGATTCATTTTATTCATTGCTTGCAGGTTAGGACAATGGACTGATTTATGCTAAAACACCGGCTCTCTCCCCCCCACCATTAACGTTTTAATTCGGAAGTAATGTGTACCTTAAGGAGTAGATGAATGGAGCAGTTTTTTCTCAATGGCTCTGAATCTCGCGGTAATCAGCGTAACCACGGCGGGAAAGTTACGCTGACTACGCTGACTACCGCGAGACTTGGAGCAGGAGGCGTTCTCTGTCCACTGCAGCGTCCACCCGCACAGAACCATGCTCCATGCTCCAGGCTCCGGGCTCCGACGCTGATGCTGATCACGGCACTAAAGATGTGCGGGACTGGGGATCAAGTCCCGCACATAACCCAGGCTCCGACAGTGGCTCCGATTGCTGATTACAGCACTGCAGTGGGGGGGATGGCTGCCGAACATCGAGCGCCCGAGACCCGCGCATCACACAGGCTGGCCGCACATTACACAGGCTCCGGTGTCTCCGAAAAGTATGTACATTGTTGTACAGTATGTACACTGTATTTTTGTGACTGTATATCGGCGTATACCGCGCACATCGGCGTATAACGCGCACATGCTTTTTTCACATTTTTTTCAAGGTGAAAAAGTGCGCGGTATACGCCGATAAATACGGTATATATATTTTAGGCACAGGTTGCGTTAACATTTTTTTTATTTTTTACTATGTTTTTTTTGGCATTTGCTTTGCAGGTATAGTATGATCTTACTGTTATACTGTAATGTTACTTTGTTTTAATGTTAAAGCGGAGTTCCGGCCACAATTTTAAATATAAAAACTTTTTAAATATAAATACCCCTGTAATACACAAGCTGAATGTATTCTACTACAGTTAGTCTGTAAACTAAGGTCCGTTTTGTTAGGTTGTTACAGCATTTAGACACTTTATAAAACAGAAATTGACTGGGGCCATCTTAAGTGTGGGCATCATGAAGCCAGACTGTATGACTTCCTGGATTTCAGCCTCGCACATGCTCAGTGCTGTACAAGCAGTGTAATGGTTTCAGATCAGGTTTCAATAGCAACGGGAGTGTCAGAGAAAGTTGCCGCCCCTTATCTATGCAAACCTCTCCTCCCCTCCTCCTTCCAGGAACCAGTAAATATACTAAATAATTTGTTCCTGTGCAGATATATCTACATAACAAGATGATATATATATCTTGTTATATATGTGGTGTGTATACATATACTAGACATGTGCACTGTCAATAAATTCATTTTGTTTAGTTCCGTTTCGCATTAGCCGTTATTTCGTATTTTGTGCCCGAAACTCAATTCGGACTCGTACGCTCATAATGAGCACAGCAGGAGTACAGCCACAGGAAGTCAGCACACAACAGGGATGGTGGGAACCCTTCATGAGGGGTTCCCACCATCCCTGCACTGACTTCCTGTGGCTGTACTCCTGCTGTGCCCATTAGGAGGGGTTCCCACCATCCCTGTACTGTGCTGCATCGTCCCCGGCGCCCAGCATCGGCCCCAGAACCACACATTGGCCCCCGGCACCCCGCATCGGCCCCCGGCACAGCACCCCGCATCGGCTCCGGCACCCCGCATCGGCCCCGGCACAGCACCCCGCATCGGCCTCGGGAACTCCTCATCGGCCCCGGCACAGCACCCCGCATCGGCCCCGACACCCCGCATCGGCCTCGGCACCCCGCATCGGCCTCGGCACCCCGCATCGGCCCCGGCACCCCGCATCGGCCTCCCGCATTGGCCCCGTCACCCCGCATTGGCCCCGGCACCCCGCATTGGCCCCGGGACCCCGCATCGGCCTCCCGCATTGGCCCCGGCACCCCGCATCGGCCCCGGGACCCCGCATCGGCCCCGGGACCCCGCATCGGCCTCGGCACCCCGCATCGGCCCCGGCACCCCGCATCGGCCCCGACACCCCGCATGGGCCCAGGGACCCCGCATCGGCCTCGGCACCCCGCATCGGCCCAGGGACCCCGCATCGGCCTCCCGCATTGGCCCCGGCACCCCGCATCGGCCCCGGGACCCCGCATCGGCCTCGGCACCCCGCATCGGCCTCGGCACCCCGCATCGGCCCCGGCACCCCGCATCGGCCCCGGGACCCCACATCGGTTCCGGGACCCCGCATCGGCCTCGGCACCCCGCATTGGCCCCGGCACCCCGCATTGGCCCCGGGACCCCGCATCGGCCTCGGCACCCCGCATCGGCCCCGGCCCAGCACCCCGCATCGGCCCATGTACCCCGCATCGGCACAGTGAGGGCACAGTTACGGGCACAGTGAGGCAGCGTTGGGCACAGTGAGGGCACAGTTACGGGCACAGTGAGGGCAGCGTCGGGCACAGTGAGGGCACAGTTACGGGCACAGTTACGGGCAAAGTGAGGGCACAGTTACGGGCACAGTGAGGCAGCGTTGGGCACAGTGTTGGGCACAGTTACGGGCACAGTGAGGGCAGTGTTGGGCACAGTGAGGGCACAGTGAGGGCAGCGTTGGGCACAGTGAGGGCACAGTGTTGGGCACAGTGAGGGCACAGTTACAGGCACAGTTACAGGCACAGTTACAGGCACAGTGAGGGCACAGTGAGGGCAGCGTTGGACACAGTTACAGCACAGTGTTGGGCAGAGTGAGGGCACAGTGTTGGGCACCACCCCCCCCCCCCCCCCCCGCACGCTACTGTCTCCGGTTCGCGGAGATACAGATCATCAGGATGACAGAGGAGCGCATCTCTGATAGATCTGTGTGTGAGAACACCCGCTCCTAGTACAGCCCCGGAGGCGGGGCTGTACTACGAGCGGGTGTTCTCACACACAGATCTATCAGAGATGCGCTCCTTTGTCATCCTGATGATCTGTATCTCCGCGAACCGGAGAAGATAGCGGGCGGGTGGTGGAGGCGGGGGGGCGGTGCTAGCAGGGGGGAGTTGGAGAGGAGGAAGAGGACACCACCTCTATGGGCGGCACTGCCCCCTCCCTCCCGCCCCCCCGAAATTCAACTACGGCGGCGCTCGTTCAGCCCAGCCTCCTGGGATTGATGACACATCTCCCAGGAGGCATAGCAGCGCTAGAAGCGGCGGGGAGGCCATTCCGCCGTGGCGGGGGAAACAAACTCACAGGAATAAAACCGTGAGTTTTTCAAACAAAAAAACAAAACATACCAATTCTATTTAAGGGGGCTGTGTTAATTTTAATGCAAAGATGTTGAAAAATAGGGTGGAACTCCGCTTTAACCATCATTTGCTTAGCAGGTACGCCATTCAGTTGCAGCACAGATTTATCTAGCTTGACAGCAACAGTGTTTGCTCCCACGATACATAAAGCTGCGACTCCATCACTGTAGGAGGTGATTTCACCACTGCAGTTAAAAATGGAGCATATATGCCGAAGCGTGGGGGCATTAGGGGCGGAGGAGCGATTTTGCTCCTAATGCTGCGCACATACGGTCAACATTCTGACGGAGGCTTGCCCATGGAAAAGTCCAACCGTGTGTACGCGGCATAACTTTTTTGCGGGAGGATGCCCCCATGCTTCGGCATATATATATTTTAGGCACAGGTTGCGTTAAAAAATGTTTTATTTTTTACTGGGTTTTTTTTGGTATTTGCTTTGCAGGTATGATCTTACTGTTATACTGTAATGTTACTTTGATTTAATGTCAACCATCATTTGCTTAGCAGGTACGCCATTCAGTTGCAGCGTGGATTTATTTAGCTTGACAGCAACAGCGTTTGCTCCCATGCAGGGCCGTTTGAAGGAATTTGGGGGCCCCAAGAAAATTGGACACGGAGGCCCCCCAACCCTCCCTGAACGCAAAGCCTACATGATCCACAGCATAGCGATACAGTTTAAGTTCACCCACACCCTCCCTGTGTCCTTACTCCCCTCCCCCTCCCTGTGTGTTTCTTACTCCCCTCCCCCTCCCTGTGTCCTTCTTTCTCCCCTCCCCCGTGTCCTTCTTACTCCCCGCTCCCCCTCCCTGTGTCCTTACTCCCCTTCCCCCTCCCTCAAACCAATCAATATACGCTTATTGGGATTTTTTTACCAAAAATATGTAGCAGAACACATATTGGCCTAAATTGATGAAGAAATGTTTTATAGCAAAAAGAAAAAAAAATACGTTTGTTTTTTTGTTTATAGCACAAAAAATAAAAACCGCAGAGGTGATCAAATACCACCAAAAGAAATCTCCATTTGTGGGAAAAAATGGACGTCAATTTTGTTTGGGTGCCATGTCAGACGCATTTGTTATAATAATGCAGTGACTTTTTGCAAAAAATGGCCTGGTCATTTATGCCCCGTACACACCATCACTTTATGTGATGAAAAAAAACGACGTTTTTAAAAACGTCACTTTAATTGACCGTGTGTGGGGGAAAACGTCATTTTATGTCTTGTAAAAAACGACCAAAAAAAAATTGAAGCATGCTTCAATTTTATGTGTCGTTTTTCAAAACGTCATTTTTTACTTCACAGAAATTGACCGTGTGTAGTAAAAAACGTCGTTTAAAACAACGTTTTTTCACCCGCGCATGCCCAGAAGCTACTTATGAAGCAAGCTTCAATGGAAAAAGTGGTGAGAACGTAACCTCGCTTTGCTAGAACATTGTGAGAAAAACGATGGTGTGTAGGCAACTTTGTCTTTGAAAATTGAAGTTTCAAAAACGTCATTTTTTACTTCACAGAAAATTTCTTTTTTTTTTCATCACATAAAGTGATGGTGTGTACGGGGCATTAAGAGGGGTAAATCTTTTGGAGAGCTATAACATGGACTTTCTCTATACAGTAAATCAGGGACTGTGCTTACCAAACTGGGATTAGAACTATTATAGTCACACTTGGTAGAGGGGCAGAAGACAATAAAAGGACAGAGGGGTAGGTTTAAAAAACAGGGACTGTCCCTATTAATCAGGGATAATGCCATACACAGTAGTGGGTGAAGGAGAGGGACTGGTCTCCAGGCCAGGGACCGTCTCTCTGTGTACAGTGACATGCTGTGAGTGGGTGAGCATTATCTAGTCTGCACACAGCCAGTGTTGTCTCATGTCTCAGTGTAGCACACACAGGCAGTAGACATGTACAAACACACTGACCGCTGTACATTCCCCCCTCCCTCCTGAGAACTCCTTACCTCACAGTGATTTATGAGTCTTCTAGCACGGCCACCGCGGAGCATTCCAAGCTGGCAGGTTAGGGAGGGGGAGGCAATGAAAGTGACCGACAAGGAGGCACAGGCTCATCCATCTAACAGACAGCTTTATAGAACTCCTACAACTCTGACAATCTGGTGTGTCTCCGGCAGTTCTCCTTATGATGTGGACAGAGGCTGGCAGGTCCTCCCTACTAGAATAACACTCACTGTGCAGTGTGATCAGGGAACATCGCTGGTGTCAGCTGCTCTTTGCTGTGAGGGTCAGGTGTCCGGTGGAGATCCCCGTGGAGACTGGAAGTGAAGAAGCAGAGACTCTTCTTTGGGATGCTGTGAGTGGGGCCCCCACGGACACCTAGCCCAGATGCAGTGTCGCTTGCCAGGAGATTTCAGTTTGTTGTTCCTGGTCGTACTAAAAGGAAGTGAGCACTGAGTGTGTGCACTTCCTGTCAGTCCGGCCGGGAACAGGACACTGAATCTCCTGTACCGCGCGGACTGCAGGAGGAGCTCGGCCACGCTTCAGGCTGCAGCACTTACAGCAAGCGGCTGCTGGGGGCCCCAAGCAGTTGCTTGCTTTGCCTGTCCTGTTCCGACGGGCCTGCTCCCATGATACATAATGCCGCGACTCCAATTAGGAGGTGATTTCACCACCACAGTTAAAGAGCATATATGCCGAAGCATGGGGGCATTAGGGGCGGAGGAGCGATTTTTCTCCTAATGCCACGTACATACGGTCGAAATTCCGACAGAGGCATGCCCGTGGAAAAGTCCGACCGTGTGTATGCGCCATAACTTTTTATGCCGCGTACATACGGTTGAAATTCCGACGGAGGCTTGCCCGTGGAAAACTCTGACCGTGTGTGCGCGGCATAACTTTTTTGCGGGAGGATGCCCCCAATGCTTCGGCATATATAAATGGTGCATGTATGCCTATCATTAGAAGTGGGTGGAGGAAGGGAGGTATTCTAATGGTGGGCATACCCACCGATCAATCTCTTTTTTTCATTTAGCCAACAGGCTGCATGAAAAAAAAAAAAAGATTACAATACATTTCCAACAAGAATCCTCAACGTATGGTATGTTGCTTGACTTTGAATGGTCATACCAGAATGATGCCTGCGGGTTTAGGTATCATCTTGGTATCATTATTTTCAGCCAGCGGTCGGCTTTCATGTAAAAGCAATCCTAGTGGCTAATTAGCCTCTAGACTGCTTTTACAAGCAGTGGGAGGAAATGTCGCCCCCCCGGATATAAACAGCGCCATTGGGAAAGCATTTTATCACACCGATCTTGGTGTGGTCAGATGCTTTGAGGGCAAAGGAAAGATCTAGGGTCTAATAGACCCATTTTTTTTTTAAAAAAAAGAGTACCTGTCACTAACTATTGCTATCATAGGGGATATTTACATTCCCTGAGATAACAATAAAAATTGTAAAAAAAAAAAAAAAAAATGGAAGGAACAGTTTACAAATAAAATAAAAACGCTAAATAAATAATAATAAAAAAGCATCCCTGTCCCCCCCTGCTCTTGCGCAAAGGAGAATGCAAGCGTCGGTCTGGAGTCATATGTAAACAGCAATTGCACCATGCATGTGAGGTATCACCACAAAGGTCAGATCGAGGGCAGTGATTTTAGCAGTAGACCTCTTCTGTAAATCTAATGTGGTAACCTGTAAAGGCTTTTAAAAATGTATGTAGTTTGTCGCCACTGAGCGTTTGTGCGCAATTTTAAAGTATGTCGTGTTTGGTATCCATGTACTCGGCCTAAGATCATCTTTTTTATTTTATCAAAAATTTGGTCAATATTGTGTGTCTTAGTGCATTAAAATAAAAAAAGTGTATTTTTCCCCAAAAAATGCGTTTGAAAAATCGCTGCGCAAATACTGTGTGGGGAAAAAAATGCAACACCCACCATTTTAATCTCTAGGGCCTTTGCTTGAACAACATATACAATGTTTGGGGGTTCAACTTAACTTTTTTGCAAAAAAAATATGTTTTCATGTAAACAAAAAGTGTCAGAAAGGGCTTTGTCTTCAAGTGTTTAGAAGAGTGGGTGATGTGTGACATAAGCTTCTAAATGTTGTGCATAAAATGCCAGGACAGTTCAAAACCCCCCCAAATGACCCCATTTTGGAAAGTAGACACCAAAAGCTATTTGCTCAGAGGCAAGTTGAGTTCATGAAATATTTAATATTTTGACACAAGTTGCGGGAAATAGACAATTTTATTTTTAATTATTTTTTGCACAAAGTTGTCACTAAATGATATATTGGTCAAACATGCCATGGGCATATGTAGAATTACACCCCAAAATACATTATGTTGCTTCTCCTGAGTACAGGGATACCACATGTGTGAGGCTTTTTGGGAGCCTAGCCACGTACGGGACCCCAAAATCCAATCACCGCCTTCAGGCTTTCTAAGGGTGTAAATTTTTGATTTCACTCCTTACTGCCTATCACAGTTTTGGAGGCCATGGAATGCCCAGATGGCACAACCCCCCCCAAATGACCCCATTTTGGAAATTAGACACCCCAAGCTATTTGCTGAGAGGTATGGTGAGTATTTTGCAGATCTAACTTTTTGTCACAAAGTTTTGAAATGTTAAAAAAGAAAAAAAATATATATTTTTATTTTTTCATTATCAAAAAAAAATGAGAGCTGTAAAATACTCACCATGCCTCTCAGCAAATAGCTTCAGGTCTGGTATGGATATTAAGGGGAACCCCGCACTAAAATAAAAAAAAATGGCATGGGGTCACCCCCAAAAATCCATACCAGACCCTTATCTGAGCACGCAACCTGGCAGGCCGCAGGAAAAGAGGGGGTATGAGAGAGCGCCCCCCCTCCTGAACCGTACCAGACCACATGCCCTCAACATGGGTCTGTGGGCAGGGGGCTTAAAATCTATACTTTTACATACTTTTTGTACTTTTTCACGGTATCCTGTTTTGGCTTCCTGCCCGAACTATCCCTTGGGGTTCTTTCTGTTTTTTCAAATTTGTTTGGGATGTGGCAGCAAGTCTCAGGATTAACCGAAGCTCAATCTAGTTTCTCTTTCATAATTTTCTCTTACCGATTCACATGGGGGGGGCAGAATCTGGGGGTCCCCTTTGTTAAAGGGGGCTTCCAGATTCCAATAAGCCTCCCGCCAGTAGACCCCCACAACCACCGGGTAAGGGTTGTGGGGATGAGGCCCTTGTCCCCATCAACATGGGGACATCCTTCCCATGTTGAGGGCATGTGGGCTGGTATGGTTCAGGAGGGGGGGCGCTCTCTCGCTTTTTTTATTTTGGTGCGGGGTTCCCCTTAAAGTCCATACCAGGCCTTAAGGGTCTGGTATGGATTTTTTTGGGGGCCCCATGCCATTTTATTTTTTATTTTTGTGCGGGGTTCCCCATTATATCCATACCAGACCTGAAGGGCCTGACATGGAATTTGGGGTTCCCCTTAATATTTATACCAGACCCAAAGGTCCGGGTAATGGACTTGGGGGGACCCCTGGCGTTTTTTTTAATGACTTTGATCTGTATTGCCGGGACCCGACATTTCATGAATAGCCACGAGTAGTTTTAAATTACTTTTTTTCCTTTTAGAAATTACATTTTGTGCAGGGACAGTTCTAAACATGGAAAACATGCTCTACTCTGCAGGCATACTATACACACCCCCAGGTACGAAATTTAAAATAAATATTTCACTTTAATTGTCTCACTTTAAGCATTATTAAAACCGCTGCTCCCGAAAAAACGGGATACATGTCTCCTGGGGCAGGACCCAGGTCTCCAAACACTTTTTATGACAATAACTTGCATATTAACTTTAAAATTAGCACTTTAGATTCCTCCCATAGACTTTTAAAGGGTGTTCCGCGGATTTTCGAATTTGCCGCAAACACCCCAAATTGTTTGCTGTTCAACTCAAAGATAAAGCTCATTCCTAATTATGTACAAATACGAAAAGGACCTAGGAACCAACATTTATGCAGAATCCTGGTGTAGCGGTACCCCCGTAGGGGCAGCTGAAAGTTGTGGCCACCATGCCCAGCCTGACATTCACTTTCCAATCACCTCAGTGACGATGAACAGTCCAAATATTTGTTTTGTTATTTTTTTGAGGGATTTTAACTTGGATGGGGATAGGAATATATGGGATGCCGAATAGAATGAACAATTGGTCGATTGAATCTTCAATCAGTTGAGATACTATATACACTTTACAACTCCAGTCCCCTCCAGCACATCACTTGCTTGCAGACTATTTCTCTCCCTCTCATTCTCTGCTGCACAACACTTCACTTCCAGGCACAGCTAGCACATGGTTAGGCCTTACACTGACTCAGTCAGGCATAGAAAATTGCCATTTACAGACAATTAGGAAGTTGTTTAGTGCTAGCTGTCCTATGGTGGACTACTGCTCCCAGCAATCCCTCTTCAGACCATGCCAGCCCCCCTGGCTGCAGATGCCCAACTTCACTGCCCGTGACATTGCAATTCTCACTGGCTCCACAACCATCTTTGACTGTTTCATCTCTGTCCTCTCTGGCATGCCTCTCCAGTCCTCCCGATGGCACATGTCACTCACCAGCCCCCCTGGTTGCACACACCAGTGGTTCCCTCCTGAAGACTTGCCCAACAGTACTAGCTCCCACTGTCCTCTCTGACTCCTCTCTGTGCCTCCTGTTCAGATCCTTTATGCATTTTAGAATGAAACTGTCCTGTACATGAGTCCCAGGCCCAAGGTCACCCCCCCAAAATGGAGAGCACCCTCAAAGGCCCCGACAGCCTAGCACTCCATCCTCAGCTCTTCCACCCGACAACTCCTCCCCAGCTGGGCTGACTCTAGTTGTCGCAGACACTGGCTGCAGGGACCTTTTCTGCCAGATTCACCCTGTTATTTGTTACTGGAGACTTTTCCAAAGGCTTCCAAGAGATCCTTCAAGGTGCTGCGCTTGAGTCTGGCGTAGTGATTTTCCATCTGCTGCTAGGTGCAGAGGGTCCTGGTGGTGGTTTGGGTGTGCCTTGGCAAGAGGAAGCATCCCACTGCTTGCCACCAATTGTGACGGATCCTATTCTACACTGCGCTGAGTGCTTCCGTCAGTAATACCACTTCCTGCAGTCTGACCATCAGAGAGATATATTATTAGACACGTTTAACACAATGGGTTAGATAACGAGGTAGGGCTGACTCATGTATACTCTCTCCTCCCCTCTAGCAACACCTAGCAGATAACTATATAATTAAATTTTAATTAAAACAGCACTTAGGACAGCCCAGGTTACCAGACAGCCCATCTCCGGAGGTCAATATGATCAGCTCTTTCAATGTTAATGTATTGTTCAGAATTAACAACTAGGAATAGTCTTTGGGCAAATCCAAGAAACATTCTCTCAAAAATGTAACAAAAGGAGGAATATAGCAATAACAAATAACAGGGTGAATGTGGCATAAAAGGTCCCTGCAGCCTTACAATTTTACCATCCAGTATCAACCAGGAAAGCAGAATGGGAACTCTGATGGACTTTCCCGGCAAACTGAACTACAGTATAAGACTCTCCCAGACAGCCCAAAGCTGACCCGTGGTGGATATAGCTGGGTCTGCCGGTGCATTGCCATGAAATGAGATTTGCCATGGAATGAGATGGTCCGCCTCCATCTCATCCTATTGGCTCACTCATGTCACGTGACAACACATCAGTCACAGCTAGGCTATCATAGGGAGAGGATCTCCTCTCCCTGTGATAGCCCGATAGCACTGTCAGCAGCGTGCCTCCCGCCAGCGCTAAGTACACCCCGCGCCCGCAGCTCTACTCCCCGTCCCCCGCACCCCGCACCCGCAGCTCTACTCCCCGTCCCCCACACCCCGCAGCTTTACTCCCCGTCCCCCGTTAAGGCTCAGGGAACGGGGCGAGTCTACGCTAGTAGCGTAGACCTAGCGTTGGCTACGTTAGTAGCGTAAGGTAGCCAACGCTAGGTGTACGCTAATAGCATAGACTCGCCCCAGAATGATGGCAGAGCTGGTGGTCTAATAGCGTAGACTCTAATAGCGTAGACTCGCCCCGTTCCCTGAGCCTTAACGGGGGACGGGGAGTAGAGCTGCGGGCGCGGGGTGCGGGGGACGGGGAGTAGAGCTGCGGGCGCGGGGTGTACTTAGCGCTGGCGGGAGGCACGCTGCTGACAGTGCTATCGGGCTATCACAGGGAGAGGAGATCCTCTCCCTATGATGGCCTAGCTGTGACTGATGTTTTGTCACGTGACATGAGTGAGCCAATAGGATGAGATGGAGGCGGACCATCTCATTCCATGGCAAATCTCATTTCATGGCAATGCACCAGACTATTGGAGGAGGGGGGGGGGGCAACTGTCACAGACAATGGCTGCAGGGACCTCTTCTGCCACATTCACCCTATTATTTGTTATTGCTATATTCCTCCTTAAGTTACATTTTTGAGAGAATGTTTTCTTGGATTTGTCCAAACACTATTCTAATGCCGCGTACACACGATCAGTCAATCCGATGAGAATGGACCGATGGACCGTTTTCATCGGTTAACCGATGAAGCTGACTGATGGTCCGTCACACCTACACACCATTGGTTAAAAAAACGATCATGTCAGAACGCGGTCACGTAAACATAACCACGTGCTGAAATAAACAAAGTTTAATGCTTCCAAGCATGCGTCGACTTGATTCTGAGGATGCGTGGATTTTTAACCGTGGTCGTGCCTACTAACGATCGGTTTTGTCCTATCGGTTAAGAACCCACCGGTTAATTTTAAAACAAGTTGCCTTTTTTTTAACCGATGGTTAACTAACCAATGGCGCCCACACACGATCGGTTTTGACCGATGAAAACGGTCCATCAGACCATTCTCATCGGTTTAACCGATCGTGTGTATGCGGCATTAGTTGTTAATTCTGAACAATACATTACATTGAAAGAGCTGATCATATTGACCTCCGGAGACAGGGCTGTCTGGTCACCTGGGCTGCACTTAGTGCTGTGTTAATAACATGTTAATTATATAGTTGTCTGCTAAGGTGTTGCTAGAGGGGAGGGGGGGTATCCATGAATCAGCCCTACCTCATTATCTAGCCCATTGTGTTAAAAGTGTATAAAAAGTCTGTATTCTTCCCAATAAACCATTCAAGATGCTACAAGCTATTTCTGGCTAGACTTGTATTCAATGCAGCTATAACAATATAACTCTCTGATGGTCAGACTGGAGGAATCGGTATTACTGACGGAAGCAGATAGGATCCGTCACACTAGGTAATTAAGGAGGCCTGCCCCCTGCCAGTCCAAGTTGGGGATTGGTCAGGGCTCCTTAGAACACACCTGGCAGCTAAAGCCGAAGATTTGCCTAAGGCCTCACAAAGCCTAGAGCCACCTCTGGGTATATCCCTTTATATAAATCACACTACCATATTACCTCTCTCATGCCTCTGCTTCTTCTAACCTCTGAAGATGTGTCCCCAAACCCTGGGCCTCCATCATTTAAATGTGCCCAACGCTCTTATCACCCCACATGCTCTGACAGCAGCAATCCACACAATTTAGTTTGAATTCCTCTTTTTCCCCAAGAATGCGCCTTTTGGAATGCCTGCTCTGTCTGTAATAAACTCACCTCTCTCCACGACCTCTTGATCACTAATTCATTTAATCTATTTGACATTACTGAAACCTGGCTTCATAAATCTGACACTGCTTCTCCTTCTGCCCTATCCCATGGTGGCCTCATATGCACTCACACCCCAGTAGGGATGAACCAAACACCTCCCAGTTCGGTTTGCATCCAGAACATGCAAACGGACCAAAAGTTCACGCAAAAATTCAAACCCTGTTAAAGTCTATGGGACTCAAAAGTGTGAATTTTAAAGGCTAATATGCAAGTTATTGTTCTAAAAAGGGTTCGGGGACCTGGGTCCTGCCCCAGGGGACATGTATCAATGCAAAAAAAAGTTTTAAAAATGTAATTTTTTTCAGGAGCAGTGATTTTAATGATGCTAAAAGTGAAATATTCCTTTAAATATCGAGTGGTGTCTATAGTATGCATGTGAAGTGGCGCGTGTTTCCCATGTTTAGAACAGTCCCTGCACAAAATGACATTTCTAAAGGAATAAAAGTCATTTAAAACTGCTTGCTGCTGTAATGTAATGTTGGGTCCTGGCAATATGGATGCAAATTATTGCAAAAAAATGCATGGATACCCCCTCTCCCCCAGCCCATTACCAGATCCTTTGGATCTTGTATGGATATTAAGGGGAACCCCGCACAAAAAAAAAAAAAAAAAAAGTCATGGGGCCCCCAGTCCCTATATACTCTGAACAGCAGTATACAGGCAGTCCCAAGAAAGACATGGACTGTAGGTTTGTTCTTAAAGTGGATGTAAACCCAAATGTTTTAATTTTTTGCTGTCACAATGTAGAGTATATGATTTCCTATCATCTGTGCCCAGTCTTGACACACAGAGTTAATCCAGCTCTGAGCAATCCTCTTTTATTGTTCAGTGAGATAAAAAGGACTTACAGAGAAAAACTTTAGTCCGTTCCGCCCCCTTGCTGTGAGTGACAGGTTATTTACATAGCTTGGAGACAGGAATTATTTTTTAAATCCCCCCCACTCCTTTTCTGAAGTCATGTGGTTACTTTTCTGGATTTTGACTGAATGTTAGTGATCATAGCAGAATTTAGTGTAGGGGAGTGTAGAGGTGGGGAGTCTACTAACATCACGACTCCACGCACCAAGCTCCAGACAACAGATCCACCCACAGAATCTGCATTTTTTCAGTTCTTACAGACAGAGGGGAGACATTTGACAGATTAGGATACAAGCAGGAGACATATATATCCTTATAGATCAGCACTATGGCAGTAGTTTAGAAAGGATGAGAGTGGGTTTACATCCACTTTAGGTTGAATCTGTTTGTAATTTGAAACGGGTACATTTTGTAAGTGTAGCTCCAGCCAAAAAAATCTATTTTTAAGCTTTTTGGATATCATAGGGAAGGGTTATCATCACCCCTGTAACATTTATTTTGCTGTCTGTGCCCCTGTTCCTTTACAACACTGTAAAGCCTCACAGATGTTGAGCGCAGGAATGAGCCCTGCTGTGAAATATTACAGCAAAAATTGTAATTACACGCCCCTGTTAAACAGAGGCAGAAAGTTGGGCCTTAGGCAGTGGTGGTGGTGGTGGCACAACACTGTAAAGCCTCACAGATACTCTAGTTGAGCGTAGGAACGAGCCCTGCTGTTAAATATTCCAGCAAACATTTTTTATTACACTCCCCTGTTTTACAGGGGCAGAAAAATTGGGCCTTAGGCAGTGGTGGTGGTGCCACAACACTTTAACCTCTCACAGATAGTTGAGTGCAGGAATGAGCCTTGCTGTAAAATATTTCAGCAAAAATGTTTTTAAAAGCTATCAACATGAACATTGAGGAGAAATAGGATAGTCATTCAGCATAACAGAATAGTCACTCAGCATCAGCATAGGCAGTCTTCAAGGGATCTTACCCAGTGGCAATGGCGATCCTAGGGGGGCCAGAGGGGGCCCTGACCCCCCCAACATTATGCTATGCCCCACCATGTGCCCCCCTAAAAAATATATATTTGTTTTGCATTTTGCTCGGGCCGCAGCTGGGGTAACAGTCTCTCCTGAGAGGGACAGCATCCCCTGTCAGCTCTGAGGAGCATTACTCCCCCCTCCCTCTGCTCGCTGACACTGCATAATGCGAGCGCTCACACAACCACAGCCGCCCGATCTGCTCCTTGCCCTGCGTCCATTGGCACGGAGAAGAGTACTAAATATGAAAGCTGCCCAGTGGTGGTGGTGCCACAACACTGCAGCCCTAAACAGATACTCTAGTTGAGCACATGAATGAGCCCTGCTGCAAAATATTACAGCAAAAATTGTAATTACACGCTCCTGTTAAACAGGGGCAGACAAATTGGGCTTTAGCCACTGGTGGTGGTGGTGCCCAGAACCAAAAATGTTCTTAGAAGCTATCAACATGAACATTGAGGAGGAATAGGATAGTCACTCAGCATAACAGGATAGTTACTCAGCATAGGCAATCTTCAAGGGATCTCTTTCATAAAAAAAATATCGGTTACATCAGCATCAGGTGCTTGGTAGCTGATAATCCAAGACTGAATCATTTTTATGAAGGTGAGCCGATCAACCAAGTCTGTTTACAGGCGCACTCTGTGATCGGTTACAAAGCCACCAGCAGCACTGAATGTGCGTTTCGAAAAGAACGCTGGATGTAGGACAGGCCAGTAGCTCAATTGCATACTGTGCAAGCTCTGGCCAGTGATCCATCCTCAAGACCCAGTAAGCCAATGGATTTGAGTCATTTGAGTCACTCAGCATCAGCATAGGCAGTCTTTAAGGGATCTCACATTCCAGCATCAGGTGCAACCTAGTGGATTTTCATTTGGAAAGGTCTCCAAGTCTGATCTTGCCCCTAGGTATTCCTGCACTATGTAAATCAGACGCTGGCAATGGTTGTTGGAACCGATCAGACCTTGGGGCTGCGGACTAAAAAATTGTCTGAACGCATGGGTCAGACAGCCACCTTCTCCACTGCTCCTTCTGTGACTGACCAAAGCCTCAGCAACACGTTGTCCAGGAGGACCAGGAAATGGTAACCTCCTAGGCTCTGGAAACACATTGCACAAACCTTTCTGCAAGGCCTCCCGAAGGTGTTTCATCCTCCTCCCTCTGCGAAGGCTGCATGCGTTTCGCAACCATACCCTTATAACATGGATCAAGAAGGGTTGCCAGCCAATACTGATCCCTCTCCTTGATACCATGAATCCGAGGGTCCTTTCGCAGGCTTTGCAGGATCAGGGAGGCCATGCAGCGTAGGTTTGCTGAGGCATTCGGTCCGTAGTCCTAAGGACACTAAGGACGACATGATCCGCAGCCACCTCCACCCAGCCATGTACAAGTCCATGGGTTTCTGAGGACTGAAAATTATCCCTTGAAGACTACTGCTGATGCTAGGCTCCACCTCCATGCTGACACAATCCTCATCCTCCTCTTCTTGTGAGATTGGTGGGCCTGCAGGAATACTGTCTGGATAAAGGGGGCCTTGAGAGGTAAGGAAGTCCTCCTCTTCCTCCCTCTGTTCTGCTTCAAGTGCCCTGTCCATTATTCCATGCAGTATGTGCTCCAAAAGGTAGACAAGAGGGACAGTATCACTGATGCATGCACTGTCACTGCTCACCATCCTCTTGGCCTCCTCAAATGGTGACAGGACAGTGCATGCATCCTTGATCATGAGCCACTGGTGTGGCAAAAAAAGCCAAGCTCTCCTGACCCTGTCCTGGTGCCATACTCGCACAGGTACTCATTGATGGCCCTCTGCTGCCTGTGTAGCTGCTGCAGCATTGCCAACGTTGAGTTCCACCCGGTGGGCATGTCACAGATGAGGCGGTTCTTGGGCAGGTTGCATTCCTTTTGAAGGTCAGCCAGGCGAACACTGGAATTATATGACCAGTGGAAATGCCCAGACTTTCCTGGCCTGCCTCAGGAGGTCATGTAAGCCCAGGTACCCAGAACCGCTGCACCACCAAATTAAGGACGTGAGCCAAACAGGGCACATTGGTCAAGTGTCCCTGTCGGAGAGCGTAGAGGAGGTTGGTGCCATTGTCGCAAACAACAATTCCTGGCTGAAGCTGGCGTGGCTTCAAACACCTCTGAGCCTGCCCCTGCAGAGCTGACAGAATCTCTGCCCCAGTGTGTCTCCAGGAAGAGGCCATAGAGGAGGAAGAAGAGGAGGGGGTAGAGGAGAGAGGTGTGGCAGAATCACCACTACCAGCATTTTGGAGGCATGGTGGTGGAACAAGCACCAACAATACTGCACCCTGTCCTGCATCCTTCCCAGCTGCCAGCAGAGTTACCCAATATCTTTGAACATGTACACCAGGAATGGCCTACAGTCAGGTATAGGCTTGGCTAGACTATATATATATATATATATATATATACATATATATATATATATATATATATATATATATATACAAGCCTTTATATGTATATATAATAAATGCACTTCAGCTCACTGAGTCGCCTGCCTGCCTGAAAGTGTCTTTGAACACGCACTCCAGCAATGGCCTACAGTCAGGTATAGGCTTGGCTGGAATAAGATGCAGTGGATATATATTTTATACACTGCAGTTCACTGAGTTTCCTGCCCTCCTGCCTGAAAGTGTCTTTGAACACGTACTTCAGGAATGGCCTACAGTCAGGTATAGGCTTGGCTGGACTAGAATGTAGTGGATATATATGTAGGAAATTGTATATATATATTTTATGCACTGCAGCTCACTGAGTCGCCTGCCTGAAAGTGTCTTTGAACACTTACTCCAGGAATGGCCTACAGTCAGGTATAAGCTTAGCTAGACTATATATATATATATATATATATATATATATATATATATATATATAGTGTATTTATTGGCGAAAAATAGAGGGTAAACTGTGCCTGCGCGGGGGGGGGGGGGGCGGGGGGTCTGTGGAAAGATTTTTGTCCTGAAACTTCTCTCGTAGGCCCGGTACACACGGGCAAACATGTACGATGAAACCGGTCCGTCGGACCGTTTTCACCGTACATGCCTGCCAGAGGGCTTCTGTACGATGGCTGTTCTAACCATCGTACAGAAGTCTGCGCGTAAACAATACGCGGGGCGTGTCCGCGTCGTCGCCGCGACGATGACGCGGTGATGTGGGCGGGCCTGCCATTTAAAGGCTTCCACGCATGCGTCGAAGTCATTCGACGCATGCGAGGGACGGCGGGCGCTCGGACATGTACGGTAGGTCTGTACTGACGACCGTACATGTCCGAGCGGGCAGGATTCCAGCGGACGGTTTTAAAACACGTCCAGGAATATTTGTCTGCTGGGAAAAGGCCCGGCGGGCAAATGTTTGCTGGAATTCGGCCCGCTCGCGCCTACACACGACCGAACATGTATGCTGAAACTGGTCCGCGGACCAGTTTCAGCATACATGTTTGGTCGTGTGTACGGGGCCTTAAAGTTAGGGTGCGTGTTAATGCCGACAAATACGGTATATATATATATATATATATATATATATATATATACACAAAGCCAGGATGTGTATATATACTAAATACACTGCAGCTAACTGTATTTCCTGCCTGCCTGCCTAAAGTATATTAGAAACAGTACACCAGGAACGGTCTGCAGTGAGATAAACTGTATACAGTATGTATGTATGTGTGTGTATATATATATATATATATATATATATATATATATACATATATATATATACACACACAGCCCTCAAAAAATCCACTCGCCTGCTCGCAATTTGTGAGTGGATTTTGAGGTCTGGCGAGGAAGGGGTGCCTGGGAGCCGGGGGGCGAGCACCGCCGGCAGCCTGTGTGGAATGGGAGTCCTTCTCCCAGTGACCGCGGAGGGGGAAGAGAGAGAGATCCGCCCGGATGTTTAGAGCGCAGCCCGTGTTCACCATGCAGCCCATGTTTACCAAATGCAGCCCGTGTTTACCAAATGCAGCCCGTGTCCACCATGCAGCCTACCTGGTTCCTGTGTGCAGGGGAGGAGAGGAACAGGAGAGCCACCCAGGTGATCAGAGCGCAGTGCGGGGAACACAGGATAACAGTTTTCATTTTAATTGCCATGTTCCCCGCCGCTCGCTATCAGATCCAGCCCCGCCGCCTGGTCCCGGAACTTTGAAAGACAGATCACCCGTCCAATCCTGGTGACGGGTGATCTGTCAATCAAAGTTCCCCTGCCAGGGGGCGGGGCTGAATATGACGTTGAGCGGCGGGGACACGGCAAGTAAAATGAAAACTGTTATCCTGTGTTCCCCACGCTGAGCTCTGATCACCTGGGCGGCTCTCCTGTTCCTCTCCTCTCCTGCACACAGGAACCAGGTAGGCTTCATGGTGGACACGGGCTGCATTTGGTAAACACGGGCTGCATTTGGTAAACACGGGCTGCATGGTGAACACGGGCTGCATGGTGGACACGGACTGCATGGTGAACACGGGCTGCATGGTGGACACGGGCTGCATGGTGGACACGGGCTGCATTTGGTAAACACGGGCTGCATGGTGAACACAGGCTGCATGGTGGACACGGGCTGCATTTGGTAAACACGGGCTGCATTTGGTAAACACGGGCTGCATGGTGAACACGGGCTGCATGGTGGACACGGGCTGCATGGTGAACACAGGCTGCATGGTGGACACGGGCTGCATGGTGGACATGGGCTGCATTTGGTAAACACGGGCTGCATGGTGAACACGGGCTGCATGGTGGACACGGGCTGCATTTGGTAAACACGGGCTGCATTTGGTAAACACGGGCTGCATCGTGGACATGGGCTACATCGTGGACACGGGCTGCATGGTGAACACGGGCTGCATTTGGTGAACATGGGCTGCATTTGGTGGACACGGGCTGCATTTGGTGGACACAGGCTGCATTTGGTGGGCATAGGCAGCCTGCATTGGTGGGCACGGATACAGTTGTTGTTAATATTTATTTTTATAACTTAATTCTGCATAAAACATTTTAGGTGTCATTTCATGAGATTTATGAGGGCGTGTTTATGGGCGAAATTAGGGGCGGGGCGGGCTGGGTGGGGCAACTGATGGCGAGTAACCCTTGAGGCCTGGCTAGTAGCTCAGGACTTGAAATTTTGAGCCCTGTATGTATATATATATATATATATATATATATATATATATATATATATATATATTACTATAATACACTGCAGCTAGCTGAATCGCCTAACTGTTCAAACTAAATGAAATGACGCTAAACTAAATGAAATGACACTTTCTCTCTCTCTATCTATCTATCTCTCTCTCCGCCAGGAACACACTACAGAAGGCCGACGTGCAGGCACGCTTATATAGTGTGGGGCGTGGACTTAACCCCCTGAGCCATAATTGGACAACGGCACTCTGCCTTTGGCCAATTATGGCTCTCTTCGCTGACGGAGCTGTGATTGGCCAAAGCATGCGGGTCATAGTACATGCTTGGCCAATCATCAGCCAGCAATGCACTGGGATGACGCAGTGCCTTATGGGCCATGACGCGCTGCTCAAATTTTGCACAAACGACCCAAAATGTTCGAAATTCGGCGATAGATCAAACAGCCGATGTTCGAGTCGAACTCATGTTCGACTCGAACAGATAGCTCATCCCTACTCCCCAGACTCAGGGACGCAAGTGAGGGGGAGTGGGAATCCTTCTATCCCCACATATCACTTTTCAGGTACTTCAACCATCTCCCTCTCTGTCACTCTCCTCATTTGAGGCACATTGCATCCGTCTTTTTTCCCCAGTTTCTCCAAAGATAGCTGGGATCTACTGCCCCTTGGACTGTTATCAACCTTTCTTGATGACTTCTCTTCCTGGATATCCTACTTTCTCTGTTTTTAAATCCCAACAATTATTCTCGGTGACTTCAATATACCTGTCAATACTATCACTCCTGCTACTTCTAAACTTCTCAGTCTGACCTCTTCTCACTACCTTATTCGTTTCACTCTCTCCCTCTCTTCAACCTCTTCTCCTCCCAACCACCTAAGAATTACCTATAGAAACCTTTGTCCCCTAACCCTTCACTTCTCTACTCTGCTACTGACCACCTTTATGACAAAATCTCACCCCTGTCCAGCTCAAAGCTAGCCACTTCTGCCTACAATAATGAATCATCCTTGCTGGACACACTGACCCCCTCACTACACTTAGAATCTGGCCCAACCCCTACAACCTTGGCAAAAAGATGACACAAGAAGTTTGAAAAAAAGTAGCTGCATTCTTGAGGGCCTGTGGCATAAGACTAATGCCGCATACACACAACCGTTTTTAATGTCATGGAAAAAACAACGTTTTTCTCGACGTGATTCTTGTCAAGCCTGCCTTGCATACACACGGTCGTAAAAAAAAATGCTCGAGCAAAGCGTGGTGATGTACAACACGTACAACGGCACTATAAAGGGCAAGTTCCATTCGGATGGCGCCACCCTTTGGGCTGCTTTTGATTTTGTGTTAGTAAAAGTTTGGTGAGAGGTGATTCGCGCTTTTCAGTCTTCGCGTTTCTCAGACTGTTACAGCGTGACGAATGTGCTATCTCCATTACAAATGCTAGTTTTACCAGAACGAGTGCTCTCACAACTTGTTCCTTAGCTTGCGTGTGAAAAACTATGTGAAAATTAGAGCCATTTTAAACGTCGAGAAAAATGCTCTGGAGCCTACACACGATCGTTTTTAATGACCAATTAAAAAAATTGCATTTTTCTCGTCATGAAAAAAGGTTGTGTGTATGCGGCATAATGCAGTGTACACACGATCGTTTTTCGGCATGAAAAAAAAACATAGTTTTTCAGCATGTCCAAAAAACGAAGTTTTTCCAACTTCATCATTAACCTGCCTGGCGGTGTTCCCGAGACTGACTCGGGGTTAGATTTTCCTGCTACGATCGGTAACCCCGAGTCAGTCTCGGGCTTGCCTCGCTAGATCCACAGGCACTTTTTACTTACCTTGTCCCTGGATCCAGCGATGCCACCGCGCTGTGTGAGCGGGACCTCGCTCGATTCACATAGTGCCTCCGTGTGACGCCGATCTCCGTTCCCTGCGACGTTACGACGCACGGGGACGGAGAACGGCGCCAAATTTAAAAACGTAAACAAACACCTTACATACAGTATACTGTAATCTTATAGATTACAGTACTGTATGTAAAAAAAACACACACCCCCTGTCCCTAGTGGTCTGTCCTGTGTCATGCATGTCATTTTATATAATAAAAACGTTTCTTTCTCCCTGCAAACTGTAGATTGTCCATAGCAACCAAAAGTGTCCCTTTATGTCAAAAATAGTTTTAGATCAGCTAAAAAACAGCGATAATAAATTATAATCACTTGCAGAATTGTGCGATAGCGATTTGTGGGGAAATTCGTCATAAAAAAAAATAAATAATGACAGCAACAATTCTGCAACTGAGCAAATTTCAGTGATTTTAATTTGATTACATTATTGAATAATTTTTATTATAATTATATTATTATTTGTTATAATTATTTATAATTATTTATTATATTATAATTTATAATTTTGTTTTTAAAAAAAATGTCATACCCGGGATGCCTATTAGAATCTTGTTTGGTCAGATTTAAGTGAGTTATTCCTAAGAATTACAGGCCTACAATATAAAACGCCAAATTTCCTTGCAAATAATGGTACCGCTTTCAGCATGTTTTTTCTGAAAGAATCATACCGCCAGGGAGGTTAAAAATGATGTTGTCCCACACACCATCGTTTTTTAAAAATGATGAACAAACCACGGTGACGTACAACACGTACGACGGCACTCTAAAGGGGAAGTTCTATTCGCCTTTGGGCTGCTTTTAGCTGATTCCTTGTTAGTAAAAGACGATCCGCGCTTTTTTGTCTGTTACAGCGTGATGAATGTGCTTACTCCATAATGAATGGTAGTTTTACCAGAACGAGCGCTCCCATCTCATAACTTGCTTCTGGGCATGCGCGGGTTTAAAACGTTGTTTTAGCCCACACACGATCATTTTTTACAACCCGAAAAACAACATTTTTTAAAACAACGTTAAAAAATGCAGCATGTTCGAATTTTTTTTTTTTGTCGTTTTTCAGAACATGAAAAACTATGTGAAGCCCACACATGATCATTTTAAATTACGTTTTTAAAAAAGTCGTTTTTTTTCATGCCGAAAAACGACCATGTATACGCGGCAGGCATCAGTCTCAGAAAGATTTCAATCAATATAACTCTGCCCTCCGAAAATACAATTCCTGCCTCCTCACTGCCAAGCTGACTTATTTTATCACTCCCATTAACAACTTATCATCCGTCCCCATCAACCCTTCTCTACCTTTAACTCTCTACTTTGTCCTCCACTGCCTCCACCCTTTAACTCATTTACTGCCCAGGGGATCATAAATCACTTCAAAAATAAGATTGATACAATTTATGAGAAGATCTCTGCTGTACAGATTTGTTCCCCATTTAACACTTCATGTCCCAGTTACAATCATTACTTCCCTCATTTAACCCCACCACTATAGAAAAGGTTGCTAAACTTTTTTCTAACGTCCACCTAACCACCTGCCCCCTGGACTCTGTTCCTTCGCAATTGCTACGCTCACCCTCTGGCTCTATACTTTACTCTTCAACTCAATCTCTCCCTCTTTTCTGGCATCCTCCCCAACTCTCTAAAACATGCACTAGTCACCTCCATACTTAAAAAGCCCTCATTGGACCCCACCATTCTTAACAACCTACGCCCCATTTCCTTTCTTTCCTTTTTATCCAAATTGCTTGAAAGTCTAGTCTACAACCGACTGAGCAACCACCTCACTGAGAATTACCCTTTTGAACCCCTTTAAGTTGGAATTTGCCCTCAACACTGAAACTGCTCTTCTAAAACGCAGAAACAATATACTAACAGCTAAAACCAATGGACAATATTTTGTACTCCTACACCTGGACCTCTCTTCTGCCCTCGACACAGTGGGTCACTCCCCCTCCTCAAAAAACTCCATGCCTATGGTCTCCATGACTTATTATTTGCTAGTTATCATCCTACTTATCCAACTGAATCATTAGCTAGGGTTGTCCCAATACCACTTTTTTTAAGACCGAGTACAAGTACTGATACTTTTTTTCAAGTACTCACTGATACCAATCACCGATACTTTTTTTTAAATCTCATGTGACAGTGGCACATGTGTCAGTATTTTTTTATTTTTTACATTTTGTTTTTTTTATTTTTTACAATTTATTTATTTATTTATTATTTTACAATATCAGTGTAAGTGTGTTTTTTTTTTATATAATTTTTTTAATTTTTTTTATATTTATTGAATTTTTTTTTATATCAGCCCTGTTGGGGGGCTATGGTGAGATATCAGGGGTCTTAACAGACCTCTGACATCTCCCCTTTGAAACAAAGAAAGGGAATAGGGACACAGGTTCCCCAGTCCTTTTCTCAGCAGCCTCCACTGCACTGAAAATTAATGGAGAGAAGACAGTGGCTCCTCTTCATTCATTAACTGAGACATCGTAATCACAGGAGGTTACGACGTTTCAGTTATGTGAATGGACAGAGTCAGTAATCACTGACTCTGTCCATTCAGGATACTAATGAGCCGGGTTTGCCAGCTCCTACCTCCGCTCTCCATCCTGACAGATCGAGGGGGGACGGCAGTATGGGGGGAGAAGAAAGGGGGAAAGATGCACGGAGGGGGAGAAGAGAGGGGGACAGATGCACAGAGGGGGAGAAGAGAGGGAGACAGATGCATGGAGGGGGCAGATGCACGGAGGGGGGCAGATGCATGGAGGGGGACACGGAGCAGCATGGAGATGGACACAGGAGAACGGAGGGTGACAGCAGCATGGATAAGGACACAGGAGAACGGAGGGTGACAGCAGCATGGAGGGGGACACGGAGGGTGACAGCAGCATGGAGGGGGACATGGAGGGAGCGGAAGCACAACGGAGGGGGACTGGAGGAGATACAGGGACAGTCAGCGGTGATCGTGTGTGGGAGAGAAGCACCGATCACCGCTGAAAGCCACAGGGGTTGGGGGAAGGAGAGAGAAAGGACCGCCTGTCAGACTTTGAAATCTATACAGGGTGATCATTGCTTGTAACTCTCCCACCACACGGATTACCCTGACTGCTCAGGTATCGGGTGAAGCATCGGAGCAATTGCCAGAGTACAAATACTCGGGCAAATGCTCGGTATCGGTACCGATACCGATACCAATACTAGTATCGGTATCGGGGCAGCCCTACCTTTAGCGTTATTTGCATTTCTTCTTCCTCCTCGCCTCTTTCTTTCTCTGTCGGGGTCCACCAAGGTTCTGTTCTTTTACCTCCTCTCTTCTCGATCTACACCTCCTCTCTCGGTCAGCTGATAGCCTCCCATGGCTTCCAATACCATTTCTACTCTGACCACACCTAAGTTAATCTTTATACCCTTCAGTTCATTCCTTCAGTTTTCTCGCTCATAAATAATTTGCTAACAGACATATCAGCCTGGATGTCCCACCACGTCCTCAAACTCAATCTATTCATAACCAAGCTCATAAAATGTCCTCCCCCACGTGGCTCTTCCCCTGATTTCTCTGTCAAGATCAATGGCACAACTATCAACCTGTCCCCGCATGCCAAGGTTCTAGGTGTAATCCTGGACTCTGAACTATCCTTTCCGCCCCACATCCAATCCATGTCCAAAGCTTCCTGCCTCAACCTACACAACATCTCCAAAATACACCCCTCCCTAACCAATGACATCACTGAGCTTCTAATTCACTCCCTGGTCCTCTCTTGCCTCGACTACTGCAACTCCCTCCTCATTGGAGCTGCTTGTTTTGTTTTAATTGTTCTTTTATTGAAAAGAAATACTTCCTGGAACCCAGTGGACAGTATAGATGACTGAAAAGCCGTGGGAGGAAGGCACCTCTCCCACTGCCTATACCTCCAATACCGGGGGGTGTGTGGAAGCAATTGGGCAGCAGCACAGCCACCCAAATGCTTCCACCTGACAGGCAGGAGTCAGTTTTACACACAATCCTGGTGGCTACAGCGAAGTTGAGGTGGTAATAGCCGTGGCGAAATGGCGGCACCAACACCAATGAGTAAAAGTGAACTCCCCCTTTATCAGCTGTGATATAACATTGGGGCTTTGTGTTAATTCCAATGAATATCTGTTTTATATGTATGTGTGCTCATATGTAACAAACAATTATTATTATATATTCATTGGGTTGTTCATTTTAGCTGTGTGCTTCATATAAAGTCCCACTATCCTGTCTTTCTTTCAACACGCACCAGGGATGGAGGTATATGAATTTACCAGTCATGGCCTCATATAAAGTCCCAACCTCTTCCTTTTTTGTTGTGTATCTATGTAGCTTTGTAAAAAAAGTGATCTAAAAACTGTAATTTTCTATGTCTCCTCCCTTGCCACATTTACCCTATATTAAATAGGGTTACTCTGTACTAGCACAGTAAGTGAAAGCAGTCACTAGGAGGTCATATTTACATTATACACTATCACATTTTATGTTAACAAATTGTATTGTATGTTATTGTGTTTTATGCACATTATGTTTGTTAGTGCAGCAAGGCTTTTCATGATTTTTAGTCACATGATTTCATTATTTATTTATTTATTTTTTGCCCAGGAAAATGTATTACAGACAATAAACATTTGTATACGGAAGAAGCTTTTTTTTTTTGGTGGGGGGGGGGGGGAATTATAAGCTTTTAAACGATGTAAAACAAATCTGCATTCAATAAGGTTGAACGTTAAATAAAGTAAATGGAAAGTATATGAAGGCTGGAGTGTCTAGCTATGAACTGCACTACTAGTGGTAAAATGGTAGGGGGAAACAAGGGAACACACCAACTACAGAAGCACGATATTAAACTGTCTGCTGTGGCAGCACACTGATTAAAGTTTGAATGTTAAATTCCAGTTTGGAGAATACTTCTAAAATTAATGAAGATATTATTATTTTTAAATCCTACAAAGGCAGAAGTTGTACTTTGTGAACACTGTACAAATCATATTTAGGTCCTATACTTTTTTTTTTATAAAATTGATAAATATCATCTTTCTGCAGGTAGTTTCTAATTAATAGTATAACATGAAAATAAATAAATAAATACAATAATTAGCTACATGGAAATGCTTCAATTCCCTCTATGTTTGTGTAATTATATTCACATTACAAATCAATCAGGCCTGACCATTAACGATAGTAATACAACTCATAATCTCTGCTCCAGTCTGTTTAATGAACTGATGAATATGAGCTGTCTTGTTGAGTAAACTGACTCCAAATTTTAATCAGAATCCATCAAAGTTTATGCAAATAAAATTAAATTTTATGAAGGTTTCTAAATTACAATAATAGCTCTTTAATTGTATGTGTGACAAAATTTAGCAGTTCTGAGCCCAAGGCACAGCAATATCAGGCATAATAGAAATTCAAACAAAAAAAATCTCTGAGCTCTTAGATAACTTTCCAAAATATGCGAGCGTACGTTCGTGGATCGTCGTAAATCGCTAATTTGCATACCCGACGCGGAAAACGACGTGAACGCCACCCAGCGGACTCCGAAGTATTGCATCTTAGATCCGAAGGTGTACGAAGACGTACACCTGTCGGATCTAACCCAGAAGCCGTCGTATCTTGTTTTGAGGATTCAAAACAACGATACGACGTGGGAAATTTAAAAGTACGCCTGCACCCATTCAATTAATAATAGTGAAGAAATGTCATCAGCACACCAAGAATTCCTCGAAAGGGTCCAAAGTCTTACTTTCGTGGTCACATAATAAACATAGAGTAAAGCCTTGGAGCCATGCAGGAACCCTTCATCAGGCTAGCACTAAGGGGCCCTGCTTGGCTTTTGGACCCTTTCGAGGAATCCTTGGTGTGCTGATGACATTTCTTCACTTTCATCATCCACCATTTCCAGCCTGTGGTAATTACAGCATTAGATTAATAAGGTCCTGAGGGCCCACTGTAAGAAATATCCTACAAAAAAACATGATGGTCAGGCAACTGGGCAACATTTTTTTTAAGTTTTGTTTTGAAAAAATACACTTATGCCGCATACACACAATCGGAAATTCCAACAAGAAAACCGTGGATTTTTTCTGACGGAATGTTGGCTCAAACTTGTGTTGCATACGCTCGGTCACACAAATATTATCGGAAATTCCGACCTTCAAGAACGCATGACGTACAAGACGTACGACGAGCCGAGATCAATGAAGGCAGTTTGGCTCTTCTGCTCGGTTCGCACCAGAACCTGCAAACGGACCAAAAGTTTGCACCAACTTTAGAACCCCATTAAAGTGCTAATTTTAAAGGCTAATATGCAAGTTATTGTCCTAAAAAGAGTCTGGGGACCCAGGTCCTGCCCCAGGGGACATGTATCAATGCAAAAAAAAAGTTTTAAAAACTGCAGTTTTTTTGGGAGCAGTGATTTTAATGATGCTTAAAGTTAAAAAAAAAGTTAAATATTCCTTTAAATATCGTACCTGCTGGGTGTCTATAGTATGCCTGTAAAGTGGCATGTGTTTCCCGTGTTTAGAACTGTCCCTGCACAAAATGACATTTCTATAAGAAAAAAAAGTAATTTAAAACTGCTTGCGGCTTTATTGTAATGTCTGGTCCTGTGCAAAGGACACAAAATCAAAATACTGCAGGTCCCTGCCTGTATTTGTATGAGAACACCAGCAATTGTACTCAGGTAAGCTTTAGGTGCACACTGTGCAAAAGACACTAAGTATACTAAGTGAAAATACTGCAACAATCACCTGCCTGCCTGAAAGTATATTAGGAAGAGAATACAGGAACGGATCTAGCTAAACTGAATACAGTGTATAAATATATATACAACACCTGGGATGCATATATATCCTCTACACACTGTAACTGAAGCTAACTGACTCACCTGCCTACCTAACTCAAAATAAATTACACTGTCTCTCTCTCTCTGTCTGTATTTTACCACCGCCGTAACACACTACCCAAGGCCTTATATAGTGTGGGGCGTTTACTAAACGAGACATAATTGGCCAAAGCCACCCTGGAAAAATAGAGAACCTGCTCTCAATCTTTTGTTGGTGGAAATTCCGACAGCAAAAGTCCGATGGAGCATACAAAAGCTCACATCTGACTTTTCTTGTCGACATTTTCAAAAGTGTGTACGCAGGCATAACATTTATTTTAAAGCATACAAACACAATATAAAACATAGTTTTTGGTCAAATATAAAAGAAGATGTGTCAAGTAAATAGATACCAAAAATGTAAAGATTCAAAATTGCGTGCACCCAACAAATGGTGACAAACTATGCTTCCTAGGGTTTTTCAAAGGCGTCAATTAAATAGCCTTTACATGTTATTATTGTAGAGTTAATCATGAATAATGGCCCTAGAATTCTTGCTCTCACTCTGATGTTCAAAGCAATACCTCACATGTGTGGTACAATCACTATTTACATACGCATGTGGACCTATGTATGCTTGCATTTAACACGGTTGTTTTACCGTTCTGACTGGACACCATATGAAGTCATTTTGAACAGGCTGCTCTTGAGCCCCCGGTGGCATGTGTAGCAGGGTGATCCTTGGTGCACTGTGTCTCTTGGACAAAGCGCATCACGATCAAGGTAAAGAGCATATGACATAGGATGTCCAGCTGTGTCCAATCACAGTGTAAATAGGAAATGTTGGTTCGAAATTCTGATTAGAATTGGCATTCCTTTCCTCGTGAGGAGAGCTGATAAGCCGAATTTCTCAATGGGGACATCTGCACTGATAAGTGCCCTGATTATCAGTGCTGCCCTATAAACACTGCCCTGCTCTATCTGTCTTTAAAAAATAAATAAGAGGGGCACATGCGTGGACAGCTCCGGAATGGCCGCTTAAGCCAGGAGCTCCGTGCTGCTTCAGGCTTCCGATGCACATATCGGGGGAATCGGGACACCGGGGGCCACCATAGCTACCCCATAGAGCGGCGGAACATCCAGGGCACACGTCCATGTCGGCGGGGCTGACGAGGAGGAATCTGGGACCTCAGTTCACGGCGGCAAGTGAGGCGGACGTTTCCAAGATGGCGGGCATCCCTCAAGTACATATTGCAGGCACGGAGGACTCCCCTGACATCCGGCCATCTTATGCTTCTGTGGCCCGCTCTCACGCACCTGGGACATCAGTGTGTCCCCTATTGAGCATGGCTCACTCCCCAGCCTCCACCGAGTCACTAAACAAGAAAAAATGTGATACTGCGCTAAACTAACTAAATAAACAACAAATGTAAATATATGTAAATAAATAAGCTGCAACAAAAATTGTGATATACACACAATATAAGATCAAAAACAAAACAAATAAGTTGCGCTAACCATAAGTGAGTATAAATTATCAATTTGATTGATATAATTATAAATAGTGTCCATAAGTATACAAAAAATCATGAATGAAAAAAGTATATAATAAAAAGTTCAATTTTTGAGTGAATAGATTGTTGAATGAAGTTGTGCCCGTGACTAAACAAACAAAAATCCTCCACCGGTGCAGTAGATGAATAAATGTCTATGCGCTTACCAGAAGGACAAGCAAACAAGGCTTGCAGCTGAAATCCCCCAGCAAGGGTCTTTAATGGAAGTCCGGATGGTATTCCTCCAATGTAGGTGGATAGATCCGAGATCCAAGGAGCATGAAAGTAAATATATAGGCAACAAATGGTGATGTACCGTAGATAAAACGAACATAGGCACACCAAGGGAAAGCCTCCACCAAAAAGAATCACCAAATAAGGGGGACTCTTACCAGATATAAGTTATTAGAGAGCTTGTGGCCAAACCCAGCCAGGGCCTTTAGGGGTTAACTCCAAAAAGCATCAACCAAAGCAAACGACTCTCTCACACAGCATAGCCGAGTAAATCACCATAAAAAAGATAAATTCCACATAGTGATGTACCGTAGGTAAAAAGATTTAATAAGGTAAATTGCACTTACATAGGAACAGATAAAATCAGCATATAAAATTTCGAGCCGGCCGGCTACTACGAACGCCCGTCCTTCGGGACCTAGACACAGCACGTCAAAGCGTCTCCTCCTCCCGACGTACGTTTCGTCAGTATGTGACGTCGTCTGGGGAACGGGCGACGCAATGACGTGTCGCGCTTATATACACAATATAAAAACCAAGCCTCGATATGGGTACAGTCCCGGCTAACACGCGGCAGGAAACAGCCAATCGCGGAAGCCGCAACACATAACAAGACGAATACTGCATAGACGCCGCAGAATGATCGTTACAGCATCGAGGCAGTATTTGAAATCATACCAAAAATTGACATAATAATAAGAATAGCAATAACATGATAATAGAATGATGATAACATGATAATAAAATCTATATATATCAGGGCTATGTACACTCTCGAGTCGAGCCAACCACTATGGCCCAAGACAGAGTGCCAATTACCACGCATAGAAGAATGGGGCCCAAAAATTCTTATTATAAAATATTATAATATAACGACAGATATATAAAATGGAGATCAACCCCAGTATATATAGGTTGATGAAACAGCCAACAGGCTGGGTATAATAAAGCCCTAGTTATACAGTACGGGAACTCCCTTAAAGGGCCAAAACATAAAATTAAATAAGAAATACAAATGAATAAGAATGAATAAAATTGAGATAAAAGTATATTTGAATATAATATAATGCCCAAAAGGGGGAGGTCCTTAAATGACACTACTATCACATATATCCTAGTTATTAGCAGACATCCCCCTCCAAACCCACATATAACCATAAGGGGAATAGGGGGGAATCAAGGCGTATATGCTCGAGATTATGTGTAAAATAGTGGGGCTCGCCCCATTAGGGGTCCACAAAAAGTACAGCCTATGAAGGGCTCGACTCGAGTTGTCATATAACAAATACAGCCTATGAAGGGCTCGACTCAAATTGTCATATAATAAAATCAAATGACTTAATATAAAATAAATAATTTAAAAATTAGTTAAGCGTTATTAATAAATGCATTGACATCTACCTCCACATTTAATCCATGGGGAGTATAGCATTTGACCTTATGGATCCATCCCATTTCAAGTCTAGAAATACTTCTAACCAAAGATCCCCCTCGCCAGTGTGGGGTATACTTGTCAATCCCCAGAAAGACTGTTTTGGAGGGGTCTTTGTTGTGTGATAATAAATAGTGTTTAGACACTGAATGGTTGGTAAATCCATTTAGGATATTCGTAATGTGCTCATTAAGCCTAACTGAAAGAGGTCTTTTCGTTCTGCCAATATATTGTAACCCACATGGGCATTGGAGCAAGTACACTACCCCTACAGTGGAACAGGTTGCACCCCAAAAAGGTGACACCCAGCTTGACGATTGGTTTAAATATTTCAATGATGCTGGGGTCAAGTTTCTCTGTTTTTTGATCGCTAGAAAGCGTGTTAAACTCACCAGACTAGATGAGGAGATCAAAGCCATCGCAGAGAAACTTGTCCCCCTACGAGAATCAGTTGAATACAAGGACAAATCAGAGTCTCTTTCTAAATTTCTGGAGAAAGAAGATAGAGACCAGAAAAATAAGAAAAAGAAAAAGTACAACAGAGATCTCTCAGATTATCATATTGGGGAGGTTTTCTCCTGGCAAAAGAAAATTTTGGAGGAAAACAGGATTAGGAGTGGGGAAGCAGAGATGGAAACGAACCAATCACAGGCATCCACTTCAGCCACCAATCTTGTTAATACCCAACCTTTGACAAAAGGTCGTCCTGCCTTTCAGGGTGCTAGGAGAAGGGGTTCGCATTCATCACCCTTTAGAGCACCCAATCAGGGTAGGGGAGGTTCTTCACAATCACAATCACAACCTCTTCCACCTAGAAACTCCAAACCATCACATGGCTCAGGTAGAGGTGGTAACCGGGGAAATTTTTATCCCAATCAGGGGCGCCCACCCGTAACTTACCCTCAGGGTTATCCACAATATACTAGTGGCCCACCACCCCCCCCCCCTTCTTTCCTCCCTCTCAGGGTTTTCCTTACTTTCAACCCCCTAACTATGCCCATCATGTTGGTTTAAATCAATATAATCCACCTAGCACCCAGGATAAGGACTTCTATCAGGTAGATACACAAAATCGCTTCTACCCACTTCGTGATAAAGAGGGACCTAGTGATTATTTTGGCAGGAACAATAGCAATCACCCTCTACAAGGAAGCTTATCTGAGGTTGTTAATATTGCCTATCCTCTGAATAGTGCGGGCCCCTCTGGCCCTACGCCCCAACAGTGGGGTTTTCACAGGCCCAGCCAGGGCGTGAAACGTGCGGGCGACCCAGGAGAGGAGTCAGAGGAGGGCAAAGGGTACGAGTCAAAAAGGCAAAAGTTTTAGCAGGATCAGGTATCTACAACTTGAGTACTGTTGTTTTGAATCAATCTGAAAAGCTTATCCTGGATAAAGGCCTTAAATATGCCTTACCCCGGAAATTGAATAAATTTGAAACCTACATTGATATTCATAAGTTTATACGCAAAGTGCATATCAAAAGGTATATGATTTCCAATCCTATTCCCAATAATCAAGCCCAATTGGGAGGTTTTGTGCATACTAGTCTATCTAATACATCCCTATACAATCCTTCAACCACTATGGCTCCTGCTATTAAGGTTTTTAGGGATGCTCTTTTGAAAGATCTAGAATTGCTCCCAGTCAAAAATAGTAGAGTCGACCAGGACCTTTTGGTTGGTCTAAACTCTTTGTGTGATAATAAAGATATTGTCATTAGGCCTGCCGACAAGGGTGGGGGTATTGTTGTCCTTAATCGTTCAGATTACTTACTCGAAATGAATAGAATTTTGGAGGATCGCGATACTTATACCCCCTTGAAATCCGACCCTAAGAACAATTATTTGGAACAACTTGATCGTATTGTAAAGTATGGCTATAGGGAAGGTATCATCACCAAAAAGGAGAGGGCCTATTTGGTCCCTTTGGCCCCTAGAACGCCAATAATATATTATCTCCCCAAGATTCATAAAAGTCAAACCTGCCCCCCGGGACGCCCCATAGTGAGTGGGATTGATTCCCTCACTTCCCGGGTGGGCAGGTATATAGACTTTTTCCTCCAACCGTTGGTGGCAGCGATGCCCTCACTCCTTAAAGATTCACGGCATACCATCAATATTCTGTCCAGCCTTAAACCATCTCCCAATGTATGGCTCGTCACTGCGGACGTTACATCATTATATACCATAATTCCGCATGACCTAGGATTATTTGCTGTGGAGTATTACCTGAGGCGAGATTCGGGCTTGTTTGACGAACAAATCTGTTTCATTTTGGATTTGCTCCATTTTGCAGCCTCTCGCAATTATTTTTGGTTCCAGAACCAGTTCTACCGTCAAGATAGAGGTGTGGCGATGGGGGCTAAATATGCCCCCAGCTTGGCCAACCTCTTTATGGCCCTATGGGAGGAGGATGTCGTCTATGTTAGCCAGACACCACAGCTCAAGCTGTGGAAGAGGTACATTGACGACATCCTCCTCCTGTGGGAGGGATCTCTTGAAGATCTACAAGCCTATATGGAGCTATTAAATAACAACTCTAGGGGCATCCATTTAGACTTTGAGGCAAGCCAATCCAGTATTAGCTTTTTAGATTTGGAGATTTCTATTATGGGCGACAAATTTGTTACATCTACTCATTTCAAGAAAACGGACCGTAACTCATACATTCCAGTCGACAGTTGTCATCACAAGTCCTGGTTACAGTCCGTGCCCAAGAGCCAATATCTGAGAATCAGGCGGAACTGTACTGATCAGCAGGAGTTCCTTCAACAGAGTGGTCTCCTGACTGAAAGGTTTTTAGAAAAGGGATACTCATTGGGCCCTCTTATGGCCACTTTGGATGAGGTAAAGACTATTGATAGAGAAACTCTTCTTATCACAAAACCCCCCAAAGAAAAGAACTTATCCTTGGTTCCATTTCTGACTACTTTTTCGACTCAACATCATAGTGTCAAGAAACTAGTCAGAAAACACTGGCATATTTTACAAAATGATCCCATACTTGGTCCTGTTCTACCCTCTGCACCACAAGTTATTTTCAGAGGTGTTTCAGCTTTGAGACACAGACTGGCCCCTAATGTCATAGAACCACCTCCTTCGAGGATGACATTTTTGGATTCCTTTACAGGGTTTTATCAATGTAGGAATTGTCGGGTGTGCTCCCTTAATGGGTGCACACATAGACAAACTCACGTTTTTTCTTCCACATCTACCTCAGAGGAACATAAGATCAAACCATTCATAACCTGTTCCACTGTAGGGGTAGTGTACTTGCTCCAATGCCCATGTGGGTTACAATATATTGGCAGAACGAAAAGACCTCTTTCAGTTAGGCTTAATGAGCACATTACGAATATCCTAAATGGATTTACCAACCATTCAGTGTCTAAACACTATTTATTATCACACAACAAAGACCCCTCCAAAACAGTCTTTCTGGGGATTGACAAGTATACCCCACACTGGCGAGGGGGATCTTTGGTTAGAAGTATTTCTAGACTTGAAATGGGATGGATCCATAAGGTCAAATGCTATACTCCCCATGGATTAAATGTGGAGGTAGATGTCAATGCATTTATTAATAACGCTTAACTAATTTTTAAATTATTTATTTTATATTAAGTCATTTGATTTTATTATATGACAATTTGAGTCGAGCCCTTCATAGGCTGTATTTGTTATATGACAACTCGAGTCGAGCCCTTCATAGGCTGTACTTTTTGTGGACCCCTAATGGGGCGAGCCCCACTATTTTACACATAATCTCGAGCATATACGCCTTGATTCCCCCCTATTCCCCTTATGGTTATATGTGGGTTTGGAGGGGGATGTCTGCTAATAACTAGGATATATGTGATAGTAGTGTCATTTAAGGACCTCCCCCTTTTGGGCATTATATTATATTCAAATATACTTTTATCTCAATTTTATTCATTCTTATTCATTTTTATTTCTTATTTAATTTTATGTTTTGGCCCTTTAAGGGAGTTCCCGTACTGTATAACTAGGGCTTTATTATACCCAGCCTGTTGGCTGTTTCATCAACCTATATATACTGGGGTTGATCTCCATTTTATATATCTGTCGTTATATTATAATATTTTATAATAAGAATTTTTGGGCCCTATTCTTCTATGCGTGGTAATTGGCACTCTGTCTTGGGCCATAGTGGTTGGCTCGACTCGAGAGTGTACATAGCCCTGATATATATAGATTTTATTATCATGTTATCATCATTCTATTATCATGTTATTGCTATTCTTATTATTATGTCAATTTTTGGTACGATTTCAAATACTGCCTCGATGCTGTAACGATCATTCTGCGGCGTCTATGCAGTATTCGTCTTGTTATGTGTTGCGGCTTCCGCGATTGGCTGTTTCCTGCCGCGTGTTAGCCGGGACTGTACCCATATCGAGGCTTGGTTTTTATATTGTGTATATAAGCGCGACACGTCATTGCGTCGCCCGTTCCCCAGACGACGTCACATACTGACGAAACGTACGTCGGGAGGAGGAGACGCTTTGACGTGCTGCGTCTAGGTCCCGAAGGACGGGCGTTCGTAGTAACCGGCCGGCTCGAAATTTTATATGCTGATTTTATCTGTTCCTATGTAAGTGCAATTTACCTTATTAAATCTTTTTTTTTTTATCTTAATTTTTCTTTATTGTTTTCCAAAGAATAGACATATCTACAGATTTATATGTTTACATGACTATAGTTTACATTGTCTGGTACAGTTACATTATATTTCTACATATAGCCAAGCAAATATTATTTGAATTTCTTAATTTACCCCATCCCCACCCTCTCTTCTCCCCCCTCCCACCCTCCCTATTAATATTATGAATTTGTTATAAAAAAATAGAGGCAGATATCTTGGTCTAGATTGTCTTTTGATTGGTTGACATGGGATAAAATAAAAGGGTAAAAGAGAAAAAAAAAAAAAAAAAATAGACTGAGAAAGAGAGCGAAAAGAGAGAGAAGGAACACAAGAAGGGAGAAAAGGTCTAATCTCGAAGACCTGGAAAGGGAATCCAGCATATCCAGAATTGGATAGAGCGCTATTGGATTAATTTATCCTTGTCGTTCGGCTTTATCATCTACTTGGATAAGGGGAGGGTTTGTGGTCCCCCTATAGAGACTATCTCTCCACGGGTATTCCCATTTCTGTCAGCCAGGGCTCCCACACTCTTCTAAACCTGTTGTAGTTTCCTTGCTTAATAAAGGCCACCCTCTCGCACCAAATCAGAGCATTGATGGTTTCAACCCAGTTCTCGACTGTTGGAGGAACATGCGCTTGCCATCTCTGTGCTATTAGCTTTCGAGCTTGGAAAAGGCACCTAAGCACGCTTTCCAATGCTCCTGCCGGGATTCTATGGTCTTCCGTGTCTCCTAGGAGGCAAGTTCTGGCCTCCGGCTCTAAAGAGGTCTTAAAGATTTTATTAATCCTATTTATCACTTCTATCCAATATCTAAAAAGCTTGGGGCATCTCCAGAACACGTGGATAAAATCCCCTGTTGCTTTGCATCTGGGGCATTCATCATTTGCATTCCAGCCTAGTACAAACATTTTTTTAGGGGTGTGATAGACCCTATGCAGTAGGAATAAATGGGACAATCTCTGTGCAGGGGCAATTGACACCAATGTTCCTCTCTGTAAGATTTGGCTCCACTGCTCAGAGGTTAGCAATCCAATGTCTCTTTCCCACCTTTCTCGGCTTTTAGAGACCCCGGTTTGACTTATGGCTTTAGCCCCCAATTTCCCGTACAGTACAGAGATTTGACCTTTTGTCATGTTAGTCTGAATCATTTTAAGGAGCGCAGGGGTATGGGTCCTAACCATCGGATGGATCTTAAACCGGGTTTGGAGGGCGTGCCTGACTTGTAAATAATTAAAGAATGTTTTGTTTGGTATGTTGAATTCACCCCTCAATTTCGAAAACGTTTTAATTAAGTTTCCCTCATACAAGTGTAATACCCGTGTTATCCCCTGATTCTCGCAGATCTTAGGGATTTCGATATCTTTGAGTTCTGTCAAATTTTCATTGTGCCCAAGGGGGGCATACTCAGTTACACCAGTATATCCCAGCAAAGCTTTAGTAGTTTGCCACACCTTGTTGATTAGCTTTACAGTTGGGCACTGATGATGGAATGAGTTTGCCTCCAGGGCTTCTATTAGGATTTTATGTGGGGACCTTAATAGGATTAATCTAAAGTCGTTATTACCCGGATTTTGAATACCACAACCCACCATGTGTTGCAACTGAGATGCCAAAAAATATGTTCTAGGGTGTGGGACCGCCATCCCCCCCTCCTTCACCGGGAGCTGCATAGTCTGCAATCTAATTCTGGCCTGGCCTCCCTTCCACATTAACTCCCTGAATAATGTTTCCATTCGTTTGAACCATATTTGGTTCACCCAAATTGGAGAGTTGTGGAGAACGTACAGTATCTGGGGTAGCCAGATCATTTTTATCAGGTTGCATCTCCCAGCTACAGAGAGGGGGAAGCGGCCCCAGACATCCTTCTTTAATCTCAGTCTCAACAATAGTGGAGCTATATTATTGGTGGTGTACTCCTTAACTTCACTAGTGATCCAAACCCCCAAATATTTCAATTTTGTTGATATTTTCAGCTGGGGCATTTCGGCAATTGTCTGATCCCCCAACGGATCTAATGGGAGTAGGGCCGACTTATCCCAATTAACACTTAGCCCCGAGAATCTTCCAAACTCCTTAACCATTTGGACCACTGTAATCAGCGAACTATCCACATTTCCTATAAAAAACAGGACGTCGTCCGCAAAAAGCGATATCTTGTCCTCCTCTATACCTCTTCTAAACCCTTGTATGTCTTTATTTAATCTGGTTTTGATAGCAAGAGGTTCCATAGCAAGTGCGAACAGAAGCGGTGAAAGGGGACAGCCCTGTCTCGTCCCTCTCTCGAGCTCAAATATATCTGAGACTTCACCGTTAATTTTAATTTTTGCTCGTGGTTCGCTGTATAGGAGTTTGACCCACTTAATAAATGTTGGGCCAAATCCAAAGCTTTCTAATACCTTCCATAGGTATGGCCACTCGATGCTATCAAAAGCTTTAGCGGCGTCTAAAGCCAACAGAGCTCTAGGGCCCTCATTGTCAATGGGAATCTGTATATTTAAGAAGGCTCTTCTGATGTTTTTGCTAGTTGACCTGTTTGGGATAAATCCTGATTGATCAGAGTGGATAAGGCTCTCAATACACCCTTTTAAGCGATCTGCCAGTACTTTGGCAAGGATTTTTGCATCTGTACAGAGCAATGATATTGGGCGGTAGGAAATCGGGTCTAGTTTATCCTTTCCCTCTTTATGGATTACAACAATCGTTGCCTCCATCATAGAGGAGGGAAGCTGCCCCTCTAAAAAAGCACTTTTCAATGTCTGAAGCAATTCTGGTAGCAAAGCTTCACCAAAGCGCCTATAGATCTCTATTGGGAGCCCGTCCGGGCCGGGTGATTTGTGGCTGGACATCCCCGCTACTGCCAACTGTAGTTCTTCCAATGTAACTGGAGAATCCAACTTTTCCCTATCTTTATCTGACAGTGTTGGAGCTGGAATTCCCTGGAAGAAGGTTTCCATTCCTTTGTTTCCTCCCCTTGATTTATAGAGAGATTTATAAAAGCCATGGAATATTTGTCTTATCTCACTACCATCTGTAGAAATATCACCTGTTAAGGACCTAATTGCCAAAATATTTGAGGAGGGGGAGTTGGCCCGAGTCAGCAAGGACAAGACTCGCCCCACTTTCTCCCCCTCCCCAAATTGGGTTTGTCTTTGAAATATTCGATGGTTCTCTGCCTTTCTCATAGTAGCCATTTTATAGACCTTCTGTTTGTCGAGCCACTCTCTTTGCCTGCTTGGGGACGGGGTCTCAATATATCTTTGTTCAGCTAGCATCACTTCACTTCTAAGATCCTCCTCCCATGTCCTAGACTCTCTCTGTACTCTTGCCACTCTCTGGATCAGCAAACCCCTCAAGTAAGCCTTCAGCGAATCCCAGACCACTCCAGGCTTTGCCGAGCCTGTGTTTATTTCGACATATTCTTTCAAGCTATTTAACAGCTCCTGTGAGTCTCCCAACAGCTCAAGCCAGTATGGACTAATTTTCCACTCTCTTAGAGAGGTGTTCTTACTCCTCCTAATCACTAAGTCCAATGGTGAGTGGTCTGAGATTCCCCTTGGCCCATATTCTATCTTCTCAACCATGCCCAGAGCCAACTCGTTTCCCAAGGCCATGTCGATTCTGGACAAAGTAGCATGGGAGCTAGATAGACAAGAATACTGTCGGATACAAGGATGTCGAGTACGCCAAATGTCCTTTAATCCCATCTCATCCAGAAAATGGGCCAGTCGGCTCCCTTGTTCCATATTTGGATCGTATGTCGAGGGGAATCTATCATAGGCTCTGTCTAGCACTTCATTATAGTCACCCACTGCTATTAAGGGAATGTCAGTTTTGTCCAACATAAATTCCACTAATTTCTGTAAGACATCAAACTTAAATGGGGGGGGGATATAAATATTGGCTATAATATACTGTTTATTTTCAATAGAGCAGGCCAGGAATACATACCGCCCCTGCTCATCTATCGAACTTCTCTCACATGTAAATGGCACACCTTTCCCCACCATTATGCTCACTCCTCTCGAATATGAGGAGTGTACAGAATGGTAGCGAAACGGGAATTTTCGTAGACCCAGCTGGGTCATCGTGTCCTTGGTCAGGTGTGTCTCCTGTAAGCAGAGTATCCCTGGCCCTCTTCCCTCCATTGAAGCCAGCACCAGTGCTTTCTTAGTGGGGTCCCCTAGCCCTCGTACGTTCCAAGATTTAATCCTCAAAGCCATGGACCAAATAAAGTAGCAATGACATAAAATAGGATAACATAGCATAGAGCAACCAATTTTTTCTCATCCCCTTCTCTCTCCCCTTCCCCATCTCTCTGCCACTTATCAAAACCAAGACCTCTCCTCTCCTCTATGATGACCAAGATACCTCTTTCCCCCAAAGTTCCCTCCCACTTTTCCACTCCCCCCTCCCAACCTCCCCCCTCCCCAATCCCCCCTCCCCCCTGCCCACCTGGGCTTCCCCATAGGGCTTCACCTGTGACCTCACCACCCTCACCTAACCGCGACCATCCTCCCATTCTCACACTTATTCACCTCTCTCCCTCAGCAGAGGAGCGAGAGCCTCTCATCTCCCCCCCCATCCCCCAGTCAAATTCAAATTCCGAGCCTCCATCTCTCAGGGCCAAAAAAGAGAATATCTGCCTTCCCCCCCCTCCCCCCAAAAAAAAGGAGAAAAAAAAAAAAAAAAGGGGGGGGAAATAAAGAAAGGAGGAAGGAGAAGAGGGACACCACAGTTGTTCCAATTAGTCCAATTTACCCAACCTACATAATTGGAATCATTAGCGTAATAAAAGTGAACATAGTACACCCCCACCCCCCAGTTAGTTGGGTAAACCAATTATCCGTGTATGTGGTGGCTCAGGCAGACTGGAACCTCTAATAATATATGAATAAGCATAATACAACTAAAAAAATGTCAATAAAGTGTCAATCAATTCAAAGCAACACCCTCTATACCCCAAATACCCCCCATCCCTTTATAGAAAATGAAGGGTCCCCCTCCTTCTCCCCTCCCCCACCACCTACCCCCTCTCCCTCTCCCTAAAGCAAGAAGAGAAAACCTCAAAGTGGAATATTTAGTGTCATTAATCTTATAGTGCAAGTTTCCTTGTATACCCAATCGAACTATATATAAAAAAAAAAAAAAAATTTCAGCTAATTGTCTGTAAATATACAGACTTAAAGACTTAAACAGTTTAGGATCATTAGCAATTTGCGTATGAACGTATGAACGTTGTGTGACTATATAAGTAACAGTGAGTGACAATAAGTACGTATCACACCCTCCCTAAAAAAAAAAAAAAAAAAAAAAAATTCTCTTCCTCTTATTACCCCCCCCCCCAAAAGAAAAGGATTTCAATATAATATATATTTTCATTGCCTTCAAAAACCTCCCCCCCCCCCCTCCACTTCTAAAAAAAAAAAAAAAAAACCCAAACCCCCCCCGAATAGTGAGTCATTATAGTGTTATTATTCTGTAATGTTATTCTCCTTGTGTAATCGATCAAATTGTGAAAAAAAAGACAAAAAAAAAAAAAAGGGGGGAAATAAAAAACAACAAAAAAAAAAAAAAAGGAAACACCCCCCCCCCACAAAATAGTGAGTCTTTATAGTGTTGTTCATCTTATAGTGTTTTTTTTTTTTTTCCCTTGTGCAGGCAATCAAGTTGTGAGAGAGAGAAAAAAAAAAAAGGGGGAAATTATTTTGGTAGCATAGCTACTACCTTAAAAAAAAAAAAAAGGAAAATGTCCCTTCAAAAAAAAAGGGGAAGACATATAGTTATGTTGTATTGATGTCTAGAGATCCTTGCTGTTTGCCTCCAGCCATTGTACCACCTCTGCCGGTGAGTTGAAAAAAAAGGTTCGGCCCAAGGCTGTAACCCGTAAACGGGCCGGATACTGTAAGGCGTAGACCACCTTATGTTGCTGTAGGGTGCGCTTTATTTGCGTAAATTCCGCTCTGCGTTTTTGTAGGTCTGGAGAGAAGTCGGGGTAAAATGAAATTCTTACTCCGTTGTACATAATATCTCCCCTTTCCCTGGCTTTTTGTAGAAGAGTGACTTTATCGCCATAGTAGAAGAGCTTAAAAAGTAGTGATCTAGGGCGCCCTCCTTCCTGCGGGGGTTTGAAAGGAACTCGATGGGCCCTCTCAATGGAAAAAAAGGGCGAGAAAGTGTCAGGGCCAAAGATTTCCCTGAGCCAGCCCTCTATGAAGAATATAGTGTTGGGCCCCTCACTCCGTTCCGGAAGACCAATCACTCGAACGTTATTTCTTCGAAGTCTGTTCTCGATTTCATCTAGTTTGGCTGCTTGTTGGTTTGTTTTCTCCTGTAGTTCCCCGAGTTCCTTCTCAAACGGATATAGGGTGTCCTCTACCGTACTAACTCGTTCTTCCAGGGTAGTGACTCGTTCGACAGTCTTGCGCATGTCTTGATGAATTGAAGCAAGATCGTCCCTCAGGCTCTTTAGCTGGTTGTCTAAGCCTACCATGAATTCCTTACAATCATTGACAGCCCGCAGAACATCCTTCAATGTGGGCTCATCTACTGGTTCAGGACTGGGTAGGGTGGTAAGATCTGATATCGCAGGCGCAGCCAATGCAGTTCCGTGTACCTCCCCCCCAGGTCCTTTAGCAGTCTGGGCCTTAGTCGCAGTTGAGTTTGTGGGGTTAGTTGATTTAAGGACCCCCGACCCCTGGCTTTTCCTAACAGCCGATGATCCTACAGGACCCTTGGTGTGTGTAGCTGATGGCGATAGGCCTCCTTTTATAGGCGATTGGGATACAGGCTGAGAGGGGTGAAAAAAGCGCTCCAGCTTAGCTGCTGCAGCCTGGCTACCCTTTTCCTTTCCCTTAGCGGACCGTGTGGTAGGGGCTCCCTCTGAGTGTTGCTGATCCTCAGGCCCACGTTTATTGGTCATGGTGAACATGGGGACAAAAAAAAACACAAAGCAAAACGTCTCACCAGTAATGGAGAGAAAAAAAAAAAAAAAGGGGGGGGGGGTAAATCTCCTAGCAGCACCTCAGTCCTGTCAGTACTGTCAGGGACCCCCCTATCCTAACAGTCTATGATAGTCTATATGGGAGCGCAATCCCCCTTTGGGGTAAAGTAGCCTGCAGGTTATGGAAGTTATAGTTCTTGTGATGTAGCATATGCCCCATATACACTAACCATTACTCTATGCAAATAGCAAAATCAGTTGATTTTTATAGATTCTCATAGAATATTTAAGTCCGCTCCTCCCTTTTCTCTCCCCCCTCCTTGAAAGGTAACCAGATCCACTATCCTCGTTCCTCTACAGATACCAGTCTATTGGAAATAGGAAGAGGTAGCACAGGGATTCAACAAAGTCTTAATACCAGGGAATAGAGCAGCCACCAGGGAGCCTTAAATGGCTATACCTGCATATTGGAGCAGTCTCCTTACCGGTACCTCCGTAAACAGTGTCCCGGTCCTCTGTGGTCTCCTCTATCCCCTCCGGTTGTACCACTGATGGGGCCCGTCGCCTCCCTCCGGCTCTCCAGTCCGTCTCTCCAGCTCCGACCAGCGTGTCAGCAAAAACCCCCCTCGCGAGATCTCGTAGTCTCGCGATATCTCGGGAGCGGCGTCGGGGAAACTCCAGTCCCACACTTCTCTCCTGCACAGTGCGATACAGCTCCGACCGAGCAGACCCACGGGCGCACAGCCAGGAAGCAGCCAGGGGACCCGCTCGCTGCCCGGCACCCAGCAGCCACAATATTCCTCCTTCAACTCCGGTCAGTCAAAGACAGTCCAAGGCGGGAGGTAGAAGGCAGTTTTTTAAGATGGTGACCTCCAGAGACAAAGGTCCATTATTAGATGCAGTGGTTCTCACACAGGAACGGGGAGGTGCGGAGGCTCTCACACTCTCATACTTCCACCACTCTCGCTCTCACTCCCTCATGCATCCGGTCACGCCCCCCGATGAATAAAATTTGTTATTAAATCTTTTTACCTACGGTACATCACTATGTGGAATTTATCTTTTTTATGGTGATTTACTCGGCTATGCTGTGTGAGAGAGTCGTTTGCTTTGGTTGATGCTTTTTGGAGTTAACCCCTAAAGGCCCTGGCTGGGTTTGGCCACAAGCTCTCTAATAACTTATATCTGGTAAGAGTCCCCCTTATTTGGTGATTCTTTTTGGTGGAGGCTTTCCCTTGGTGTGCCTATGTTCGTTTTATCTACGGTACATCACCATTTGTTGCCTATATATTTACTTTCATGCTCCTTGGATCTCGGATCTATCCACCTACATTGGAGGAATACCATCCGGACTTCCATTAAAGACCCTTGCTGGGGGATTTCAGCTGCAAGCCTTGTTTGCTTGCCCTTCTGGTAAGCGCATAGACATTTATTCATCTACTGCACCGGTGGAGGATTTTTGTTTGTTTAGTCACGGGCACAACTTCATTCAACAATCTATTCACTCAAAAATTGAACTTTTTATTATATACTTTTTTCATTCATGATTTTTTGTATACTTATGGACACTATTTATAATTATATCCACCGAGTCACTACTGGAGCAGACCATGGAGGATATGCTGAACTCCCCCTTGGGGCCTACCTCCCCACAGGCAGCAGTCAGGCCTGTCATGGCGGACGTTCCCTCACACTCACAGCCACCAACCCCAGATCTCTTTTCTCAGCTATCATTATTGCTGGATAGAGGGTTAGCACAGACTGCTGCTAAGATTACTGGAGAATTGAGGGGTGATTTTCAGATGCTAGGATCCAGGATGAAGGCCATAGAGAGCAAGCTTGATCAGACGATCGCCACAACCAGGCAAAATTCTAATCGCATACAGGTCTTGCAGGACCAATTGGATACAGCCTTATCACGGATCAATGATCTTGAGAACAGATCCAGGAGGGAGAACTTCATGTCCGTGTGGTTAGTACGCTTAACCAGCGGACCGAAATCTCCCGCATGCGCCGAATGGATTCGACGCATGCGTGGAAGCATTTTACTTCCTGGCTTGCGGACGTGGTGACGTCAACGTCACCGCCATGTCACCACGCTGTCTGTCCGCGGGGATTTTGGTTTGATGGTGTGTACAACCATCAGACCAAAATCTCCTAGCAGACATGTCCGATGAAAACGGTCCGCGGACCGTTTTCATCGAACATGTTCGAGCGTGTGTACAGGGCCTTAAAGTCTATGGGAGAAATCTAAAGTGCTAATTTTAAAGGCTAATATGCAAGTTATTGTCCTAAAAAGTGTTTGGGGACCTGGGTCCTGCCCCAGGGGACATGTATCAATGCAAAAAAAAAGTTTTAAAAACTAACGTTTTTTCGGGAGCAGTGAATTTAATAATGCTAAAAGTAAAACAATAAAAGTGAAATATTCCTTTAAATTTCGTACCTAGGGGGGGTGTAAAGTTAGCATGTGAAATATCGCATGTTTCCCATACTTATGCCGCGTACACACTATCACTTTATGTGATGAAAAAAATAGACATTTTTTGTGAAGTAAAAAACAACGTTTTTGAAACTTCAATTTTCAAAAACGATGTTGCCTACACACCATAGTTTTTTCACAATGCTCTAGCAAAGCGAGGTTACGTTCAGCACTTTTTTCCATTGAAGCTCGCTTCATAACTAGCTTCTGGGCATGCGCGGGTTTAAAAACGTCGTTTTAAACGTCGTTTTTGCTACACACGGTCATTTAAATTGACGTTTTTAAAAACGTAGTTTTTTTTCATCACATAAAGTGATGGTGTGTACGCGGCATTAGAACTGTCCCTGCACAAAGTGTCATTTCTGAAAGAAAAAAATACATTTAAAACTGACTTGCGGCTATAATGAATTGTCGGCTCTGGCAATTCAGAGCGAATTCATTCATAAAAAAAATTAAAAATAGCGTGGGGGTCCCCCCAAATTCAATTACCAGGCCCTTCAGGTCTGGAATGGATATTAAGGGGAACCCCGCCGTCAATTTAATAAAAAAGACGTGGGGTTCCCCTCAAATATCCATTCCAGACCCTTCAGGTCTGGTGTGAATTTTAAGGGGATGGCGTGGAGTTCCCCCAAATGGCGTGGAGTTCCCCCAAAAATCCACACCAGACCCCTTATCCGAGCACGTTAATCTGGCCAGCCGCAGAAAAGAGTGGGGGACAGAGTGCGGCCCCCTCTCCTGAACCGAACCAGGCCACATGCCCTCAACATGGGGAGGATGTCCCCATGTTGATGGGGACAAGGGCCTCATCCCCACAACCCTTGCCCAAGATGGAGAACGTCTGCTCCTGGACCTGCGCCTCATTTCCCATGAAGCTGCGATGAACCTCTCCAACTCCAGTACTGGATCCACTAAACGCCCTTCTCCTGCGAGCCCTTTGGCAAGTACTTGGGACAAACCTAAATTTAAGAAGACCAAGGACACCAGGCCGCCATGACACCCTGGAACTAGCTTCCTGGCAACAATTTGTGTGGATTCCCTTTTTGAACTTCCCCCGAGTTCCAGGGGGGGTTTTCTCTTGGGGTGTTAAACCCGTTTTTTTTTTGTTTTGTTCTATTTTTGCAGTTACAGATATATTTTGAACTTCAGACTGGAATGTTCATTATGCTATAATATGATGGTTTGGTTTTCACTAACCTTTTTAAAACCTTGGACCCACTACTAAAGGGGTTCCGTTATTCTAGGCGGGGACTCTAATGTCGTCTTTGACCAGGGCTTAGATAAATCTAAACCTTCAACGGCACAGAATGCACGTCCCACCAGACTCAGTTTAAGGATAGCCAAAGTAGTGTTTCAGCAGGGCCTCACGGATATTTGGAGGGAGATGAACCCTACCCAAAAGGATTACACGCACTTCTCTCACGCACACCAGACCTATGCCAGAATTGACCATCTTCTCATTTCCAATGCCCTGATCCCTTCGGTCGGTAAAGTCCAAATTACAGATACGGTCTGGTTTGACCACTCCCTCGTGAGTATGGTGATATATAACCACACCTTGCTCTCCAAATCTCCTCACTGGTGACTTAACGAAACGATTTTGTCGGATCCTGTTCACAAAAAAGAGATAGAAATGGCCATCTCTGAATATTTTTCACTGAACAGCTCTCCTGATATCTCGGCAGAAACACTGGGCCAGATTCTCGTAGAATTACGTTGCTCCACGGCAGCGTAACGTATGTGATTTACGTTACACCGCCGCAGGTTTACAGCATAAGTGCCCGATTCTCAGAACTCTTACCTGTAAACTTGCGGCGGTGTAACGTAAATGCGCTCGGCGCAAGCCTGCCCAATTCAAATGGAGCGGGCACCATTTAAATTAGGTGCGTTCCCGCGCCGAACGTACTGTGCATGCTCCGTCGGGAAAATTACCCGACGTGCATTGCGCTAAATGACGTCGCACGGACGTCATTTGTTTAGACGTGAACGTAAATGGCGTCCAGCGCCATTTTACGGACGACTTACGCAAACAACGTTGTTTTTTAAATTTCAACGCGGGAACGACGGCCATACTTAACATGGCTTAGGACAACTAGGGCTCAGCCCTAATTTTATGCGGCGTAACTTGACGGAAACAACGTAAAGTTAGATTGACAGGCAGCGCAGACGTTCGGGGTTCGCCGTAACTATTCATTTGCATATTCTATGCCGACCGCAATGGCCTCGCCACCTAGCGGCCGGCCTAGAATTGCATCCTTAAGATCTGACAGTGTAATTCAATTACACCTGTCGGATCTTAGGGCTAGCTAGCTATGCATAACTGATTCTATGAATCAGTCGCATAGTTAGGACGGCCCTAACACAGAAATATGACGGCGTATCAGGAGATATGCCGTTGTATCAGGAGATATGCCGTTGTATCATTTTTGTGAATCTGGCCCACTGTGGGCAGCCCACAAAGCTACTATCAGAGGCAAATTAATCCAAATTAAAGCAAGAATTAACAAGGCACGGAAATTAGACATAGAGGGCCAGATCCACAAAAGGGATACGCAGGCGTATCTGCTGATACGCCTTCGTATCCCTGTTTCTATCTATGTGGCTGATTCATAGAATCAGTTACGCATAGATATCCCTAAGATCCGACATGTGTAATTGTTTTACACTGTCGGATCTTAGGATGCAGTACCGCGGCCGCCGCTGGGGGGAGTTCGCGTCGTAAACCAGCGTCGGGTATGCAAATTAGGAGTTACGGCGATCCACAACGGTTTTTCGCGTTCGCTACGTCGCCGCTAGTATAGTTTCCCGTCGCACATTTACACTTTTTTTTTGCTGCCCTAACTTTAGTCAGCAAGTGTATTGCTGTCTAAAGTATGGCCGTCGTTCCCGCGTCGAAATTTAAAAATCAACGTCGTTTGCGTAAGCCGTCCGGGAATACGGAATTACGCTACGCGCGTCGCCGTTCGAAAAAATTACGTCACGGCGCGCAAAGCACGGCGGGAGTTCGGAAACAGAGCATGCGCAGTACGTCCGGCGCGGGAGCGTGCCTAATTTAAATGGGACTCGCCCCATTTGATTTGGCCCGCCCTGCGCCGGCCGGATTTAGGATACACCGCCGCAAATTTCCAGGTAAGTGCTTTGTGGATCGGGCACTAACTTGGAAAAATTGCGGCGGTGTAACTTAAATCCGAAAAGTTAAGTGTCGCCCGGACTTCGTGGATCTGGCCCAGAGAACCTGGAAAAGAAATTCCAAGCGCCATGTCTCGTCTTGACTCTGCTCGTCTAGAACTCAATTTAGCGCTGACTGCCAATGCCGAAAAGAGTCTATGATGGCAAGTGGCAAGGTATTACCATATGAAAGATAAGCCGGGGGCGCTCTTGGCCTCCAGACTTACACCACGAACTCGCACATACACCTTTCCCAAAACAAACATAGCGGGCCAACCTCCCACGGCGAACCCTCTTAAAATTCGGAATGCCTTTCAAAAATTTTACGAGGATCTGTATAATGGACAACAAGCTAATAAGAACCCCGACATGAATAGCTTTCTGGACAATCTCCCCTTACCCACATTATCAAGGGATCACAGAGACCGACTCGAAGCTCCTATCTCAACGGCCAAAGTGTTAGAAGTGATTAAAGGTCTAAAGAAAAACTCAGCCCCGGGACCCGATGGGTTCTCTATACCTTACTTTAAAGATTTTGCACAAACCTTAGCAGCGCACCTGACAAATTTCATTAATTCCAAGACCAAAGAGGACCCACTGGACACACAGCTGAATGCTGCTTTCATTTCCGTCATCCCAAAACCTGACAAAGACCCCGGAGAAGTTAGTAATTATAGACCGATATCACTGATCAATAATGATCTAAAAATAATGACTAAAGTTATGGCTGACCGCCTTGCGTCCTTCATCGGAGCTTATATACACAAGGATCAAGTCGGGTTCATACCTGGACGTCAAGGTCTGGACCAAATTAGGAGGGCAGTGGACGTTATGTCTGTTTTACAATCCGGGTGGGATGGCGGAGGTGATCAAGCTGGGATGTTGTTGTCGTTGGACCTGCAAAAGGCTTTCGACTTGGTCTCTTGGTCCTACTTAATTGCAATACTAGAGCGATGGGGTTTCGGACCGAGATTCACTGGGTTACTTAGGTCTCTCTACTCTAACCCTGTAGCCAGGATTAAATTACAAGGCCTGCACTTGGATCCCATCAAAATACGGAAAGGAACTCGCCAGGGATGCCCCCTCTCACCATTGATTTTTGCTATAGCGATCGAATCATTACCAATTGCTATTTGATCCAATCCTGACATAGCGGGAGTCCGTTGTGGACCTAATGTCCACAAATGTGGTCTGTTCGCAGACGATCTGATCCTTTTTATTACTTCCCCCACTACATCCTTACCGGTTGTTTGTAAAACATTAGATGATTTTGCATTAGATGATTTTGCGGAAATATTGGGTCTAAGGGTTAATTACGCCAAGTCCCAAGCCCTTAACATCTCCCTCCCGCCATGCCCAGCTGAGGGACTCTTTTCGCTTTTCGTGGAGTGAGTCATCCATTCGTTACCTGGGAATAAATTTAACCCCCTAATTTGAACATCTATACCAAGCAAACTATCCCCCCATATACAAAAAATGTTTATCGGATCTCAAACAGTGGCACCCGCACCAACTCTCCTGGCTAGGGAGGATAAACTCAGTAAAGATGACCCTGCTCCCAAGGCTTCTTTATCTCTTTCGCTCACTCCCAATATCTATTAGGAAAGATCACTTAACCTCTTTCCAGAGCAAAGTAGTCAAATTTATTTGGGGTAATACGGGCCATCGACCTTGCGAGGCAAACTCTTTTTAGACTTAGAAGCAGAGGGGGGTTGGGTCTGCCTAATTTGCTTTGGTATTATCAGGCGGCCAGACTTTCCCAGCTTTTCACAGTATATTCTAAAATGGCCAAGCCCGATTGGGTAGATATGGAAAGACAGGCGGTTCCCACCTTCACGCTAGACTTCCTTTTATGGAGCTCCCCTAAAGCTAGACCTTCTATACTTTGCCCATCTTTATCGCATACCTTTACAATATGGGATAAGATTAGGAATAACTCATCTTTGGTGTCTCCTTGTAAACCCTTAGCACACATTTTTCGTAACCCAGAATTTCTTCCAGGGATGGACATCAGAGCGTTCAGGTGGTGGTTGGATAAAGGGATGTATCGGATCGGACACTTCCTTACCCCCGCGGGACCCATCTCCCTTTCCCATTGTGTTAAGAATTTGGAACTACCTGACTTAGAGAGATTCAGGTTTCATCAATTGTCACGCTTCCTCCAATCTATCTGGTCCACGAAACCTGAGCACCCCCAATTCACCTTATACGAACAGTGGTGTGGAGGCCTAATGGAGCAGAGGGGGGGGGATTTCCAAAATGTACTCGTCACTTAATCATTTAAGGGTATCCTCAACATTTCTCTTGTTGAAGCCAATTTAAAGGTTTTTACCAGGTGGTACCTTACTCCCCTCCGGCTCTCCATTATGTATCCCTCAGCTTCCCCTTTGTGTTTCAGAGGATGCCAGTTGAGGGGCTCCATGCTACACATATGGTGGGAGTGCCCAAAAATCTGAAACTTTTGGAACAAAATATTCCAAATAGCGTCCAAAGTCACTGGCCTTGTGCTTCCCAGATCTCCTTTAACGGCTCTTTTCAACCAGTTACCCACCAAGGCCTCGAAACCCACTCGTAAACGAATATTCTTCATCTTCTTAGGTGCTAAAATCACCTTGGCTAGGGCATGGAAGCTTCCCAAGGTCTCTATTATAACGGCCAAATGGAAAATTTTGTGGATTATGTCCCAAGGGAAAATCTATCTTAGATAACTTCGCCCAGTTTAGGGAGATCTGGGAACCTTGGGATAAATACATGGGAATAGGTGACTCTATTTTTGTGTCTTGTAGATCTGATAAGGTTTAGATCCAGACTGCCTGCAGATACTTTCTCTCTTTTTCTTGTTTCTCCACATTCTTTCTTCTCCTTTCCACCCATCCCCTTTTACTTTCCCACGATCCCCCATATTGTTTGGGAACTGCTCCTGGGCACTGATATTTTCTTTCTATTACACAAGCTTAGTAGTGTCTATTGTTGGGCTTTCCCCTTGTTAATACTATACATTGACACAGATGGTAAGAGTTGTCACAGCCTGCCCCATACGCTGGTTAATCTCATTGTCATAGTGACCCCTGGCGAAAATTACGTCATGGAATGGGCATATGAGCGGAGGCCGGTTCTCTTCCCCCCTGCACAGTTAGTTTCCATAAGGGGTGCTGGGGGGTTTGAGTCAGGACCCGCTCTTGGGGGTTCACGAGACTGTGCGCCCACAGGGTTTTGCTGAACAGGCGTTATTACCTGTAGTCGGACGTGAGTTGTAACTTTTTAGAACGCTTGTATGACATATGCTGTGCTACTGTACTATTGTCATTATGCTTATTTTTGGTTGTTTTATCTTACATACCTTTGGAAAATGTTATAAAAATTTTGAAATAAAAAAAAAATAAAAATAAATAAATAAATACAAATGTTGTTTGGGTACAGCATTGCATGACCGTGTAATTGTCATTCAACATGCGACAGCGCTAAAAACTGAAAATTGGCCTTGGCAGGGAAGGGGTGAAAGTGCTCTGTATTGAAGTGGTTAATGATATGCGGGTGCTTTCAATTTTTTTGGTATTTATTATTTTTTACACTTTTTACATTTATGTTACCAGCTAAACAGATGTAAAAAAATGCACCCACAACTTAAAAACAACTACATAAATAGAGTATACACTCACAGTTTTCAGCAAGGCTGACTCATTTTTTTTGTCACTGACAGCCAACAATTTTTTTTTTTGGTTTAGAAAAACATATTTTTTCTATTTCAAAAAATGTGGGCCTCTTTGTTTGTCTTTAAGATTAAAATCCACATTTATATATGGTTTTAAAATGTTTTTAATTATTTCTCTGCCTGGTCTTCAAGCTTGATCTCAAATGTATTGTGCTCCTACTTTATCCAGTCAAAAGATCCTTCAATTGCATTTTTACCTTTTCTGTTTTGAGATATTAGGAAACAGGAGTTTATCCCATGCCACGCTTCCTCAAAATAACTTTAAAGTGGAGCTAACAAGCTATTCTGCTCAATTTCCAAAGTATAAACTCCTGTTTTCTGTTCAAGTATTTTTATTAAAGAAAATCACAGAGTACATTAACAAATGTCCATGGTTGGAATTATAAAGAGTAACACATGGTACAACTTGGAGTAGGTCATTACAGTACATCGTTCAGCAGAACAGTACAAAATATGTTGTGATATGGATAAAACAGCGATTGTAAATACACTGGTAAGTACAAAGGAGTGCTTACAGAGAGAAAGGGAATAACTCCAATACATTAAGAATGTAAACCATAAACGTATACCCTGTGAGTCAAGGGAAAAGGGATCATAGGAGAAATTTGAGCAATGTGCCCAACCAAACCCATAATGGAACACACATAATACATTTTGGTCAATAAAAAAAGAAGAAAAAAGAGCAAAGAAAGAGAAAGGGAAGGAAAAAAGAAAAATTTGGGAAAAAAATGAATTATAAGAAAGAGAGAGAAAAGAAAATAAAATAAAAGAAAAGAGAAGAAATGTCGGCAGGAACGCACGGGACCCCGGAGGGCCACAATAACAGAAAAAATTGTCAATCGAAAAAATTTACGGTTCAAGTAAAGTAATATCAAAGTCTGAAGGGAGAACATTTTCGGCCCAAGGAGTCCAAGTTATACAGCGCTGAGGAATTCGGTCCAAAATTGTGGCCTCAATCTTACTATGAATCATCGCCTGGGTCACTCTGTTATAAACTCCTGTTTTAATGTGCTCCCATTACTCTACGTTGCAAAGAGAACTTTAAAGGATAAGTTCACTTTTAAAAAAAATTCAATAAATACACATCTTTGTGTGGGTAAAAAAAAAGTGATTTTTTTATTTTTTATTTGGAGCCTAGAAAGCATTGCACCCAGGATCAGCAGATCATGGGTGCCATGCAAGACTTGAGGCTTTAGGGACTTGTAGATTGCCATTCACAGAGGACTGTGAATAAATGACATGGCCGGGCGGGTGGAGCTCTGCCCAGTCACATCATTTTTAACCACTTCCATACAGGGCACTTATACACCTTCCTGCCCAGACCAATTTTCAGCTTTCAGTACTGTTGCAATTTGAATGACAATTGCACGGTCATGCTACACTGTACCCAAACAAAATTTTTATCATTTTGTTCCCACAAATAGAGCTTTCTTTTGGTGGTATTTGATCACCTTTTTTTTAGTTACAAAACATTGTAAATAAGTAAGTTTTCTACTTCACTGATGGGCACTGATGGTACTGCACTGACGGGCACTGATGGGCACTGATGAGGTGGCACTGATGAGGTGGTATTGATGGGCACTGATGATGGGCACTGATATGCAGCACTGATGGGCACTGATAGGTGGCACGGATAGGTGGCATGGATGGGCACAGATAGGTGGCATGGATGGGCACTGATAGGCGGCATGGATGGGCACTGATAGGTGGCAAAAATGGGCACTGATAGGTGGCACGGATGGGCATGGATGGGCCCTGATAGACTGTAATGTGTTGTACTAATGGATGTCAATCAGTGCCAAACAATAATGCCTGCCAATCAGTGATGCCCATTATGGGCACTAATTGGCATCCATTGTGGGCACTGATTGGCATCCATTATTTATTTCTGATTTGCATCCCTGGTGGTCTAAGGTGGCATACCTGTGGTGGGCATCCCTTGTGGTCTGGTGGCATCCCTGGTGGTCCAGTGTGGGAATCCTCGGAGGGGGGGGGCTGTACTGATAATCGATCAGCACAAACCCCTCCTGTCAGAGGAGCAGCAGATCGGCTCTCCTCTACTCGCGTCTGACAGACGCGAGTGAGGAAATGCTGATAACCGGATTTTCCTGTTTACATCGTGATCAGCTGTGATAGGACACGGCTGATCCGTTGGAGACTCTTTACCTAGATCGGTGTTGCGGGGTGTCAGACTGACACCCTGCAACAATGATCACCGCAATGCATGCCCCCGGGGGCGCGCATCCGCTCAATATCCTGAAGACGTCATATGACGTCCAGTCAGGATATTGAAACCACTTTGCCACCGTCATTTTGCTATATGGCAAGCGGCAAGTGGTTGAACAATGACAGTGGGCGTCGCTGTCACTGAGGAGTGGGGGAGAGGCTGCAGCTGCTGGAACATGTAGCATGTTCCAAAAGGTAAACCTATCCTTTAGGCTAGATTCACACCAGTCCGGCGGGAATTCCAGCTTTGTTCTCTGTGCGAAGAGAAAAAGCAGATGTTCACCACTTCCTGTCCGTTGTAGCTGCGGATCAGCTGAGCAGGGAGAGGGGAAGATGTAGTGAGGAGGGGCAGAAAATGCCTGTTCAAAACTAAACATACAATATCTGCGAATCAGATGCGTTGCCATAGAAGAATATGTGCCTGCAATTTGCACCGCACTGCCTAGAAAACACACACTATTTTGGGCAATGTAGAGTGCGAATGCAACGCACATATGTGAACCAGTCTGATTGAAAGTAATAGATTTTAAAATGTTCTGTGAATTGGATGCGGTGTAACCAAAATCCAATTTGCATAGCTGTGAACCCAGCCTTAAGGGTACTCACACTGCTCCATTGAAAAAAATTAAGCAGATTTTTTGGTGTAGTTTTGAAGAGCACACCAAAGATGCAGCATGCTGAACTTTTCAAAACACACCACACCCACAGCTCTGTGGTGTGAGGAGACCCATAGGATTTAAAGAAAAATATTTTTATTTACGGTTTTCTTGCATTTTTAGCAAAGTAAAAACACAGCAAAAACACATCAAGTAGTGAAAGTAGGCCAGAGAAAAACTTTTATTAAAGCTAGTATGAAAAAGGATTACATTGTCTGTATGGGCCAGATTCACAGAGACTTGCGATGGCGTATTACGCCGTCGTAAGTCCAAATGTGCGCCGTCGTATCTTTAAGCTTATTCTGGAAACCAGATACGCCTGAATTTGGCCACGATACGACGGACGTAAGTCTCCTACGCCGTCGTATCTTGGGTGCATATTTACGCTGGCCGCAAGGGGCGCTTCCGTTGATTTGCACGCGAATATGTGGGCTATGCCTGATAACTAGTGATGAGCTGGAAGTGGTTGTAAAGCAGGCGTCTCAAACTGGCGGCCCTCCAGCTGAAGGGCCACCAGTTTGAGACCCTTGTTGAAAAAGGCTCAAGGTTTTTTTATCTTCATGCATTTTTTGCATGAAGGTATAAAACATTTCTGTGTGTTCAGAGAACTTCAAGAAGGTTTGGTTGCCAAGCCCCATAGAAAATAATGGCAGATGAATCTGTGAAATGCAAAATGTCAATTTTCTGGGCTAAGAGGTGCCAAACAATTAGGTTGGGCAATGCAAAAATGAGGGTGGTCTTTTTAAGTATATACGAACAATTACTGAATGTCCTGGTGCTCTCTCATCCCTCTCTTTTCCTGCAGCCGGACAGGTTGCGTGCTCAGATAAGGGGTCTGGTGTGGATTTTTAGGGGAACTCCACGCCATTTTTTTTTTAATTTGGGGTGGGGTTCCCCTTGAAATCCACACCAGACCTGAAGGGTCTGGAATGGATGTTTGATGGAAACCCCACATCATTTTTTTTTAATTGATGGCGGGGTTCCCCTTAATATCCATACCAGACCTAAAGGTCCTGGTAATTGAATTTGGGGGGACCCCCACGCTTTTTTTTTTATGAATGACTTTTCTCTGAATTGCCAGAAGCCGACAATTCATTATAGCCATTATAGTGATTTTAAATTACTTTTTTTACTTCCGAAATGACACTTTGTGCAGAGACAGTTCTAAGCACGGGAAACATGCGCTGCTTCACAGGCATACTATAAACCCCCCCAGGTACGAAATTAAATTTTTTAAATATTTCACTTTTATTGTTTCACTTTAACCACTTAACCACTTAACATCCGCCTCCCGCAGAATAATGGCGGTGGGGTGGTTCCTTAACTCTGGGAGGACGTTATATAATGTCCTCCCAGAATCGCGCTCCCACGCGCTCCCTGGGGCATGCACACAGGAGTCTCTGACTCTCCGTGACCAGCCGGGTCCAGAGGACCCAGCGCATCATAGTCCATGGTAAATCGCCATAGTGTCCGTTTACCACGTGATCGCTCCGTCCAATGATGGAGCGATCACTTGTAAACAAACCGGCATCATGTGATGACGCCAGTTCCTCCCTCCCCTCTCTGTACCGATCGGTACAGTGTGAGAGGAGAGGGGAATAGAGTGGAGGCAGCAGCAGCAGAGTGGGCTGGGGATCTGTGAGGCCCCGTACACACGGCCGAGGAACTCGACGTGCCAAGCACGTCGAGTTCCTCGTCGAGTTCTGGGATGAAGCCGCCGAGGAGCCCGACGGGCCGCCTTCTCCCATAGAACAACGAGAAAATAGAGAACATGTTCTCTATTTTCTCGTCGAGCTCCTCGGCGGCTCCATCGAGCCAAAACTGTACAGACGACAGAGTTTCTCGGCAGAATCCGGGTTTTGACCGAGTTTCTCGGTGAATTCTGCCGAGAAACTCTGTCGTGTGTACGGGGCCTGACAGTTGCAGTCACAGATCCAGCCATCCCTCCCCATACTGTGCAATACCCTGAGCAATACCCTGTGCAATACCCAGTGCAATACCCTGTGCAATACCCTGCCGATACCCAGTGCAATACCCTGCCAATACCCAGTGCAATACTCTGCCAATACCCTGTGCAATACTCTGCCAATACCCTGTGCAATACTCTGCCATACCCTGTGCAATACTCTGCAATACCCCGCAATACCCTGCAATACTCTGCAATACCCTGAAAAACTCTGCAAAACACCGCAATACCCTGCAATTCTCCGCAATACCCTGCAATACCCTGCCCTGCAATACTCCGCAATACCCTGCCCTGCAATACTCCGCAATACCCTGCAATACCCCGCAATACTCCGCAATACCCTGCAATACCCTGTAATACTCCGCAATACCCCGCAATAGTCCGCAATACCCACTTCCCGCCCGCCATCATATGACGTCCTTGACTTTGTGCGGGGATATCTGAATGATGCCTGCAGCTGCGCTGGAGCGCCACCCCCTCTGGCTCTCGCACCACCACTGAAACATACATTCATGCATTGCATGAATGTATGTTATTGTTGCTGGCTGCCGCTGGTCTATTCAGATGGCCGGACCTTGAGCGCCGGCCACCTGAATAATGGCAGCTGGTTGGCTGTGCGGAAGTGCCTATCAGAGCCAGTGGCTCTGATAGGCTTTCCGAGTACAGCCCTCAGCTTTCCAGATGCTTATCCAGGGAACGTACAGGGGTGCATTCCTTGGATAAGACTGACAGGCGTTATCGGTAACCTGATTGGCTGAAGCATCATCGAGGGCGGGAGAAGACATTGAGGGACGTGGAAGGACTAGGACGATGGCTGACTTCCAGAAAGGTAAGTGCCGGGCGGGGGGAAAGGCATTATACAGGGCACAGCGGTGACAATGGGCACAGTGGCATCAAGCTTTGCTGGGATTATTATTATATTTTTATTGTGTAAAAGGAGCAATTACTAAGTCAAGCATTGTCCTTACAGCTTCGGAGAAACCGCTTCTTCAGACTGTTACAGTGTGAAAACAATTCTCTGTCGCTGGTGACTTGCTAGGATCACCGTGAGTTCTTTTATGTCTAGGCCCCTGGCTGTAGCTAATTATTATCTATACAAGTATCCTTTACATTGCTCCTAACTGCTGTTCTGCAGCACCTGATTATCTCTGCCCTTCTTCCCTCCACAAATATCCCAATTTACCCCTTTCCCACATGGCTTCGGTGTCCCTTTAACATGGTCTTTACAATGGGTGGGAAGAAGTGACACAATCACCATGATTGGCTGTGACATCTATGACAGCTTGGTCTCTGTACTAGGAGCGTGCAGTGAGCATGCTCTCATCACAGAAACCTTGGCCACCCGTGGACTCATATGCATTGACAAATGATGGCACAGTGGCTGCGTTTGATGGCATGGCACAGTGGCTGCTTTTGATGGCATGGCACAGTGGTGACAATTGATGGCACAGTGGCTGCGTTTGATGGCATGGCACAGTGGTGACAATTGATGGCACAGTGGCTGCGTTTGATGGCATGGCACAGTGGTGCGAATTGATGGCACAGTGGCTGCGTTTGATGGCATGGCACAGTGGTGCGAATTGATGGCACAGTGGCTGCGTTTGATGGCATGGCATAGTGACTACATTTGATGGCATGGCACAGTGGTGACAATTGATGGCACAGTGGCTGCATTTGATGGGCACAGTGAGGCTGCAATTTTTTTTCTTTTTTTTTTTTCATTTGCGCCCCCCCAAAAACTTTGAGCACCAGCCGCCACTGCTTGGAACTCTTCAAAACCACACTATTGAACAAAATAACAATGATAAATAAAAATCTATCAACGGAAGAAACACTCAACTCCATTAACAAAGCATTACTACAGACAACAGACATAATCGCATGAAGCAAGAACGCAGAAGTGCCTGGAGAAGGAACTCAACAAAGGAAAACCACACAAGTTTTCATTTTTTCTCACAATTCTTTGCAAAATCAAGATTTCTTTCTTTCTTTTTTTTTTCCACAACATTGTCATATTAGCAGGTTATTTGTCACACACAGCATATGCATACCACAAATTACACCCAAAACACATTCTGCTATTACTCCTGAGTATGGCGATACCACATGTGTGAGACTTTTACACAGCGTGGCCACATACAGAAGAAATATTACTAATAAATACCACAAAGAAATCTTCAAAGCAAAAAAAGAACACTTCTCTAACACCATTAGGGTTGAGCGGAATACGCCATATTTGATTTCCCGATATATCACGAATATATAGACGAATATTCGTGAAATATTCATTAAAATCGAATATTCGTGATATTTTATCAAAAAAAAAAATTTTGCAAAATTTCGCTAATGCGAATGCGAAATTGATTGCAAAATTCTCGTCCGCACATGCGCGCTAAGAACACGCGAGAACGGAGATCATTTCCTGGATCTTTGCCAGTCGATTTTCGGATCGCTATTTTGTGCTGCCCAGCGAAGCGAAGATGGTGGGGAGTAACTTTTCATCCAGTGAGGAAAAACTGCTGATTAGTGTAAGTAATTTCACCACTATTATTTCATTATCTTTAACTGCATTTTAGACTAGTTTAAAAGTTAGGATATAAGATCAGATATTAGTATTTCCCAAACAGTGTGTCTCCAGCTGTTGCAAAACTACAACTCCCAGCATGCCTGGACAGCTTGCTGATATGGGGGGGGGGGTAAACGTTATTGGGGGGGGGGAAATGTGAGAAAGGAGTGTTTTTTGTTTTTTTAGCAAGACAGGCACGCAGACAAAGACGCAGACAAAGATGCAGGCAAAGACGTAGACAGCTACTAACTAGAATAAAACTACTACACCTAAAACTTTTTTTTTTTTTTTTTTTTACACGGACAAAGACGTAGACTACGACACGGACAGCTACTAAACAGGAACTAAAATACTACACCTAAAACTTTTTTTTTTTACACGGACAAAGACGTAGACTACGACACGGACAGCTACTAAACAGGAACTAAAATACTACAGCTAAAACTTTTTTTTTTATTTTTTTATTTTTTTTAGACTGAAGGACGCAGACAAGGATGAGGACTACAAATACTAAATACTAAATACTAAATACTAAAATACTAATACTAATAATATTGTTTTTTTTTTTTTTTTTTTCCTTTTTTGTTTTTCCCCCGCCTCTCCCCCTTTCCACGTATTTTCCCCTCAACTGTCCGTCCCCATTTTCCCGTTTCCCCCCCCCCTCCCCCTCCCCCTCCCTTCTCTTTTTCCCCCAATTTGTTCTTTCTTTTCCCGCCCCCCTGCTCCTGTCTTTTCTAATATTCATTTTTATTTTTTAATTCTACCCCCTCTTTCCCTCCCCCCACTTTCTCCTTCCCTCTTTCTCCTCCCCCCTCTTTCCCCCCCCTCTCCCCTCCCTTGTTCCATTACAAACTCCTTCCCCCCTCCCCCTATACCTTCTTTTCATTCACTCCCACTATATTGAAGTGTCATTCTTTATGTCTTCTCTTATCTTATCCTCAATCTCTTCCCTTCTCCCTCCCCTCTCTCCCCCTCACCCCCTACCTCTCCTTTCCCCTTTGTTTCCTATCTCCCCATTCTCCTCAATCAACCTTTGTCACTGTGACATATCACTTTCACACACTCCACGGTGATCCCCATCCTATTAATTAATTGATCACTTTGCTACATATGAATTTATCAATTTTATTCCTCAATAGAGCCCGTTCTAAATAAATATATCCCCCTCCTTGCGCCATAGAAGGTTTTCAACTGGGTTCCGGGCTCAATCAATAGACCAGTCTGGGTGAGTTTTTTACTCCATCATAAGGCATGCTGCTTGGATTATGTTATAAAATGTTTACAACTACTGTATAAACTTGCTTGTATATTTATATGTTTTATGCATATCTTGTAGATAAACCCCCTCCTGAAGAAACCGGTCGAGGCGATCGACTCCTTACATGCAGACATAGTTTGTGTATAACTTACTGATGTGCAATGTGGGGATTGTCTTTAAATGTTGTTTTATGATACCTGTTTTATGTTCAATAAATACTTGTTATTTTTTACTATACCGTGTCCAACCAGTGCCGTGAATAGTCCCCCCCAAAATCCCTCTTCCCCTTTCCCTTGACCTAATTGGTGACAAACGTTCGGTCTCAATCAGCCAATGGTGTCCTAATTAATTAGGTCTCTTTATCTTACATACTAATTGGGATGAAGGCACCTGTTTATTTCATATACTCTTAGTATAAAAGAGACCATACTCACCCCTTTTTCATTTAAACTAATATGCACTAAACACTAACTCTACTTACACAAACTTATATGACTAAACTAAAGCTAATTTTTTTTTTTTTTTTTTACACTGACTGACAAGGACAAAGACAAGGACTACAAATAATAAACTAATATGCACTAAACACTAACTCTACTTACACAAACTTATATGACTAAACTAAAGCTAATTTTTTTTTTTTTTTTTTTTATACACAAAAGACAGAGACTAAACACACACTAAACTAAGCTACCTTAAAGAAATGTACACTTACACTAACTACACAGAAATCTATCTAACACTAAGCTACACTAACCTGGACAAAACAACACAAATCTGAGCTTTTAGAAAAGCTGTTGGGTCTTTTGCTTTGAAAAAAGCAGTTGGTTATAGAAGCAGGAAACTCAGAACTGAAAGCACTATAGGAAGCACAATGCTCTAAGCTCTAAGATCGCAATACACTGGAAAAACGCACAGAAACACTCCACTCTCTCTAGCCACCTTGTGAATCTGCACTGAAATACTGCTGGGAGTGATCTTATATACTGGTCGTGCAGGCAGGTTCCTATTGGTTGCTATGGAGGTTGCTAACCTCTGACAACTGTGGTAGGAGAACTCTGATTGGCTCTGATGCAAAAGAAGGGAGGAGAAAGTATTTGCGAATATTCGTCAACATAAAAAGATCGCCTCAGCTACTTGGCCCAGGGTCTCTAATCATACCAGCAATGCTTTTAGACGTCGATGGAGATCACTAGGATGTGATCTGTTTTAAAAATAAATTTGAAAAAATACGAATATTCGTAATAGCGAATTTTGACCGCGATATTCGAGTTATTCGCGAATACTCGAATATGCAATATTCGTAACGAATATTCGCAATACGAATATTCTTGAGCAACACTAAACACCATCTCAAAAGCCCTAAACCGTCCCTGCGATCTTTTCAACCTAGTCGCTCAGACTATGAATCTAGCCTGCCTAGAGGCTCCAAAAAATGAAACACAAGAATTCTGCAATGAACTATCTGATTTTTTCATTGACAAAATTGAAAAAATACATGAAACAATTCAACAGAAAAAAACAACAAGCCTCACCCTTACAAAACAAGAAGGAAACATCAATATAAATATTCTTCAATCAACAAAATTTACACTGGACCCAATCACCACTGATACCACTAAAAGCATCATCGGAAGCCTCAGAGACAGTACATCACCTAACGACATTATTCCTACAAAACTTCTGAAAGAATGTTCCGACATCTTGGCACCCACGATCACACACCTTATAAATCAATCATTTAAAGAAGGTATGGTTCCGACCTCCCTCAAGCAAGGTATAATCAAACCCCTTCTAAAGAAACCCAACCTCGACCCCAAAGAACCAAACCATTGCCGACCTATAACCAGCCTCAACGTCTTCTCCAAGATCATTGAGAAAGCAGTAGTACAACAGCTACAACACCATTTGGACACCCACAAACTACTGGACCCACTACAATCGGGATTCCGCCCAGGTCACGGGACAGAAACAGCAGCGAAGAAGGAGAATCATGTCTCCTGGTGCTGCTGGACCTTAATGCTGCCTTTAATACAGTAGACTACAAAATGTTGCTAACTCGCTTCACAGAAGTAGCCGGAGTCGCAGATTCAGATCTACCCTGGTTCGCATCATTCCTGGAGAATCGATCCCAGACAGTGAAACTAGGACCCTTCACTTCAGAAGCACGTACCATTTCATGCAGAGTCCCTCAAGGATTGCCCCTGTCTCCCGTACTCTTCAACATCTACCTCCACCCACTCCTCAAAATCATCAGTAAACAGGACCTACTCTACCATTCCTACGCTGACGACACTCAACTTTACTTTCGCATCAGCAACAAAAAAGGCCAATATCACGGACTAGAACAATGCCTCACATTGATAGACAATTGGATGACGAACAGTCACCTTAAATTTAATGGATCCAAAACAGAACTTCTTCTGCTTCACGCAAACCGAAAGACAAATTCTAGGACAACATGGATGCCACCCCCCATTTTGGGACAAACCATTACCTCAAGCACCAAAGTCAAAAGTCTAGGAGTCCCCTTTGACTCTGACATGACTATGGATGCACAAATAGGATCAGTAGTAAGCAGATCTCACCATCTTCTCTGCTTGCTACAAAGACTCATCCCCTTCATCCCGGAAGAGGATACAGCAGTAGTGGTTGGAACAATTATCAACTCCAGGCTCGACTATGCAAACTCCCTCTACCTCGGACTCCCAAAATACCAGATTTCTCATCTACAAGTCGTCCAGAACACGGCAGCAAGACTGGTAACAGGGAAAAAACCCTGGGAATCAATCACCCCGTCTCTGAGGACCCTTTATTGGCTGGCAGTAAAGGACTGGGTTACAGGCCCTCTGCCTCACTCACAAATGTGTACAAGGAATCGCCCCCCAATATTTATGTGAGAAAATAAGATACCACAACCCCAATCGCGTTCTTCGATCAACCAGCCAAAATCTACTTCAAATCCCCAAGTCCCACTACAAGTCTAAAGGAGAACGAAGATTTGAAGTCCAAGGACCTCGACTGTGGAGCACATTACCAACTAACATTCGAATGGAAGAAAGTCATCGGGCCTTCAGAAAAAAAACTCAAGACCCACCTCTTCTGAAGGCTAAGGAAGAAAATGGTTACCAAGCGCCTTGAGGTGATTCAGTTCGCATTTGTAGTGCTATACAAATTTTTCACTCACTCACTTTAACAGGGTGTTCCGCAGCTTTTAGAATTTGCCGCAAACACCCCAAATTGTTCGCTGTTCACCGAACATGCGAACAGGCAATGTTCGAGTCGATCATGAGTTCGACTCGAACTCGAAGCTCATCCCTAATACTGAGTATTAAACGTAATGCAGAGTATGTAGACCCATTCCCCTCAGACACCCCAGTTGGGAACAGACTGTGTCATGGGAGGCGAGACCACATTCTTAATCTTAAATTCTTTATTAACTTAGGGTGGGGTTAAAATTGGATATAACAAACTATTCATTTTCAGTATTCGCTATTCGCATCTGCAGAAGTACATATTTTACAAATATTGCTATGGCATATGTTAAAACCATTTATGTATATAATACAGTCAGGTCAGGTGACCTGTATCAGAGCATGGGTCTTACTCTGAGAAAGTTCCTTAACTTACCCTATTTAGGGGTAACATTTGGAGGAAGACCAGAGTAGTGATAACATTAGAGTGTTTGCTTGAGCCTGAATTATTGGATGATATAGACCATGCCTGATCTCCAGGATTTCCACGGTTGCCAATTTATTTATGTTTGCTGTAGTAGTGTTTGTAGAGTAGTGAGTTAATTCTATGATTTCTAGCAGGGTTGGAGGTGTAGGGGTTTTCCAGTGCCTAGCAATGGTAAGTTTTGCTGCAAGGAGTACATGAATGGTTGTATGCTGAATGTTGTGTGGTAAGGTCTCTAGGTCTAGATTTAGTAATGCCGGTCCTGGAGAAAAGGGGATGGGAGCTTGGGAGATTGATGACAATAAGGTGAATATGTCATGCCAGAATAGTGTGATTTTGGGACATCTCCAAAATATATATAGTATATTCCCTTTTTGGCCACAGTTTCTCCAGCAGTGGTCCGGGGAGATCTTATCTGGGGTTAGGTACATCTTAAAAGGAGACTTTGGGAGAGTTCTGATAGTTTGGAGCATTGTGTTGCTTTGTATGTTGCTCTATTTGCCCGTACCCAAAATATATGTAGTATATTCCCTTTTTGGCCATAGTTTCTCCAACAGTGGTCCGGGGAGATCTTATCTGGGGTTGGTTACCATCTTAAAAGGAGACTTTGGTAGAGTTCTGATAGTTTGGAGCATCATGCTGCTTTGTATGTTGCTCTATTTGGCCGTACCCATTGGGAATCATTATATGTATGGCCAAGGTCTTTTTCCCAGAGGGCATTATTTTTAACAAAACTGCTTTGCTTTTGGAGTAAGAAAAAAATATATGCAAACGACTAGCCCTTCCTAAAATCAAAGCGCTTATGGAAGAGAGGAGAGAAACTAAATGAAAATACACAGAGGTACTATAATCACCTCCCTCTAGAACAATATAAAAAAACAATGATGGTAAAAAAGCTGCCACCTTATCCCATCTCCTGATAGGCAAATTTATAGCAATACAACATACAATGCATTAACAACACATTACATATCAAGGCGGTGCTACCTAAAAACATATATCTATATATATATATATATATATAGATATATATATTTTCTAATAAATAAACACTATATCTGAAAAAGTGAAGACGGTGAAGGTCATTAACAGTAAATACAGTGCAGCGCAAAAAAATAATAAATATAAACAATCAATAAGTGAGAAATAGGAAGTCCATATGTGTCAGTGAGAAAAGAAGAGAAAATCCAATCAATTTTCAATTTTTGGAAAGGAGAAACAATATACAGTAGTTATTCGACCTGCGGATAAAGGTGGGGGGTTAGTGGTCCTCAGTAAGGTCTATTATCATGAAGAGATGAATAGACTTCTGAGTGACTGCAATACTTACCTATTATTGACAGGTGACCGAATGGTGAAATTTAAGAATGAGTTGCAGTCTTTAATAGAGACTGGCAAAAGTAAAGGGATCCTTAATGATAAGGAGGCTGCTTATTTGGATCCCTTCTATTGTCGCACACCTATTATTTATTTTTTGCCCAAATTACATAAAGATTCGGTGACATCACGGTTGGGTCAGTACCTGGATTTTTTCTTACAACCTTTAGTATGTTAGATGGAAGCATATCTTTGCTATACCAAACAAATTATCCAAATACTTGACCTACCTTGTACATCAAATACTATTTTGATTACAGCGGATGTCTTTATCTTTATACACAATCATTGACCATGAGGTGGCTTTAGTTTCAGTTACTTGGGCATTGGCAGCCACTGACTGCAGTGGTGAACAAGTGCAGTTTCTGTTAGATAGCCTTATATTGATGATCTGGTGATGGTATGAGAGGGCAATATGCCCAGTCTCCAGTTGTTTATGGACAGGCTCAATGTAACAACAAGAATATTATGCTCACCTGGACTGTTTCCTATGACCAGATCACTTTCTTGGATCTAGAGATCTTTAAGAAATATCAAAAGCTGCATACTAGAAATTACTTTAAGACCACAAACCGTAATGGTTATATACCCCTTACAAGTTGTCATCACAAATTGTGGCTGTGTAATATCCCTAGAGGACAGTTTGTTAGACTTCACAGGAACTGTACATCTGAATCAGACTTTCTCTTGCAGTCACAAGTATTGGCCAATAGGTTTAAATTAAAGGGGTATTCTCAGTCCTCTATTGATAAGGAGATTGAGAAAGTTAGGGTCATGGATAGGAGTAAGATCGTAGCTGATAAAGTAGTGGATTCTACCAATAAGGAGGTTGGTAGTAATTATAAGATGATTATGGATTTTAGCATACAACCTAAAAAAATTAAGAAAATTGTGGCCAAGCATTGGCCTATTCTTAAGGGGGATGGAATTTTGGGTCCAGTTCTCCCCGACCACCCTCAGTTCATCTATAGAAAGACACCATCCCTTAGGGATAGTTTAGCCCCTGGGGTGATTAATCCACCTATTATAGCCCAGCCTAAGCTTTTTGATTTTGTGTCAGGCTTTTATGCTTGTGGCCGATGTGCGACATGTAAACATGCCAAAAACAATATAAAGAAGCGAAAAACTTTATGTTCGTCAGTTACACATATTCAATATCCAATAAAACAGCTCATTACTTGCACCACTGTTGGTGTGGTGTATATGCTTGAATGTGAATGTGGCCTGCAATATATGGGGTGCACTTTTTGCGCGCTCCATGTTCGTGTGGGAGAACACATTAGTAACATCAAAAGAGGTGTCAAAACCCACAGTGTCTCGCGACATTTTAGGAAATACCATCAACGAGACCCAAAAGGCCTGAAATTTTGGGGGGATCGAGAAAGTTTTTAAGCACTGGAGGGGGGGACATTTTATCCGCCAATTGAGTCGCCGCGAGTCATATTGGATTTTTGAGATTAAGGTTTCATCACCTGCAGGCTTAAATGTTGAATTTGACATTAATTGTTTTATTTCTAATAGATAATTTTTTATTTTAATTTTAATTTTATTTTAATTTTTATTTTTGTTTTATTTTACTAGTGTTTTGTATCTCCCAATTGGGATTGTGTATGTATTTACATATATATATATATATATATATATATATATATATATATATATATATATATATGTATATTTTATGGTTTTTATATAACGTGTATATTGTACATTCTGGGTGATCGTAGATGACATCATAAATAGTTTAATTCATTTGACAAATAATTTTTTGCAACTAAGGGGTTAATGTAGTTTTCCCCTTTATACAGATGGGAATGCTCCCCATTATCTATGCGAAAAAATAAAAGCTCACAACTCCAATCGCGTTCTGCGATCCACCAACCAAAATCTACTCCAGATACCGAAAGCCAATTACAAGTCCAAAGGAGAAAGAAGATTCGCGGTCCAGGGTCCCAGACTATGGAACACTTTACCAACCAGCATTCGGTTGGAGGAAAACCACTTAGCATTCAGGAGAAAGCTCAAGACGCATCTCTTTTGATATCAAAAGAGACAGGAACAACAAGCGCCCAGAGGCGATTTAGTTCGCATGTGCCACGCTATATAAGTTTTCATTCATTCATTCACAGATGTGCATTAATTTTGTTAATATTTTTATAAAGAGAATTGGTTAGTTTTGTTGGTGTGATGGGGTGCTCCCCCCCCCCCCCCCCGTTATACTCACACATTTCTTAATTTTTTCCTTCTTTTTAATCAAATTAAATTATCAATTAGTTTTTTTCCTTATGCAGCTAGTGACCAGTCTGCTTGTTTTACCTTTTAAATGTGCCTCTGTTTATTTGTTTTTTAATTTGTATTGGCGTATTGTGGCGACCCCAAGTGACCAATCATTGTCTCTTTTATATAATGAGATGTATGTCTTTTATGAGACGAGAGCCATGATTGGCTGTGCCTTTCTGGCTATCTGAATTGTCAGTGTAGCGGTTGCCATGACGCTACTCTTACTATATATATCAGCAGCAGTGGGACGTCTGCGTATTTGCCTGCCCCACGCTGAAGAAGTCTCGCCTATAGGACGTAACGCATACGGGGGGAGGAGCCATGCATGACATCACTGTGCCATGCCATTAAACGCAGTCACTGTGCCATGCCATCAAATGCAGTCACTGTGCCATCAATTTGCACCACTGTGCCATGCCATTAAACGCAGTCACTGTGCCATCCATTGTCACCACTGTGCCATGCCATTAAACGCAGCCACTGTGCCATCCATTGTCACCACTGTGCCATGCCATTAAACGCAGCCACTGTGCCATCCATTGTCACCACTGTGCCATGCCATTAAACACAGCCACTGTGCCATCCATTGTCACCACTGTGCCATGATATTAAACGCAGCCACTGTGCCATCCATTGTCACCACTGTGCCATGCCATTAAATGCAACCACTGTGCCATCCATTGTCACCACTGTGCCATGCCATTAAACGCAGCCACTGTGCCATCCATTGTCACCACTGTGCCATGCCATTAAATGCAGCCACTGTGCCATCCATTGTCACCACTGTGCCATGCCATTAAACGCAGCCACTGTGCCATCAATTGTCACCACTGTGCCCTTTAATGGTCGCCGCTGTGCCAATGGTCGCCGCTGTGCCAATTGTCCCCACTGTGCCCTGTAAATTGCTTTCCCCCCCCGCGCGCCACTTACCTTTACTGGTTTTAGGCATCCACGTCCCACGATGTCTTCTCCCGCTCTCGATGACTGACAGACGTCTCAGCCAATTAGGTTACCGGTAGCCAGAACCGGCCAACCTGATTGGCTGAGACGCCTGTCATCTTATTCAAGGGGCGTACAGTCTGTGCGCTCCGAGAATAAGCTTCCGGGACCCGAGGGCTGTATTGGGAAAGCCTATCAGAGCTGTTGGCTTTGATAGACATTTCCATACAGCCAACCAGCTGGCGTTATTCAGATGGCCGGACATGAGCGCCGACCATCTGAATAACAGCGACAGCGCCGAAAATAACATAGATTCGTGCAATGCAGGAATCTATGTTATTTCAGTGGCGGTGAGAGCCAGAGGGGGCGGCGCTCCAGCGCCCTCTATGGACGAACCGCCACTGATGCTCAGTTACCTTCTCAGGTCGATTATTTGAGGTGAGAGGCCATCGTTATGCACGGTGGAAGATATCTATTTTGGTCACTTTTAATTTACCTGCACGGCGCGATTGAAAATTGATTTGGATTTTCTCTTCTTTTTTCACTGACACATATGAACTTCCTATTTCTCACTTACTGATTGTTTATATTTATTATTTTTTTTGCGCTGCACTGTATTTACTGTATTGATGTTTTGGGACGTTTTTTTGAATTTATCCTTAGTGCTGGCTTGCAATTTTTATCCATATATTTTTATTATTGTTATTTTTCCCAGCGCTGAATATGTGCTATTGTAAGGTCATTAACAGGTAAGAAACAGTAGAGTCCGTGTTCAAAGAAAAGCAAAATAGATCTCAACAGCTTAAAATGCTCATCCTCCTCCACCAGAACCACCACTCGTGAAGATAATTTGGGGGCTAAATACACCACTGTTGTAATTGCTCTTACCAAAAGGTACTATATATACAGCGTTGTATGAACTCAAAAATGCCTCTCCACTTCTTCAGATTCAAAAGGGTACATAAATTCATCCAGTGACTGGCTCAGATATAGAGGTAAAAAAAGCCCAAATAGTGTAATACCGTATTTATCTAAAACCTCTCCCCTTTAAAATTGCACTTACAATATATAAAAAATTCAAAGGCAATACATCACATCACGTTGGTGCAGCAGGAGCATATCAGGGCGATGTTTCCGTGCCTCCGTAGTCCAGCCAAACCACCAAACAAACACACTTCCGTGTATCGCGATCTGCGTGATGATGTCACCTAACTGACAGCTACTACAACCAACCCAGATGCGCTTCGTCGATCATCGACATCATCTGTGGGCGTAGTTTAGTAGCGTTCATTGTCATGTTTATATGTGGCTTTACGCATAGACAATCAACTAAGAGAGAGGTGGACATCGGCCCTGATATCTCCTATTGACTCATATATGGCTAAACAACAGTTATACCTTTATATACCCCTTATTGGAGCAACTTAGAACTGCATTTTTTAATGGGGTAGGGTAAAAAAAAAAAAGGAATTTGTCTTAAAACGTAAACGTAGGAAAATTATCAAATTAGAACATTTGATCAATGGATAATTTGATCAAAATTGGATAATGTTGACAAAGATACCCAAAAGAAAAAAGTTAAGAAATTCCATTGTGATATGGGTGATTTTAAAAGTGGGTTAATTTATATGTGGCAGACCAAGATTATACTAATAGCAGAGAACATAACGGATGCAAATCCAGCCAGTGTTCCATTAAGCATAGGCAGACAGGATTATTTGGAGACACCGGGAACCCCACGTAACCCCACACGCAGTTCCACACCTCAACCCTGTCATAATAGGGGTAGAGGAGGAAGGGGGCGAGGGGCTCAGGGCCAACCTAAATCTAGAGGAGGTCAGAATAACAAATGGGAGTTACCTTATAATGATTATCAGTACCCCATTGCCACTAATAATAGATTTGACCCTTTAATACACAATGAAGAATGGGTTAATGTAGGATCCCCACGGCAACCTTTTTTAGGGAGAGACAAGAGGGGATTCAGAGGACACAGGGGAAATTGCCCTTACAGAGGGGGAACCTCGGGGAACCCTTATCCACCGCACAATCATCAGGGGTGATGGAGACCTCCCCAAGAATCAAATTACCACCCACATCCATCGGAACCACCGAGAAGGGTAGGAGAGTATGTAGGGCAGGTAGGAGGATCCAATATAAACAGCAAAAAAAGAAGAATGGAATAACTGGAGTTTATAACCTTAGCTCTGTGGAACTCACACACAAATAACTAAATATTCTGAATCTGTGCCCCTAAGAAATCTCTCAATAAATTTGATGTATATATAGATATCCACAAATATATTCGGAAATTGAATATTAAGAAATATTTTCTGAATAATGGACCTGGTAGTAGTAATACAGCCAAGACCAATATTGTAGGGGTGGATAGCTCGCTCAAAAATAGATCGCTGTTCAATCCCCCAATTTTCGCTAATCATCATGTGGAAGTATTTAAAAACCTAGTCTTAAAAGATTTGAATAAAGTGGTTGTGAAAAAGAACATTAATCCTTCACATATCCAGGATGGCATTGAATCACTACAGGACAGGAAAAATATAGTTATACGGCCAGCCGATATGGGTGGAGGGGTGGTCATAATGGACAAGCTGTATTATGACACCCAACTGTCCAATATGCTGTCTGATGAGACTACTTATGATAAAGGGTCACTAAAGGAAAACATTTTTTTTGCTGAAATGACAGTTTACAGGGTATAGAGACATAATAGTTAACTGATTCCTTTTAAAAACAATTAAAAATATATAAAAATCAATCATATAATGTACCTGTAGTTTTTTAGTTTTGTTTTTGCATTTAGTTTCGTTTCATACATCCCCCCAGGAGACCGTGGGGGTGATTATGACAAGCTGCTCCTGCAGAAGGAGGCCAAATGTATCCATCACCTATCAGCCCTAAAAACGCCAGGGTTAAATGATGGATTCAGTTTCAAATCATTTCTATAAATCACCCCTCGCTGATTATTTTTCTTCCCTGGTTTCTTTCTCCAATTACTAGGTTCTTTTTTCTTCTCCTCTTTCTAGCTTGCTGATGTTTGCATTTATATATGTGTTCTGCAATGTGTATTCTTGTAACCAGTCATTTGCTCTGTCTCAATGTTAGATCATTTGCTGGACATCCTCACCAATCCTGTGGACACCGGGTCCAAATCCATGCAGCAGCTCAGATTTAACTATTTCATTTTTATCATTATAAATTTTCTATTTCTGGACTCAAAATGTATGAAGTTGTCCATAATTTGCCTAATAGGTCTTGGCTATTTTTACAAATTAATTTTCTACTTTGTTATGCCTCTGGTTAAAAAGATTGCCTCCTCCATCTCTCCCACTGTGTATTTGGCTGTATGGGCACCAGGGGCGCACTCGGCAATAATTTTGCCCTCTGAGTGATCCCCCCCAACATGTCCCAGTATCACCCCTGCTCTTCCCTTTTTCCTGTTTTTTCTCTTTTCCACCGAGACCGAGGAGGGGCGTACAGCTGAGGACGCCAGCATTATGTGCTGGCTATCCTTCCAGCTTCCAAGATGGCACCCGCACCATCGGCGTCACTCTCCACGCCATGGTCAGTGCAGACGCGCGTGACACACCGCTGGGCACGCCCCTTTTGGGTGGGCGGCGGTCTCGCCATGTGTACCTGCACGCCTCCTATCGGGTCATTGGCTGCAGGATGTCATGTGACATCGGTGTTCAGCCCGCCCCCGGCGGCGACGTCAGACGCCAGCTTCATTTGTGGGGGGTATTTAAAGCTCAGCTGCCACTACTGACAGGGCTTTCTGGCCCAGGAATCTCTTCATTGCTGCGTTTGCAGCGTTGCTCTTATCACCCCATCAATACAGGTATGCTATTATACTTTCTAAACCTCTTTTTCCCTCTTCTAAGCCTGCCTTAGATCTTGGGATTGTTTCAAAGTTTTCTGGCTCATTTAGCCATGATTTAGTTATTTATCCAATTGATCCCTCTGTGCAGCTTTCTGATTTTCACTGTTTGTTTCAAACAGTGACTCAGGCTGGACGGCTCTGATTGTTGTATTTTCCCTGGAAGGCCATGGAGTCTGATAAGCTTTGAGGATCTCCTGTTTTGTGCAGTCAGTTCTCCACTTTTGACTCTACATTCCAAGTTACATTTTTTCAGGTATTGTAGCACCGTATTTAAAAGCTGTTTTTTGGTATTGAGATTAACTATCTCTCTACCCTACCTATTTTTTGCTTTTCTAAGTACTATTGTGTATTCATACATACTTTTTGCTTTATCTACTGCAGCCATCCTTTTCACTGTGGGACTGATTGATCCCTGGGGGCACCCTCTCTGAGGCATTAATATGGGAATCTAAGTTTTTCTTATTCCCCTCATTTACCTTCAGTATACTTTAGTATCCTGCTCGCTGCGTATTTGGATCTGCTGCTCCACGGGTGAGTGTTTGTGTCCAGTAGAGATCATATGATGCTTCTTCATGTATTCATGTATTTTGCATTTTAGATTATTGTGACTAATATTTTCTCTCTCTTTATTTTTCTTTTTTTTAATAAAAAAAATGTTTATTTATGTATGCATATTATACTTGTTTTCGAGTATTGTTGATTATATATTGAGCATGTCAATTCATTCACTATCTCAATGTCTTATTGATTTATTCATACATGATTATTCTCTTTTTATAGCATGCCTTGTATTAAGCTCCTGACGAAGCCCCGTTCGGGGCGAAACATGTTGGGCAATGGGCATTCCATGTACAAGCCATGAATGTGGCTCTTTCTGAAGCTACGCACATTTGTCTATTGTGTGGTTGTGTATACTTCCACTTTTTATGTATGTGATTAATCAAATAAATTATATTTTTCTACTTACTATATCTTTTCTATTCATTGACACCATATAAATTCCCGGGGTTTGTTACCCTCCCTCTCTTCAAATTTTCTTCTGTCAATATGGGATGTGGTGTCTCGACATTGATCTCCTATGCCTCACGCATCTTTTTAGTTTTAACATGTTTTGCTGTATCTGTGCTGGACAGTGCCATAGAGCAGTATTGGTTTGAAAATGAAACTAAAATCTCCCAGTACTGTGGTGATCAGGAAACAGACAACCAGGAAGTGTCCAAAACAGAGGAGAATTACAGCAACATCAGAGCAAAAACGAACAATGAGGACATGAAACCAGGACTGCAGTAATGTAAAGGAAGCCATTTAGCTAAAAAAAATTCCTTTAGTGACCCTTTAAGCTAAAAACTAATCCTACTAATGTATACCATGCCGATTTACAGAAATTGGTTCATATGGGTAGAGATAAGAAAGTTTTAAATAAAAAAGAACATAAGTACTTATCACCAAGTTTTTGTAGAGTTCCTACTATATATACACTGCCTAAGGTGCATAAGGATTCAGCAAAACCTCCTGCTCGTCCCATTGTCAATAGTATAGGCTCAGTTATAGCCAGATTGGGCCAATATTTGGATACATTTCTTCAAGCTAGTGTATTAAATACTAGAACCTATTTAAAAGACACTAAAAGTTTTTTGCAACTTATTAGTGAGATTAATTTGACTGGGAAGAACAGTGTATATTTAGTGACAGCAGATGTGTCGTCATTGTACACTGTTATACAACATGACGATGCTCTGCTTGCAGTGAATTGGGCATTGAGCCAGCGTGACGATATCCCCCATGAACAGAAAGTATTTTTGGGCCAGGTACTGGATTTTTGCCTGGCCCACAACTACTTTTGGTATAATCATGAGTTCTTCTCCCAAAAGAAGGGAGTAGCGATGGGTGCTAGATTTGCGCCAAGTATTGCCAATCTGTTCATGGGGGAATGGGAGGATAGTTTTCGCTAATAAGAAAGATGGTCTCCTATTTTATAGGAGGTTTATAGATGACCTGTTTTTCATTTGGGAAGGAGATTATCATTACAAAAATTCTTGAAGGAGTTAAATGATAATAAGAACAACATCGAATTAGAATATGAGTTCAATAGTGAACATATTCACTTCCTAAATGTAGACGTAATATTACAGGGGGTGTCATTGGTCACTACAATTTACTTTAAACCCACTTACAGAAACAGTTACTTACCTCTTATCAGTGGTCACCTTCCCAATTGGCTTAAGAATATTAAGCCAGTTGACGAGAGTAAAGCGGAACTGCACAACCAATGATGAAGAACCAGATTTAGATCAGATTATAAATGAATTGGTTGACACCCCAAGGGATATGTGTCTGGCAGATAGAAGTCGCCCTACTAACCCTAGACAGGAATGGGTTTTTATATCCAATTTTCATACGCAATATAAGGATATTGAAATAATCTTTAAAAAGCATTGGCATGTATTGCGTTTAGATAAAGTTTTACATAATTCATTGCTGACACTTCTACCATTTATCTATCAGAAAGCGCCCAATTTCGGAGATAAAGTGGTACAGAAAGTATTCTTATGCATGTGGGACGTACTAAAAGAAAGTTAAAAATTAGGATTGCTGAACACATACATAATATAGAAATCGGTTTTAGATACCACAGCACCGGACAAAGATGGACGCCTGATCCCACTCCTCCGGCACAAGAGAGCAGTCACCTTCACACACAGGGACAATAAGAGCCAAACTGAGCATGGAGAAAGGCGATCGCGGCTCCTCAACCCCCCCGGGAATCGATGGAGCAGGCCAGCAAGCTCCCCCTATGATCCTGGAGATGTTCTGGGCGGCGCAGACAATAGGCCTCAAAGCCGTGGCCTCGAGTAAGCCTCCCATACTGCTCGGCGGCTCCAGCCCGATCACAGATGGCGCGATCGGCGCCCAGAGCATGCAGACACCCCCACCACAGCAGGCAAAGTCCCTCAGCCTTGCAGACTTGCAGGCTAACCTGCAAGCAGTGGCCTTAGACATCAAAGCATCTCTTTCTGCTGCCATCACAGACATCAGAGTGGACATCCAGGGCATTGCAGCAAGGACTGAGAGCAGGCCTCAGCACGTCATGCGGACGCCATCAAGCAGGTACAAAAGAACGCAAGACATGCACCTTGCCCATATCATTGAAATACACTGCCATTTAGAAGATCTAGACAATAGGGGAAGACGCCACAATATCAGAATAAGGGGGGTCCCAGAAATGCCTGATCAAATTCCTGTGGAACGCACTGCAGAAACCATATTCAATGACATTCTAGAAAGGCCCCCTGACTCCCCGATCGAGTTTGAGAGAGTTCACAGAGCCCTAAGACCCAGAGGGAGAGAAAATGACCCCCCCAGAGACATAATTGTCTGCCTGGTAAACTTCCCTCTCAAGGAAGCTATCCTGAGAAAAGCCAGAGAAAAAAACAGGGTCATCTTCAACGGTACAGAAATAAAACTCTATCAAGACCTCTTAAACATTACTTTGCAACAACGCAGAGCTCTACGCCCGATCACAGAACAACTGCGGTCGAGAGGAATACCATACAGGTGGAAGTTCCCGTTTTGCCTTTCAGCCACTTCAAGGGGGCACACAGCATTACTTCGAACACCCGATGACTGCCGATCATTCTGCGAATCCATAAACATCCCCAGAATAGAGGTCCCAGAATGGTACAACTCATTCATGCTTAACGAGCCCTGGATTGCAGTTTCCAACACTCTCACTCCCAGAGCACAGAGACAGAGAGATCGACGTCGCAGATCGCCGTCTCCTCACCGCAACAGGAGAGAAGAAGCCCAAGGAGACCCAGGAATCTCCCCACCCAGACGTAGAGACCGCCTGGACCATCAGGATCACATGGACACCTAAAGCTGGTTCCACTAATGGAGGACCGATAGCCGAAGATCAACATATATAAATCTTCGATCATCTAGCTCCACACACCGCATATGTACAGATACTCTGTTCAAATCTCTTTAAACCACTTTAAAGACTGGATCCTGTCTTCTGTGTCTGGCATTGACTCTTCCCACTGAGCTGGGATGCTGGACAGTTCCCTGCCTGATCTGCTGGATAAACCTATCTGATCCATTAGACCAGTGTTTCCCAACTCCAGTCCTCAAGGCACACCAACAGGTCATGTTTTTAGGCTTTCCATTATTTTGCACAGGTGATTTGATCAGTTTCACTGCCTTAGTAATTACCACAGCCGTTTCTTCTGAGGGAAATCCTGAAAACATGACCTTGAGGACTGGAGTTGGGAAACACTGCATTAGACTACTCTGCTTGGTGTCTTGATTGTCATTGAACCTTGAACCCCTTGCTTCTCCCATGAACTTCCTATAAGCTTTGTCTCAGCACTTCCTCTTTGCCAGGTTATTGTGCTTTCCCTGCCAGTGCCTTGCTGTTGTCTTTCCCGTTGCCTGATCCCAATCTGCAACCACCCATGTTTGACCCTAGGCCTGTTCTTTGACTACTCTACTGCCTGATCCCAACCTGCAGCCACTCATGATTGATCCCTTGGATTGATTACTGACCACGCTGCTGTTTCATCCTTGTCTGTTTATCCGCTATTGGACCCCGGCTTGCTCACACCCTGATGGGGCAAACTTGAGGACCGCAACCTGGTACCAGCTTGCAGCTAAATCCATCTCCACCATCAGGAGCTCTGGGGAAAACCAGCTAGTACTTAGACTCTGCACCTCAGGGGAGCCTGTGTCATCTGCCAAAAGTGACTACCTGTATGCCTGTTCTGCCACTGCTATTGCAATTGGTCTTCAAGCCCAGCGCCTGATCGTGACAATAATATTTCAGTAATATTACAGTAATAGTTATGTGGTGCCATTGCAGTCTGTAAAACAGTATATCCTCTGTTTTCTGATTTCTGTCTTGGTTGTACTGTAGTCTCTAGTTGGTATTTGGGGTTTTTAGGCCAGTATTTGTTTCACAGTTTTAAACGTTAACCTACAGAAATGCATATAAAGATTATACATAACACATTTCATTAATTTTTTTCATTTAAAAACGTTATAAAAATCAAGCCAACAAGAATTTCACATAAGAAATTTAGTAGGATAAATTGGAAAACATATTATAACAATTCAAGAACAACATTACCTGCAGTAGCACATTTATTGAAATGCAGAATTAAGTCTAAAAATTGATGTGAGTGTTATCAAACTAAAAATACTCCCATGGGAAATGTACAGCTATTCAATGTCCTAGTGGTTGTAAGATACAAATGTCAGGCAATCTGACATTTTTTCAACGCCATAGTCAGTCATGTTCCAGAATCTATATAGAGAAATAAAGCAATGCTTGTGCTATTACAATAACCATTTCACTCATGTAGCTTGTGTAAAACAAAAAGGAATTTTTAAAAGTGCTAGATGCAACTGTTCTATACAATGGATTCAAAGACACTTGTGTTCCATTTTCAATTTTGAAAGCTACAGTAACATATTACATGCACTTTGCTAATGGCTGTATACTAGATTTTAGATCTCCTTGTTTATGTAATAGTTTTAAAATGTCATCCATATTTATGTGATGACATCTAAAATTCTGCTCTAATAGACTTTTATATAAATATTTGTTGACAAAAGAGACTACATAATGGTACATAGCTTGGAAAATTGTTCAGCATATCAACATATTACCAGAGAACAAGTACTTTTCAAGATGATCTAAAGTAAAATTGTGATTTGGCCACTAAAATAGCTCTGAAGATTAGAGATTTTCCAACATAACACAACATAATTATTTAAAAATAAAACAGTACATAAAAAAATAACCTTTTACATTAATATACAATCATTTTTTATTGATTAAGCATAGCAAATAGACATTTGTTCAATAGTTTATCACAACATAGGTCAACTGAATTTGATCTATATTGACAATATTACCTAGAAAGTGTATGTATCCTCTTGTGACAAATTGACAAAAACTGTTGCTGCATTAATGTAGAGTTACCTTTGTGTCTAAAGAGGGTCAAGAAAAGTTGTTCAGTGTGTTAGGGAAAATGTGTGTTTAGGTCAAAGTCATGAGTGAATTGTATCCAGTTCCTTACAATGGGTTTTGTACCCAAGCAAAACAACACAGAAAAGGGGAGGGAGAGAAAGTGCCACTGTTTAAGCTTAGGGAACTTGAAAAGCAGATGTGAATATACAGTACATCTACATATGTTGGCTCTTCCTGGTTTGTGCTTCCTGCTTCCTGTATCCACCAACAGAAGCGCTCCTACCATCCTCCATGTGCTTGTTCATTGGGGCTGCTTTCCCAATATTCACAGTATTTTACATCCTTTCTGAAATGTGCATAAAAGGGAACAAAAATAAAATGTATAAATTTGGGAGAACACCATTGGTGTTGGGAATTGTGACAAGAGAGCATGGTGTCATTGGCTTAGTAACAGGTTGAGACATTTATATACAAGGCATAATGAAACCTGTGTCTTTCTCAAATAAAACATATTTTTTAATGTCATGTACAAATCCGATGGGATTTCAGAAGGTCTTAGTGGGACAAACGTTTATATGGGGTTTTCACTGAAGATTATATCAAAGTAGCAAATGCAATTTGCACTTTCTGTGCTTATGAGGAATTGTGTTACAAACAGGACTTTTTTTCTCAGAGAATTGGTGCAGAAACCCCCCCCTTTCAGAATGATCCTTTGTCTCCACCCCCTACCCACCTTTGCACTGTCCCTTGGTTCCAACCCCCTACCCACCTTTGCACTGTCCCTTGGTTCCAACCCCTACCCACCTCCTAGTACTGCCCCTTTTAGACAATACAGAACCAAGTAACATTTTTGGTGCCAAGTAATTTGTATTGATAACAAGAAAAGCAGTAAAATAGATCCCCTGCAACCAGCAACAATAGACTCCCCCCCATCAACAACAGATCTGCCAAACAACAATGGACCGCTTCTCACAATATCCCCTCAACAGCAATAGACCCCTGTCAGCAACGACAACTCCCCTGCAGCAGCATCAATAGACCCCCCAGCAGCCAACACCAATAGACCCCTTCCCCAAGAGTAGATCCCTCCTTGCAAAAACTGAACCCCAGGAACATAGACCTACCCCAGCAACAATAGATCTTCCACTAACAACAATAGACCTCCCCAGCAACAATAGATCCCTCTGCAAAAATAAATCACCTCCAGTGACAACAAATTCCACAGCACCCAGTATCAATAGACCTTAGCACATCCTAGCACCCCTTGCCATTACATACATTCAGTGCTGGAGGTGGCAGAACTGTGCTCCCCTGCGTAGTCAGCTGTGGTCAGCGATCACTTGCATGTTATCCCATCCTAAGTTGACCTTTTCTCTGTGTTTTTTGCTGCAAGACTTCCCTTTAAAATGGGTTTTCATTTATTTTTTATTGATCTTGAGGATTTATTTGTTTTTATTTTATGCTGATAGAGCCTTTATTTAGCTGCAGGGTGTGATACAGGTCCAGGGTTGTGATCCATTTATTTGGTTCCAAGACCCTTCAGTGATATATCCACCATGATTCCCAAAGTCTAGACTCTTAGTAGGCTCAGCATCATGGATAAGGTAAGACAGGGTTTCTCTATATATTGAGACAAGTTCCTGTTTTTTAACACACTATCTGGATTTATAGGCAGAGGATTGTGGAGATATTCACTTTATTTTAATAGCCCCCTGCAATTTTTGTTTCTTAACGTTTCTCTGTGTCAGCAACTTAAATTTGGCAGTTTCTTTCCTCCTATTTAGACTTATGCCTCGTACACACAACCGTTTTTCATGACGAGAAAAATGTAATTCTTTTTAATTGGTCGTGAAAAACGGTGTATGCTCCAGAGCATTTTTCTCAACAAGAAAAATGCCCAATTTTTTTTTTAGAACATGCTCTATTTTTTCTCGACGTTTTTCACGTTGTTATTTTTGTATTTTTGAAATTTCCCTGCCCACTCACTAGCAAACTCTCTATTTTGAAAAAAAAAACACATGGCCAAGTTTTTACAGTAAACCAAAAATACATTTATTGTGGCTCCAATTTTTTTTAGGTGAAGGCAAACCAAAAACACAGGTAATAAAAGCAAAGAAGCACTGGAGACCCTGCTTGAATTTGTGCAGACACAGATCCCCACAGCAAACAACCAAGGATGTGAATACCAAAATTGGGACCATGAGAAGCACATATCTTTAGGACCACAATTATTTATTCATTTTCTTTTGTAGCCTTCTCTGCAGCCTTTGTTAACCGCATCTTCGGGGGGCTGTGTCCCTGGAGGAGAGCTTGTGACAGGAGCAGGAGGAGGAGGAGGAGGAGGAGGGGCAACCTCTGCAAGGTCTGTGAAGTCAGTAAGGTTCCTGTCCCGATCAAGCCCCTGTTGACAACCTTCAAAATGAGGGTTTCGCTATGGAGTCATTCTTGGTAGCTTTTAGCCAATTATTGCTGCAAATCCCTCTGCAGCAGTGGGGGGGGGGGACTCTCTGAGGGCCGCAGTAGCCTAATTAGGGCATGGGTTTTCTCCTCCATCTGCCTAAGCCTCATGGGCCTTTTTTTGGTGAATGTGGAGGGGAGGTATCTGGGAACTGGTGTTAGGCCTGGCCACCTCCTGTGTGCCACTGGGGCCTGCCACCTCCTGTGTGCCACTGAGGCCTGCCTCCTTCTGTGTGCCACTGCGGCCTGCCTCCTCTTGGCTCTCATTTTCTCCCCCCTCATCCTGGCTGAGCTCTGCCTGTGTATAAAAAAGGGACATAGTTAAATGTTTGTCTTAATCTATCACACACATTTTTCACCTCATGACAGTTGCAAATTGAATGCTAATAAATATTAAAGACAATCATTCTGACCCCTGCATTTTTCATTCTTGTCCACATCATTTTTGGCCACTACTGTCTATTGTTAAAAGAGGGGTTTTGCGCAAATCAGGGATTGGCCGTGGACAGACGTACACCTGGAGTGACGTAAGCAGGCGCCAAGGACGCCGCTGGTTGTTTCTATTATTGCACTTTACTTTAACATTGATGTAAGCGCAGGTTTTTCTTGAATAAACATCCCCCTGCTTTTTACATATCACACTATTGGAGGCTCTTTGTTCTCTCTCTCCCCCCTCCCCTGGAACGGAGTTTCTATTAGGGACTAATCGAGGAGGTGCGTGTCAGCACCATAGAGGGAAGGCTGTGGACAGCTGGAGAGGCTGGAGAAGCACCAGTGAAGTGTGACAGATGGGATGGTTCTGGCTGCGAGGAGGTGGATGACGCACGGAGACCTTTGATGCTTTAGACCCTTGGTATTGGGGTGAGAGTCCTGGGAGCCCTTTTATGGATGTGATCAAATCTCTCATTGTCATCTAGATACATCTCGCACAGTGGACATTCAGCCCTATTTCTGTTCTCGTTTGGCAGATTTACTGTAATTTGATATACGGGACACTTACCACTATTTAATTCATTTCACATATTTATATATTTTTTTCACTTTAATGATCAACCTGTTTGTGATTGATCATCACCCATCACTGTCATTTTTTGTCTGATAGTGTTTAGTTTTTGCGCATTGTGTATTGTAAACACTACTAGGTTTTGCTGCATTTACACTTTTGTTTGGTTTATATCATTATTGGCTCGTAGTAGCGCGAAGGACACTTTATATTATACACTACTGTCTATTGATATGTAAAACACTTTTTGTTCAATCATTAAATTTTTTGCAATAGTAACATCTATTTTACATCATTATACTTTTATTACAAGAAATCTTTAGCAAAATACTATACCTGGCTCCATATGGTCAAATCAGGCTCCTCCAGGAACTCGGGTTGTTCCTCCAAAGAAGGCTAAGCTTGGCTGCAGGGAAGGCTGGAGCTACGTCTGGGGGGAAGGGTTGAAGGAGATTCCCTTGCTTCCAGATGGTTATCAAGGAAGCTTAACTGATTGTAGTACCACTGACTAGGCTTATAAATTTGATCTGCAGCTGCTCCTGACCTCATGGATTTCAGGACCTTATTCCGCTCAGTCCGATACACTGTATGTGCCCCTATTTGTCCCAATTTTGGTCTTCACATCCTTGGTTGTTGCTGTGGGGATCTGGGTCTCAAAAATTCAAGCAGGCTCTGCAGTGCTTCCTTCCTGGCTTCTTTATTTTTATTGGCTGTGCTTTTGGTTTGCCATAAAATAGGAAGGTTCTTTCACCTTTGCAGGAACTCAGCCATAAAATCATGATCCTTGAAGACCTGCATGATTTCTGCAAGTCAAAAAACAGACAAAAATACTATTGTCAGTCAAGACTCTACTACAAATTCTTCTCACCATATATAGGCCACAATCTCATCGACTGACGAGTCAAGTCATAAAAATGTTACGTACCCTCGATCTCAATGTTTGTTGCTTCCGCCTTCTTCCACACACTGAACGTCGTTTTGACACATGCAGATTACCTTTATATACACTGTGAATGCGTGAAGCTCTGCACGCTTTCCCCACCCCTGACGTTCGTTATATTACTTTCCCCACCCTTCTCGCTCATCGCAGTGCAAGACAACATGGCGGAGACTCTGCAGGTGGCAACCTCAACCGAGGAGGAAAGTCAGGAGGAACCACAGACCAGATTCCGGAGATACAAGGCGACAAACATGTCGTTCAAGGAGATGGTTGAAATGGTGGCAATATTGAGGAGGGAGGCTTATGATGCAAAACATGGTCCATACAAAAAGCTTAATCAGGTCAAGGCCAAAATAATGGACAAAGTGGCTAAAACTTTGCAAAAATGGGGTGCACAGATCTAAAGAACAGCTCTGCAAAAGATGGTCTGACATCAAGTTGAGGGAGTCGGAGCAATACCAGAAAATTAAGAAAGTTATTGGAAAAAGTAAGTAATTTTCCTGTGTTACTCAGATTATTATTTCTAGCATGGTGCTGCATGTGCTTTTTCTTTAATGTAATACAGTTCAAGATGTCAAGTTTCATGTTCGTGGGCACAATAATCGGTCAAAGGAATCATCGTTCATTCACTCACTAACAATAATACAATGTTTTTGTCTGATACAGTGTTAACTAAATTTTTTTTTAAAACAATTATTTTATTGGTTTTGCATAGATAAGACAAAGTATAATTGAGAATTGTACGTCGTGCAACGACGTTGTGAAATGTGTTTTTAACATAGCAGTTCGTGTCCACTAACATATAACAAGTAGATTAAACATAAGATAGAGAACAACATAGATATGTAAAACAAGTTTAGTCCTCTCCCCTGATGTGACACCCCGTATGGGAGCTTTAGTGTCACATGAATGGAGAGGGGATATAAAACATAAAGCCATAGGTCCAGTGGCGTAGCTATGGTTGTCAGCGCCCGGGGCAAGGCAAGAAATTTGCGCCCCCCCCCCCCCTAACCTGCGGACTTTTTGCACTCCCTTAGTCCCTTCCCTTCTTACAATAGTACTGACCAGCCCGATTCCTATACTGACCACTACACTAACCTCTACATGGACCTACATGATTTCTAGACTGACCATTACACTTACCTACCTGTCCACTGCACTGACCTACCTGATTCCTACATTGGCCACTACACTACACTAGTAAGTATGCAGTAAACACTGACCACTACACTATACACTGACCACTAACCCACACACCACCACACTGCACACTGACCACTACACTATACACTGACCACTAACCCACACACTGACCACTAATCCACACACTGACCACTAACCCACACACTGACCACTACACTATACACTAACCCACACACTGACCACTACACTATACACTGACCACTAACCCACACACCACCACACTGCACACTGACCACTACACTATACACTGACCACTACACTATACACTGACCACTAACCCACACACTGACCACTAACCCACACACTGACCACTAACCCACACACCACAACACTGCACACTGACCACTACACTATACACTGACCACTAACCCACACACTGACCACTAACCCACACACTGACCACTAACCCACACACTGACCACTACACTATACACTGACCACTAACCCACACACTGACCACTACACTATACACTGACCACTACACTATACACTGACCACTAACCCACACACTGACCACTAACCCACACACTGACCACTATCCCACACACTGACCACTAACCCACACACTGACCACACTGACCACTACCCTGACCACCAGGGCTGGTGCAAGGATTGTTGGCACCCCGCCCTGAACCACTTTACCCTGACCTTAGAAAAAAAAGAAGCCCTAGGGCAAACGCTACGCTAATTTAAGAAGATAATAAAAAAATTATGATAAAGTGTATAAGAAAGCAGCTGGCACTTAAGTTCACTACAAAAAAAAAAAAAAAACTTAGGATAGATCTCAAAAAATGGAAAGAGTGCAGCGCTTATGTGGTTAAAACCATGTGTGAAATAAATGTTATACCTTGAAATGTAAACAAATGATATGTGATAAATGTATTAAAAGGAAAACTAATGCAGAGTCCAAAAAGAACACAACATAGTCCGTGAAGAGTTAATTCCAAAAGCAAATCCGTGAAGGGTTAACTCCCAAAAAGACACATTGCTTGCCAATAAAGTGAAGATAAAGTTTGGTGAATAATAAGTCCCAAAATAAACCAGGGTATTGCTAGAGAATTTTGGCACTTATTATTCACAGAACTCTATCTTCACTTTCTTGGCAAGCAATGTGTCTTTTTGGGAGTTAACCCTTCATGGATTTGCTTTTGGAATTAACTTTTCACGGACTATGTTGTGTTCTTTTTGGACTCTGCATTAGTTTTCCTTTTAATACATTTATCACATATCATTTGTTTACATTTCAAGGTATAACATTTATTTCACACATGGTTTTAACCACATAAGCGCTGCACTCTTTCCATTTTTTGATTATATGTGACCTATCTGACCCTCAACACCTACACTGACCCCCGACACATACACTGACCCCCGACACCTACACTGACCCCCGACACCTACACTGACCCCCGACACCTACACGACTGCTACACTGACCCCCAACACATACACTGACCCCCGACACCTACACTGACCCCCGACACCTACTCTGACCCCCGACACCTACACTGACCCCCGACACCTACACGACAGCTACACTGACCCCCGACACCTACACTGACCCCCGACACCTACACTGACCCCCGACACATACACTGACCCCTGACACCTACACTGACCCCCGTCACCTACCCGACACCTACACTGACCCCCAACACATACACTGACCCCCGACACCTACCCAACAGCTACACTGACCCCCGACACCTACACTGACCCCCGACACATACACTGACCCCCGACACCTACCCGACACATACACTGACTCCCGACACCTACACTGACCCCCGACACCTACCCGACACATACACTGACCCCCGACACCTACACTGACCCCTGACACCTACCCGACACATACACTGACCCCCGACACCTACACTGACCCCCGACACCTACCCGACACATACACTGACCCCCGACACCTACACTGACCCCCGACACCTACCCGACACATACACTGACCCCCGACACCTACACTGACCCCCGACACCTACACTGACCCCCAACACATACACTGATCCCCGACACCTACCCAACAGCTACACTGACCCCCGACACCTACACTGACCCCCGACACATACACTGACCCCCTACACCTACCCGACACATACACTGACTCCCGACACCTACACTGACCCCCGACACCTACCCGACACATACACTGACCCCTGACACCTACACTGACCCCTGACACCTACCCGACACATACACTGACCCCCGACACCTACACTGACCCCCGACACCTACCCGACACATACACTGACCCCCGACACCTACACTGACCCCCGACACCTACACTGACCCCCGACACATACACTGACCCCCGACACCTACCCGACACATACACTGACTCCCGACACCTACACTGACCCCTGACACCTACCCGACACATACACTGACCCCCGACACCTACACTGACCCCCGACACCTACCCGACACATACACTGACCCCCGACACCTACACTGACCCCCGACACCTACACTGACCCCCGAGACCTACCCGACACATACACTGACCCCCGACACCTACACTGACCCCCAACACCTACACTGACCCCCGACACCTACCCAACAGCTACACTGACCCCCGACACCTACACTGACCCCCAACACATACACTGACCCCCGACACCTACCCGACACATACACTGACTCCTGACACCTACACTGACCCCCGACACCTACCCGACACATACACTGACCCCCGACACCTATACTGACCCCTGACACCTACCCGACACATACACTGACCCCCGACACCTACACTGACCCCCGACACCTACCCGACACATACACTGACCCCCGACACCTACACTGACCCCCGACACCTACACTGACCCCGACACCTACCAGACACATACACTGACCCCCGACACCTACACTGACCCCCAACACCTACACTGACCCCCGACACCTACCCGACACATACACTGACCCCCGACACCTACACTGACCCCCGACACCTACCCAACAGCTACACTGACCCCCGACACCTACACTAACCCCCGACACCTACCCGACAGCTACACTGACCCCCGACACCTACCCGACAGCTACACTGACCCCCAACACATACACTGACCCCCGACACCTACCCGACACCTACCCGACACATACACTGACCCCCGACAAATACACTGACCCCCGACACCTACCCGAAACATACACTGACCCCTGACACCTACAGTGACCCCCGAAACCTACCCGACAGCTACACTGACCCCCGACACCTACCCGACAGCTACACTGACCCCCAACACATACACTGACCCCCGACACCTACCCGACACATACACTGACCCCCGACACCTACACTGACCCCCGACACCTACCCGACACATACACTGATCCCCGACACATACACTGACCCCCGACACATACACTGACCCCCGACACCTACTTGACACATACACTGACCCCCGACACCTACAGTGACCCCCGACACCTACCCGACAGCTACACTGACCCCTGACACCTACCCGACAGCTACACTGACCCCCAACACCTACCCGACAGCTACACTGACCCCCAACACCTACCCGACAGCTACACTGACCCCCAACACATACACTGGCCCCCGACACCTACACTGACCCCCGACACCTACCCGACACCTACCCGACACATACACTGACCCCCGACACCTACCTGACACATACACTGACCCCCGACACCTGCACTATCCCCCGATACCTACACTGACCCCTGACACCTACCCGACAGCTACACTGACCCCCGACGCCTACCCGACAGCTACACTGACCCCCGACACATACACTGCCCCCAAAACATATACTGACCCCCCAAAACATACACTGACCCCCGACACCTACAGTCTGCGTCCTACTTTCTGTACTACTCACACCCCCCTCCCCACAGCTGTGTGCAAATCCATCCTCTGAGTCCTCCTTACCTCTGTCTCTGTCCCGACTCCCCGCCAACGCCATCCACCCGCAGAGCGCTCCATGGTGTTAGACGCTGCACCTCCATCCATGCTCCGAGTCCCATCTCTACTGAGCCGGGTACTAGGCTCTCCACGGTGTTAGAGTCCCCGCCAGGCAGCGTCATCCACCCAAGGCCATCCACAGACAACCATGCTCCAGTCGGTCCCATCTCCACCGAGCCCCGCTCCACACACAGAGCTGCACCACAGGGACAGGCGGAGGAGGAGACAGCGGGTTCCTTTCCAGTGCTTGTCTCCCGCTGCCATGTTCAATGTTTCCCGGCGCACTCTGATTGGGCATATGGGGGTCATGTGCGGATCGCGGACTGGCCAGCCCCACGCCGCACATGACCCCCATACACCCAATCACAGGGCGCCGGACATTAAACATGGCGGCCAGAGATCGGGGGGACACTGGAAATAAAAATTAGGAGGCAAGCCGCACGGAATTTTGCCCCCCTAAATTTTTCGCCCGGGGCCACAGCACCCCCTGCCCCCCCACGCTACGCTACATCATAGGTCAATGGAGATATCCCAGGAGGGGCTTGTCATATCAAGTATCTAAAAAAGGAAAACAAGTGGCAGTCTGAAAGGTAAAGGTACTGCTCGGTCAAGAAGAATACAAGAAGAATTATGGGTCCATGGTATTATGTGGTAGTCGCAGGTTATGTCCAGTTGATCCAAGGTTGCCAAAGTGCTTGTGTTTTTGTAGACTGTCCAGTGCTGGCGGCCATTGTAGTCTCGTAGCTAAAGTGTAGTGTTACTAAGTCGATGATCTGGGCTATAGATGGGATCTGGACCGACTTCCAGTGTCTTGTTATGTTGAGCCTGGCTGCCAGGAGTATGTGGGTAGTTACGTGTCTCAGGGGGTGGGGGATGTCCTCGATGGTTAGATTAAGAATTGCAAGTGCAGGTGATGGGGGTATCTTGATGCTGATAATACCGGAAACAAGCTTAAATGTGTTGTCCCAGTAGTTCTGGATGTTGGGGCATTTCCAAAAAATATGGAGCAACTGCCCTTTGGCGACTGTACATCTCCAGCAGATGTTGGAGTTGCCTGTGCCAAAAGATGCCAATTTGGTGGGCGTAAGGTACCATCTTAGGGAGATTTTCTGTGTGAGTTTCCAAAGAGTTGAGGATTTGGTGGCCTTGTAGACCGTTTTAAGGGCATTTTGCCACTGTGCGTCGGTAAAGGTGCATGTGAGGTCAGAATTCCACTTGTGGTGTGGGGTCAGTTTGGAGAAGGTGCATTTGTGGTGAAGGGTATTGTAAAAGTGGGAGATGCCCTTGATTTTGGAGGCAGGGTCGGTGAGATAGTCCTACGTCTTAGAAGGTATACAGTAGAGGGGTAGGGGTATGGTGTTTTCTAAATTTGACACTGCCTATTTATGTGAGAATATTTTTGGAACATGGTTGTGTAGATGTGTTGGTAATTATATTTAAATAATTTAACTGGATTCAGTGTACTGTAATGAGAGGATGCTCAGCAGCTGGTTACACATCTGGACTCAGTAGCACACGTGTGAGTCACAAGAACAACATCTTTAGGGTGTCACACACAGGCGATACAGTGGATACTTGGTGTGTTTCCATGTGTGAAACTTGACCAAAATAGATAAATGTACCAGCTTTGGTAATGGATACAATCATGTGTTCAGCTTTGAACTCTGACAAAACAGACAATTGTATCACACTTCCAAAGAATGATTCATATTCCTATTTCAGGACTCAAATATAATTTCACTCAAGTATACCTTTTGTTTCAATCTTATAGGGCTTCAAAGAGGTTCAAGACGGGAGCCTAGGAACCCCATACCTCCAACAAAAGACCCACCACTCTGGGATGTGGAGGAAGAAGTGGAGCAAGTGGAAACTGACACCACAACAGGTCAGTGTCATACACAACAGATTCAGGTAATAGATGTAGGCCTGCATATTTATAATATATGGTGTGTTTCTAAATTATAGGAGCTTTTCTACCTGTGGAGCAAGAAACATTCACCAGTCACAGTGCCCAGATGGTGATACAAGAAATAATGGTCTTCTTTCGTAACCTGGATAAAATAAAGGAAGACTTGGTACAGGTCAGGCAAAATACCAAGCAGGTGGAGCAAAGGCTCAAAAGCATCATAGATGTGCTTGGGAGGGTTTAATTTTAATAACCAAAAATATTTTATATTTAATTTTGTTTGGAATATTTAAATTGGTTTTTGTACAATTGTACATGTTGAACTTTACAAGTTCCATATTTTATAATGTTTTAAACCATGGCTGTTCATGCGTTTTAGCAAGAAAAATTACCCAAAAAAATGATTGCATTTAAGAAAAAAAAAAAAAAGACACACATTTAACCGCTTAACGACCGCCGTGTGTATATGTACGTCCACAGAATGGCACGTACAGGCAGATGGGCGTACATGTACGTCCCCGCTTTTCCGCGGGTCGGGGGTCTGATCGGGACCCCCCCGGTACATGCGGCGGTCGGAAATCGTTGGGGAGCGATCCGGGATGAGGGCGCGGCTATTCGTATCTAGCCGCCCCCTCACGATCGCTCCCCGGAGCTGAAGAACGGGGAGAGCCATATGTAAACACGGCTTCCCCGTGCTTCACTGTGGTGGCTGCATCGATCGTGTCATCCCTTTTTTAGGGAGACACAATCGATGACTTCAGACCTACAGCCACACCCCCCTACAGTTGTAAACACACACTAGGTGAAGCATAACTCCTTCAGCGCCCCCTGTGGTTAACTCCCAAACTGCAACTGTCATTTTCACAATAAACAATGCAATTTAAAAAAATGGTCCCAAAAATGTGTCAAAATTGTCCGAAGTGTCCGCCATAATGTCGCAGTCAAGGAAAAAATCGCTGATCGCGGCCATTAATAGTAAAAAATAAATAAATAATAAAAATGCAATAAAACTATCCTCTATTTTGTAAATGCTATAAATTTTGCGCAAACCAATCGATAAACGCTTATTGCGATTTTTTTCATCAAAAATAGGTAGAAGAATACGTATCGGCCTAAACTGAGGGAAAAAAAATTATATATGTTTTTGGGGGATATTTATTATAGCAAAAAGTAAAAAATATAGATTTTTTTTCAAAATTGATGCTCTATTTTTGTTTATAGCGCAAAAAATAAAAACCGCAGAGGTGATCAAATACCACCAAAAGAAAGCTCTATTTGTGGGGAAAAAAGGACATCAATTTTGTTTGGGAGCCACGTCGCACAACCGCGCAATTGTCTGTTAAAGCGACGCAGTGCCGAATCGCAAAACCTGGCCTGGGCATTTAGCTGCCTAAAGGTCCGGGGCTTAAGTGGTTAAAATGTGCAACAATTAAAAAGCTTTTATACTCAATGTGTGGCTTCTTATTTCAATGTTGCCTGAAAACAAAAACATTTTTTTGGTGTTTACACTGACAATGATGGGTATTTACTAAAGGAAAATACACATGGCACTACAAGTGCACTAGGAGAACCTAGGAGAAAAATAAAAGAAACACAAGCAAAACAATTAAAACAAGATGTTTTCAGTAGAATTTTTTTTTTTATTAAAAGATCACATCAATCTTCACCAGGCAGAGCAATGGCCCCCCTACCCATAAAATATTCAAGATATTGTTGCCGCACATCACAGCCACTTTGGGGCGCGAAGCCAGTAGGGCCAGCTTCCTGGGCCGGCAAAGGATTTGCTTTATGTAGTGTGGCCTCAGGCCCAACAGTAGAGAGATAATTAGGGGAATGTTTTTTTCAAAAAATTGTGAAGAACACAACATGACATGACAACATGGTTCCACTTGTACTCTGCCAGATTGATAGAGGTCATAAAGAGGCAGAACCGACTGGCCATGATGCCAAAGGCATTTTCCACCTTCCTCCAGTTCCTCTTCATTCTCTGCCGCAGGTGGCAATGCCAGGTCATCACATAGTAGCTGTTGGGCGAACTCAGTCTGTGCAAAAACTCCGCCATCAGACATCCGCCCATTCTTCCCCACGTCCACAAAAAGAAACTCATAATTGTCCGTCACCACGGCCATCAGCAATATACTGTGGAACCCTTTATAGTTATAAAAATAGGATCCCGAATGGGGTGCTTGCCATCGATTGCCCCTCCACAGTTGGGAAAGTTCCAACGCTGGGCAAACTCTGATGCCACATCCTGCCATCCCTGTGGCATAGAAGGGAACTGTGGAGTTAAACAAGAAAAAAATATTAATACTTTGATTCATAAACATTGCAAGCAGATTATCCCAAAACATTCTTACCCAAACATCAGTATAACATTAATTTGAAGGACTATTTTAAGACAAAAAATATCACTAATCAGATTCCTCACCCCCTCTGATGGCCCATTTTAATTATTTTATGGGGGGGGGGGTTCGAGATGAGTTTGGGACCTCGGAAATCAAGGCTCTAGCACTCTGTCTGAATTTGAAAAATAATATAAATGCACACATTTTAGGGGGTCAAGCACTACAATGGAGCATACAAAATACATTGGGAAGTGACTAGGCTAGGTGTGTTTGGGCCCAGGAGAGCATGCTGGAGAGGTCAGTTATGGGAAATATGCATGTAGGCCTAAAAAGGAGCATTAAAAGCCTACAGCATGCATGGGGACAAAGGGGGACAATCACAGCATATTACAATTATGGTAATTAGGGACTGATGAAAACAATACTATACATTAGCAAGCATTAAATACTAGGGATGAGCCGAACACCCACTCGTTCGACGAACATTTAGAACCCCATTGACGTCCATGGGACTCGAACGTTCGAATTCAGAAGTGCTCATTTTAAAGCCTAATATGCAAGTTATTGTCATAAAACGTGTTTGAGAACCCAGGTCTTGCCCCAGGGAACATGTATCAATGTCGTTTTTTCTGGAGCAGTGATTTTAATGATGCTTAAAGTGAAAAAAATAAATAAATATTCCTTTAACCACTTAAAGACCGCCTCCTGCACATTTACGCTGGCAGAATGGCACGGCTGGGCACAAGCACATACAGGTATGTCCTCTTTAAGTGCCCAGCCATGGGTCGCGGGTGCACGCCCACGGTGCGCGCCCGCGACCCGGTCCGAAGCTGACCGTGGGTGGTGAAAAACGGGGTCCGTCATCCTAAGAAAATTCCTGAAGTCATCAGGGTTATTCTCCTTAATCTCCTGCAACAGAGGCATGTGACAGAATTGGTCCTGCTGGAGCAACCAATTCTTGGTCCATGAACTCCTTCTCACCCTGTTCATGGACTGGAGTCAGGATAAAGCAACAATCCCAACACCAAGCACAGCACGATCTCGGTGACAAGAACGTACCCGCAACATGGCTAGAAAACGGTCATCTGCAGAGGACACAAGCAGTACACACACCACGTAGCTTTAGGTGCACACTGCCGAGGACAATGGCAGTACACACACCACGTAGCTTTAGGTGCACACTGCAGAGGACATGGGCAGTACACACACCATGTTGCTTTAGGTGCACACTGCAGAGGACACGGGCAGTACACACACCACATAGCTTTAGGTGCACACTGCAGAGCACAATGGCAGTACACACACCACATAGCTTTAGGTGCACACTGCAGAGGACACAGGCAGTACACACACCACGTAGCTTTAGGTGCACACTGCAGAGGACACAGGCAGTACACCACCTGAGAATACTGCAGCTAGCACAATCACCTGCCTGCCTGTAAATTAGGAAGAGCGGATCTAGCTAAACTATACAGTGTATGAATATATATACAACACCTGAGATGTATATATATCCTCTACACACTGTAACTTTAACTGACTAGCCTGCCTGCCTGCCTGCTCTATCTACCTACAAAAAAATGACACTTTGTCTCTCTCTCTCTGTCTTCTCTCTCTTAATCACTGCAACACACTACACAAGGTCGACCTGTAGGCGCCTTTTATAGTGTGGGGCGTGTATTAAACACCCTGAGCCATAATTGGCCAAAGCCACCCTGGCTTTGGCCAATTATGGCTCTCCGTTTTTTGCAAGCTATGATTGGCCAAGCATGCGGATCATAGTGCATGCTTGGCCAATCATCAGCCAGCAATGCACTGCGATGCCGCAGTGAATTATGGGCCGTGACACGCCACTCAAATTTGGCGCGCACGCCCCATAATGTTTGTAATTCGACGAACGGGCGAACATACGATGTTCGAGTCGAACATGATTTCGACACGAACACGAAGCTCATCCCTATTAAATACATAGAATGTGACATTAAAAGGAGAAAACATACCTTAATATAGTCCTCCTCCAGGACTTGTATTATGGAAGAACAGGTTTCTGGAATAATGATCCCCAGAGCCTGGGGGGAGATGCCTGTCGAGAACTTGAGGTCCTGCAGGCTTCTCCTTGTTGCCAGGTAGCGCAACGTGGCAACTAGCCTCTGCTCAGCAGTGATGGCTTGCCGCATAACGTGTCCTGCCTGGTGATATAGGGGGACACCAAAGCCAACAGATGGTGAAAAATGGGGTCCGTCATCCTAAGAAAAATTCTGAAGTCATCAGGGTTATTCTCCTTAATCTCCCGCAACAGAGGCATGTGACAGAATTGGTCCTGCTGGAGCAACTAATTCTTGGTCCATGAACTCCTTCTCACCCTGTTCATGGATTGGAGTCGGTATAAAGAAACAATACCAAGCACAGCACGATCTTGGTGACAAGAACGTACCCACAACATGGCTAGAAAGTCATCTAATCAGAACGAACTAAAATAACACACTGATGAACAGCAAGGCCTATGAAGAACAACCTGAAAAACAGTAATGAGCGGACAAGAACACACTGCAAAAACAGATACGAACTGACTACAAGCACTGAAAGACAGATACAAACACACAAGCCCAAACTGAACACCAGAAAATTATCTTTAAAGCACGAAGAATGAAAAGCGCGAATCGTCTCTCACCAAACTTTTACTAACACACAGTAAAACGAAATCAGCAAAAGCAGCCCAAAGAGTGGCACCATTCGGATGGAACTTCCCCTTTATAGTGCTGTCGTACGTGTTGTCGGTCACCACGCTTTGCTCGAGCATTTTATTTTTCACGAACGTGTGTATGCAAGGCAGGCTTGAGAGGAATCACGACGAATCACTTTGAGAAAAACTTTTTTTTTCCCATGAAATGTATAACGATCGTGTGTACGCAGCATGAGTTTCAAGAGGTTAAGGTAACTGCATCATGCCCTCCATTTTTCACTGAAAATGCACACAGAACATTTAGTGCCCCCACCCTCACATCTTCAGTTTGCACACAGCACATTCCTGCATTCCTGCTGCCAACTTCTACAGAGACAAAATTCCATCCATTTTGCACTAAGTTCTGTGAGCATTCCACTGGGGATCACTTTATTTAACATTGGTGGATCACAGAACCAAGGTGGCTGAAACAAAAAATGCTAAAAAGCATGCATTCTGCAGACAGTCTACAAGAAACTCACACCACTGCATAAGGTGACTAGTTATTTCTTTGTCCTAGAGCAATGTCCCATTATGACATCACTCTCTCATCTGGCTCCCTCCCATATCATGTGGCTGGCCTTGCAAAAACATTTCTCTGCCAATATGACTGATTTCTCTGGAAAACTTCTCTTTCTAGAAAGTTCCAAGGCAAGAAATGTTACAAATCTTGACCCTCTTCAAGATTCAAATGCAGAATCTCCTTTAATTGAGGATATTATTGAGAACAATGTTGAGGGTTCTGATTTGGTAGTGGAGACTGCAGCCAATTTGCCATTCCCTGAATGTCATGAGATATAGGCTACAACTTCACAGCTAATGCTCTCCACTGTGGACACACTAAAGGACGTAGTGCGTACTAGTCTTTGCTTAACAGCAGCTCTCCACAAGCTATCTTTGGGTACTAAACTGTAAAGAAGGACTTTTCCAAAACCCACATCATTTGATTGTGCACTTATGAGGACTGGCTTAATCCTAAAGGGAATTTACTGTGGCAAGGCAAGCAGCTGAGGAAGATGGCTGTATTTTAGCCTAGCTCCTAGCACAGCTCCTCAATCCAGCTCCATTGCAGTGGCTCACAGCAAACCTCCCAGCGATTGAGTCCTCCACAGACAGCCTAAGCATCTGGCATTCAGAAATAGGAAAGAGGAAGATGCAAGATGGCCCTTGCAAACTTACAGACTTATTTTCTTCTCCAATCTACTCTGCTCACCAAGATGGCTGCTAGCAGCTCTACTAGCAAGAGGAAACAACATCCAGTGATGCAGCAGCGCTCTCACAGATGACTGGATTTAAATGCTCCTTTACTGAGAGGCAGCTCACAGAGAACAGCACAGTACCAGATCTATGCTTTACTTCAGGTGATTCTGCCTCACTAGATGATACTAGGAAGCTGGTGTGTCCTATTGCACACTACCCCACTTCAGGCCAGCTTGTCTCCAATACCACTGACAGTGTCTGATATTGGGGACAGAATCAGTCATGTGGAGAACAAAATAGGGGAATATGCGGCAGCCCATAATGGCTTAGTGGATGCTCACTATGAAGCAGATGAGGAGATTCATTGAAGTTGAAATTGAAAATAGCAAATTTGGAGGACAGATCATACAGAAATAACATTAAAGCGGATCTTTACTGCATCTGAGCACCACAAACAAAAAACACAATTTAATAAATAAATAAATACTCAAAGCAAACTCTCCCATCCATCCATTTCTCCATGCTCTAGTTTGAGTAAGGGCAAATGATTTATGTAGCATTTACAACCTGGAATCTATCTGCCATTAGCTTAGGCATTTCATACATTTTTATAGACTAATTTAAATATTTGTTTATGTATCAATTCAGCGCTGTATCCATTTGATATTAGCTGAGAAAACCTCTCCTCCTTTCCTCCCATCCTGAAGACTCATGGGATGTATGACATAATTTGCCTAGTACAAATATCAAATGGATGTAGCGCTGAATTGATACATAAACACACATTTAAATGAGTATATAAAAATGTATGAAAAATTCAGAAGTGAAAAAGGTGAAAAAAACTAATGCAAGGTCCCAACATAGATAAAGTCCATAGATTCCTATGTGGCAGTATCCATCCAGGTAAACAAAAGTGAAGTTGCAAGAAGAAATTTGTGACAAAATCTTCAAACTCCGAGGGAGTACAGTGCTGTCATGATCCAACACACAAGCCTCGTACACACGCTCGGTTTTCTCGGCAAGAACCAGCAAGAAAACTGCTGGCAGAGCTTTCTTGCCAAGTAAACCGTGCGTGTGTACGATGCTTTCAGGTTTCTCATCTGGAAATCTGTCCAGAATCCTGGTCTCTATTTTCTCGTCGGGATTCTTGTCGGCCTGTTTCCCGATGAGAAACCCGAGAGTGTGTATACTTACCTGTCGCCGTGGAAACCCGCGTATGCTCGAAATGACTTTGATGCATGCGCAGTAGCTTCCACGGCATAGGTAGGGTGAAGCAAGATGGCGGTGACGGCAGCGAATGTGACGAGCGCATGCTCGTCGTACGCAATGACGTCACCGCATTCTTGCCTTTCAAGAGAATCGCGGTTTATTTGAAAGGTCTCTGTGTACACTCGGACGGCAAGAGATTCTTGCCAAGAATCTTGTCGGGAAAAACAATGTTTTTTTCCAGACGAGATTCTTGCCAGTGTGTACGAGGTCACAGAGTAAAGACTTTTAAAGGCTATTTCACAGTCCTTGTCCCGATCACACCAAAGAGATGCAACCCAACAATAAGCTTAATACTTAAATTTTGTATCAATAGCAACAGCGGGAGCTTTGGATGTTTCCTAAGTCATAAGGGAGACCTTAACTTCTCTATGCTGGGCGAGACTGCTGTGGCGGTAATCGCTTTCTGGTAAGCAGGTTATTCAAACACTTTGGGTGGCGAAGATTTTGTCACAAATTTTTTCTTCTGGACTTTATCTATGTTGGGACCTTACATTTTTTATTTTCTTTCACTTTTTTCTCCCCTGAATTTTTCATACATTTTTAGACTCATTTGCAAATTTGTTTATGTATCAATTTAGCGCTGCATCCTTTTGATATTTATACTTTGTTTAGAGTTTTGTACTAGACTTTTGATGCTGGCAGCTTATTTATCACTATATTTCTATATATTTATATTTTTGTATTAATTATTTACATCTATCACTTATTCGTTTTTAGCGCAGCGTCAGCCTTCTGGATTTTTTCACCTTTAAGTAATCAGGAAGTAACAGAAGAAATGTAAGAAAAACAAGTTTAAAAGAAGTAAATGATATACTTTTCTATCTATTTACTATTGATAGCAACATGAGAATTAAAAATAATAAATGTTGACTGGGCTCCACTTTAACCGCTTAAGGACCAGCGCACACCTATTTACATTGACACAATGGCACGGGCGGGGATTCCTGCGGTCGTCTCACCGAGAGATAGAGCGGAGAGATGCTAATTTAACTACTACCCGACGGCCGTACGACTTTATACGGCCACTTCATGGCCACTGGTCTGTTTTTAGCCTTATGAATTATATGTATACCAAAACGTTTTTTTTTTTTAGGGAGAGTAGAATAAAGAAGGGTTAGAACCTTGTTTTAATTTCTGTCTGTTTTCCTACTAGGTAGCTTCTCTGTCTGTCCCAATGATCACTGAATGTGAGGGAAAATTCAAAGTTGTAACCAAAACAAGAGGTGATCCTGAAGCCCAACTCTGGGGCTGTACTTGCACTGCAAGGGTTACTTTCTGGCTTTATCTAGGGGTGAAATAAACACTTCTACTCATCTGATCCTCTGCTTCCCAGCAGATGGCTCTCCGGGGGTCTGTACTGTAGCGGGGACCTGCACTGTAGCGGGGGTCTACACTGTAGGGAGGTATGTGTAAAATTTAGGGGGTCCAGAACTGTTAGGGAGGTATCTGTGTAACATACAGGTGTCCAGAGCTGTGGGGGGCTGTGTAATGTAAAGAGGTCCAGAGGTGCAGGGTGCTGTGTAATGTAAAGGGGTCCAGAGTTGCGGTGCTGTGTAATGTAAAGGGGTCTGCGGTGCTGTGTAATGTAAAGGGGTCCAGAGTGCTGTGTAATGTAAAGGGGTCCAGAGGTGTAGGGTGCTGTGTAATGTAAAGGGGTCCAGAGGTGTAGGGTGCTGTGTAATGTAAAGGGGTCCAGAGGTGTAGGGTGCTGTGTAATGTAAAGGGGTCCAGAGGTACAAGGACTGTGTGTAATGTAAAGGGGTGCAGAGGTACAAAGGCTGTGTAATGTAAAGGGGTTCAGAGTTGCAGGGTGCTGTGTAATGTAAAGGGGTTCAGAGGTGCAGGGTGCTGTGAAATGCAAAGGGGTCCAGAGGTACAATGGCTGTGTAATGTAAAGAGGTGCTGGGGGCTGTGTAATGTAAAGCGGTCTAGAGGTGCAGGGTGCTGTGTAATGTAAAGCGGTCTAGAGGTGCAGGGGGTTGTGTAATGTAAAAGGGTCCAGAGGTGCAGGGTGCTGTGTAATGTAAAGGGGTCCAGAGGTGCAGGGTGCTGTGTAATGTAAAGGGGTCCAGAGGTGCAGGGTGCTGTGTAATGTAAAGGGGTCCAGAGGTGCAGTTGTGGATAGGGGGTACACATAAGTGACAAAAAGATATTGAAGGATGCAGGGAGCACAGTGGGGTGTTTTTACATGTTATGGTGGGGGGGAGGTGCCAGATATAGGATCCGCCCCGGGTGCAAAATGCTCTAGGTACGCCTCTGTTAACAAATGCTATGTGCAGATGAGAATTAAAATAATCATACAGTGAATGAAAGTATATAGTCCAATTGCAGCCTCAGGTCTAAGGCTATATGATCTCTGACCAGTAAGACCGCATGAAGGAGATCACATAAAAACATAAAACACAATAGTCTTTAGTGGGAGAAGTTCTATTGATTCCAGTCAGGGCTTATGGATGCAGGTTCTTGCAGTGAGGAAAGGTGTTCCTATACAGCTGATACAGCATTCGCGGTGGTCCCGGTGCTCCCCCACAAGGGTCCCCACTCACCAGATCCAACTCCCCGCCAGGGGTACACAGCATGTAGTATAGGCTTCCCAGTTTTCCACTATACCTACATATACCTTCTACATGCTGTGTAGCCCTGGCGGGGAGTTGGATCTGGTGAATGGGGACCCTTGAGGGGGAGCACAGCGGAGTCTGTGTGCTTTCATTTGTGTCATATTTTTACATAATACACTCTTCAAATGTGCTTTAAAATGTTTTTCCTTTTTATGAACAAGAAAATAATGACGTTATGCTGTGGGGCTGGTATGAAATTATTTCCAGGGCTGGTTTTCATTCCCAGTCCGGCCCTGGCCGTGGACAGGAGGGAAGAAGAGGTGAGCTGTGGACAGGAGGGAAGAAGAGGTGAGCTGTGGACAGGAGGGAAGAAGAGGTGAGCCGTGGAAAGGAGGGAAGAAAAGGTGAGCCGTGGACAGGAGGGAAGAAGAGATGAGCCGTGGACAGGAGGGAAGAAGAGATGAGCCGTGGACAGGAGGGAAGAAGAGGTGAGCCATGGACAGGAGGGAAGAAGAGGTGAGCTGTGGACAGGAGGGAAGAAGAGGTGAGCCGTGGACAGGAGGGAATAAGAGGTGAGCCGTGGACAGGAGGGAAGAAGAGGTGAGCCGTGGAAAGGAGGGAAGAAATGGTGAGCCATGGACAGGAGGGAAGAAGAGATGAGCTGTGGACAGGAGGGAAGAAGAGATGAGCAGTGGACAGGAGGGAAGAAGAGATGAGCAGTGGACAGGAGGGAAGAAGAGATGAGCAGTGGACATGAGGGAAGAAGAGATGAGCAGTGGACAGGAGGGAAGAAGAGGTGAGCAGTGGACAGGAGGGAAGAAGAGGTGAGCTATGGGGGGAGAAGCATTGAGCTTTGGACAGGGGAAAGAGGTGAACTGTGGACAGGAGGGAAGAAGAGGTGAGCTGTGGATGGGCTAATAAGAAGTGAGTTGCAGACAGGGGGAAGAATAGGTGAGCTGTAGAAGGGGGGCATACTGTAGGTCATCTGTGGATAAGGTTTGCAGAGGTGAGGTTTGAATGTAGGGCACAGAGGTGAGCAGTAGATGGTTAAATTGGAGGAGATATGCAAGTACTGTCCACTGTTTTTTTTTTCTGTGCCCTGTGTGATACACATACCTAATCACTGCAGAGTTTACTTTTCTGAGCCCTGTGTGTTATGCTCTCCTAAGTGCCGCACTCTGTGCCTTTTGGGCCTACGTGGATTTGCGCTGCTTTACTTCTCTCCCTGTGGAACGACAGGAATAGGGGAGGAGAGTTGGCTGGGGAAGGTGAGTTCCTGCACTTATTTTCTCAGAAAAAAGCCCTGGATTGGACACCATAAGGAAGACAAGCTGGCATGATGGAGTTGCATAGTGAAAATGGATGAGGATGACTCTGGGTGCAGAGAGCCTCTTCACTATGTAACTCTCATCCCCACCCAGTGTCATCACCCTCCTCCATATTCACAATGAAACACAATCATCTTCATCCCCACCTGGCACCATCCATCCCTCCAGTCTCCACAATGCATCACCACTTATGCCCAGCACCATCCATCCCTCCAGTCTCCACAATGCATCGCCACTTATGCCCAGCATCATCCATCCCTCCAGTCTCCACAATGCATCGCCACTTTTGCCCAGCATCATCCATCCCTCCAGTCTCCACAATGCATCGCCACTTATGCCCAGCACCATCCATCCCTCCAGTCTCCACAATGCATCGCCACCCACGCCCAGCACCATCCATCCCTCCAGTCTCCATAATGTATCACCACTCACGCCCAGCAACATCCATCACTCCAGTCTCCACAATGTATCACCACTCAAGCCCAACACCATCCCTCCCTCCAGTCTCCACAATGTATCCCCACCCACGCTCAGCATCCTGGAGAGGGATGGGTGATGCTGGGTGTGGATGGGGATACATTGTGGAGAGGGATGGATGATGCTGGGCGGAAGTGGAGATACATTATAGAGAGTGTTAAAATAGTGGGTGCACATAAGGCCAATGGGCGGGCCCTGGGTATGTTGGTGGTCAGGCCCCGGGGGGAGGGGGGCCCAGGCTTGAAGCTGTGTAAGGGCCCCCGAAATTTCTGATGGCTGCCCTGCTCCTGTGTAAACAAGGCAAATCTCTGTTCTGACAGTGAAGATCACACAGATCCTGTCTTTCTGCTATGCAGGAAGACAGATCTGTATATTTCCCCAGGCAGCCCATCCCCCATACAGTTACAACACACCTGCGGGGAACACATTTACCCCTTGATTACCCCTGATGTTAACCCCTCCTCCCTATTAGTGTTATTAGTACAAAAACATTGCATATTTTTGGCACTGAGTGCTGTAACCGTCCCATCATGCTCCGGTAGGTACCCACGTGGTGGGTGCACGTGGGTAGGCACCCACCACGTGGGTACCTGCCGGAGCATGATGGGACGGTGATGCCTATATAAATGGGATGCAAGGCGCGCTTCCATCATTACAGCGACAACAGGCGACGAGGCAACATCGGAAGAACAGAAGACCAGAAGACCCTGACGCCACAGAAGACCGCGCTGGCTGCCTGTTTGAAATCGAGCTAACACACAAACATAGCAGGCAGCCAGCGCTGAAGAAGAAGGCACCGGAGAGCTGCAGAAGAACCGGGGTTCGCCGAGTCAAGAGCGGAAGAGGGGAGAAGATGGAAGAAGCCCCCCGGAGTCCGGAGAAGCCCCCCCGGAGTCCGGAGAAGCCCCCCCCGGAGAGCGGAAGACCCCCGGAGAGCGGAAGACCCCCGGAGAGCGGAAGAAGAAGCCCCCCCTGGTAATTGAGCTAATAACGAAGACAGGGGGGGCGTCCGGAGCAGAATAATAAAATATTTTAAAAAGCCTTGTGTTGTGTGTTTATTAACTTTTACTTTTTGCCTCCAGGTGAATGGATAGGGGTACGATGTACCCCATATCCATTCACTTAGGGTGGGGGGCCGGTATCTGGGGGCCCCCTTATTAAAGGGGACTCCCAGATTCCGATAAGCCTCCGCCCGCAGACCCCGACAACCAATGGCAAGGGTTGTCGGGAAGAGGTCCTGTCCTCATCAACATGGGGACAGGGTGCTCTGGGGTGGGGGGGCCCGCAGTGCGCCCCCCTGCCCCAGAGCACCCAACCCCCCCATGTTGAGGGCACGCGGCCTGGCACGGCTCAGGAGGGGGGGGGGGCGCTCGCTCGTCCCCACTCCCTTCCTGGCCGGCCGGGTAGCGTGCTTTGGATACGGGTCTGGTATGGATTGTAGGGGGACCCCCTACGTCAATTTTTCGGCGTAGGGGGGGTCCCCTTACAACCCATACCAGACCTAAGGGCCTGGTATGCTCCTGGGGGGGAACCCATGCCGGTTTTGTTTTTTACAAATTGCCGTGGAGTTCTCCCTCGGGAAAGCATACCAAATGCCGTCGCTGGAATGGGCTTTTACAAGGTGTAACTAGTTTACACTTTGTAGAACGAGCCCTAATTTTACACTTGCAAAATAACACTTACGGCGCAAAAAGGAAGCTAGAAAGCTTTGTGGATCGCCTTAAGTGCTAATTTGCATACTAGCAACGGCATTTCGACTCGAAATGCCCCCAGCGGCGGATGCGGTACTGCATCCTAAAATTCGGCAGTGTAATTCAATTACACATGCCGGATCTTCTGTCTAACTTTGGAAAAAGCCTTTTGAGGATCGTTTCCAAAGTTACACACAGACTGAACAGCAGTTAAGTCGGAGTATCTCTTTTGAGGATAACCCCCATTAATTTTTGCTCAAACCAATCAATATACTGTTATTGGGATTTTTTTACCAAAAATAAAAAAAAGTAGACATATCAGACTAAACTGAGGAAGAAATGTGTTTTTTTATATATTTTTGTGGGATATTTATTATAGCAAAAAGAAAAAAATAAAGCTTGTCTTTTAAAACTGTTAAATTTTTAGTTTTTAGCGAAAAAAAAAATTAACCGCAGAGGTGATCAAACACCACCAAAAGAAAGCTCTATTTGTGGTAAAAAAAATTGTTTAGGTACATCGTTGCACGACCGCGCAATTGTTAGTTAAAGCGACGCAGTGCAAAATGGCCTGGTCATTAAGGGGGAAAATCTTCTGGTCCTTAAGTGGTTAAATAACAAACCTGTTAAGATGACTCTCCTACCTCGATTGCTATATTTTTTGTTCTCTCCCAATTCCAATCAGAAGGGACCACATTCGGTCCTTTCAGGGTAAAATTATTAGATTTATTTGGGGAAAGACCGGCACCATTTTCGCAATGAGTCCTTTTCAGCCTTAGATCTCGAGAGGACTGAGATCTACTTTGGTACTACCAAGCAGCATGATTAACACAATTGTCAACTGTCGTCTAAATAAACCTGCTTGGGTGCACATAGAGAGACAAGCAGTTTTTACGTACACGTTGGACTATTTACTTTGATGTCCCCGAAGAATCGACCCCCAATCCTTTCCCCCACTTTATCCCACTCTATATCCCTCTGGGACAATCTTAGAAATCTGCCCTCTTTGAACTCAGACATACGACCTCTAGCTTATATTTTTTAGGATCCTCTGTTTAATCCAGGTATGGACATCAGGAGGTAGATCCACGTACATCGGCGCAGCGCATCTCATTTACTTTACGCCGGCTCAACTTAGAGAGGCAAGTACCGTATCCTCAGAGTATTTACGCCCGACGATGCGCTGGCGCAACGTAAATTCCGAGGCGTAAGCCGGCGTAATTGAAAGTAGGAAGGAAGTTGGCGTGTTCGATTGAAATGAGCCGTGACCCCATGCAAATGAAGGGCCGAACGGACGGCACATGGGCAATGACGCTGACTATGTTCAGCGCCTCTCTGCACATGCTCAGAACTCGGCCCGGCGTAATCAGTGAGATACGAACTAGGCCCGGCGTAATTAGTGAGATATGCCCAGGGCATAAATATTCCCAAACATGCGCCCGTCCAGTGCAAAAGTACATCCTCTTGTTTCCCCCCTGAAGCAAGGTGCTTTTGTTCTGTTGTTTGTAGGTGTTTGTTTTGGAGCCATGTCAGCAGCTCAGAAGAAGAGGAAGCTTAATTATTCCCCACAGGAGAGGGCTATCATTATCAGGGCCATGACCCAATATGACAGGTATCATCCATGGGCCAGAGAGTGCCAACACCACCCAGGCCAGGAGGAGGGAGATCCTGGCGCTGATTG